>NC_089222.1:130112816-130420061 GCF_963924675.1 Phocoena phocoena
TTGTGTTCTGGCATTAAAGGCCAGGCTTTCTTCATACTGGTCAGATTTTGGCCACTCCTGATGCCAAAAACTCATTCTCTGTGCACCAGTGCCAAATCGAATCTCAGAGACAGTTTTGGGTGAAATAGAAAAGAATAGTTTTATTGCATTGCCATTTAAAGGGGGGCACAGAGGGCTTGTGCCTTGAAAAACTGTGTGTCCCAACCCAGGAGGATTTGGTGAGGAGTTTTATAGCAATGATTCAAGGGTGGGGTTGTCTATAAGAATCAGGGTGTGTGCAGGGCCTGCATTCCTTTAATCTGGCCTTAGGTGGTCTCCTGATGAGCTTCTTGAGGTTATCAAACTGTGATCTTGTCTAGAATGAAGAATGCTAACATTTTCCATTTGTTGGGAGTTTTAACTCTGCGAATAGCTCAAAGATATTGTTATGTGTATCCCTTGAGGTGGAAACAGGAGCCTGCCCCAAGAATGTATTATTGTTTCTTGACTGCTCCTCCCTTGTCTCTGCATCCCCTTCCTTCCCTGATTGGCAACTGTTTCAAAGGCTTCTGTGCCCAGGAACCCCACAAGGTCCTGCTCAGTTTCACTCCCTCTGCATGCCCCTCCATTCCCTCTTAGGACTCTGCCTCCCTGACCAAGCTGACTCTCTGTGGGACAGTAGTTCTCATTCTGTTGCAACACTGGCCCTGAACTGGTCTCTGACACCCACACCAGGCCCATGGTGCAGGACAGCCCACCCATCAGATCCTCCCACCAGTCAACAATGACACCATGCTCTGGGCCACTCCATCTCCCCCCAACTCCCAAGATGATACCCACATTCTTCTGCTCCACCCAGTAGTCTCTAGGATCAAGTGTTCAGAGAGGAAAGGATGGGGAAAAAAGAGGGGGAAAGGAAAAAAAACAAACCTTTTTGAGTTCAAATTGCAGAATTTAACACCAAGTGCTCATTTCATGATAGCAGTAGATCACCAAGAAATATGTAAGAAAAATGGAAGAAGTTCCTGATAACAGCAAGGATGAATTATAATTTATATTTTCTACAGAGAATAAAAATTAAAAGGTGAAAAATAAATTGTTTTGGACTGTTTTTCTTAAAAGTCAAAAGTGATAAGCCTGCTTGGATAACAGAAAGAAAGAAACAAAGAGAAGCAGGGGAAAAGGAAGAGACCAGAGAAAACAAAAGAGAACTAAGAAAGGAAGAAAAGAAAGAAGGAAGGAAGAAAGGAAGGAAGGGGAGAGGGAGGGAGGGAGAAAGGGAATGAGGAAGGGAAGTAAGAAGGAAGGAAAAGAGAAGAAGAAATAAAGAAAGAAAGAAAGAAAGAAAGAAAGAAAGAAAGAAAGAAAGAAAGAAAGAAAGAAGAAAGAAAGAAAGAAAGAAAGAAAGAAAGAAAGAAAGAAAGAAAGAAGAAAGAAAGAAAGAGAGGGAGGAAGGAAGGAAGGAAGGAAGAAAGAAAGAAAGAAAAAGAAAGAAGACAATGGTAGAGAGATGAAAGGAGGAAGCTAATTATGCTAAATAGGTAAACTACATGAAATGTTTTCAAATTTTATAATTTCAAATTTTATAACTTGACTTAGAAATCTACAAAATCTGAGACTATGGTTGATGTGGAAGATAATTTTGCCTCTCCAGTATGTATTTCTTTCTTTTTCTTTCCTTCCAAACCCTTGTTTAATTCAAGCCAACAAAGCCCTAGATGATAGATGACAATGTATATAATCTAGTGAGTCTCAAATGGGACAGTTCCACACTCCTAGGGAGTGGTTAGCCTACTGTGGAGGTATTCTTGGTTTGCAAAATGACTGAGAAGAGCTAGTAACATTTGATTATCAGGGCCTGAGGCAATCTAGCAAACTGAAGAATTATCCCACCCAGAACAACAAAAGCAGTTTCTTTAAGGAACACTGGTCTAACACTGCTGTCCCTACCCCATTTTCCCAGCCTCTCTTCTTGCTTACAGGTAGCCACAGTACCCAGTTCTGACCAATGAAATCTCAGTAGAAATGTATGGTGAAGTTCTGGGAAAACTATTTATTTCTCTCGAGACAATAGCATGGAAGTGAGCATCACTTCCCACCTGTTTCATCCTTGAAAGTAGCCATCTGTATCCAAGAGAACTCTAGAGGCACTGCCCACGGAATTGATGAAGAGTTGAACCAAAGCCACACATCCCTCTGTCCAGTTATATGAGAAAATGAATCCCTATTTGTTTAAGCCACAAAAGTCATGTTTTTTTGTTACTTTCAGTACAACATATTCCTAACTGAAACTATGGTATATTTATTTCAGGAAAGTTAAATTCAAAGAAATAGCTCAAAGAAAGTTGGCTTTGAGGGATCTCTGGTCAGGAAGAGATGACTACAATTTTCTGTTCCAACCCAAATTTCTGATCCACAGAAGATGGAGGTGACAAAAGGAAGATCGACATTCTATGAAATTATGTGGTAATACAATGCCAACATTTGATGTTTTATAAAAATAATGCAATTAAATTAGATTAGTGTAAAACTCTTACAACCTTTAAAACAAAAGCATCATAAAATGAAAATGTTGGATAGAGTGTTAAAAACTGCAACACAGTGGTTTCCTTAAGTAGGAGATGTGACATAACATATGATTATGAGGATTTAATAAAATAATATAGTTTGAGGACTTTTTAAACATTAAAGAAACATACATCTTTAGTATTTTTATAATTGGCAAAAATCTATGTTCAATACAGGATCATACTATATGTTTTGAATATTAATTGGTTGCAATAATATCATACTGAAATTTTATGCAAAGTAAAATTTATGCAATGTAAAACAGAAACTTGATTTATGTTATTGAATCCCACTCTTTGTAAACCTGAGGATAAAAGATAAGAACACCCCAGTCATAAAATAGATAACTGTGCAGTAAATATTCATATTTTTCTCTTTCAAAGGATACAATCATAACTGTTATCAAGCAGGTATAAATTTTTTACTGAATCTTTCTTTTTTTAATTAAAAAAATTTTTTTGAAGTATAGTTGGTTTACAATGTTGTGTTAGTTTCTAATGTACAGCAAAGTGAGTCGGTGGTCTATATATACACTTTTCAGATGGTATACATATAGAGAGTATATATATATATATATATATATATATATATATATATATATATATATATACACTCTTTTTCAGATTCTTTTCCATTATAGGTTATTACAAGATATTGAGCCTACTTCCCTGTAGACCTTGTTGTTTATCTATTTTATATATGGAAGTGTGTATCTGTTAATCCCAAGCTCCTAATTTATCCCTCCCCCTACTTTCCCCTTTGTACTGAATCATTCTTAGTGAAAATATATTTTGTCATTAAGTCCAGATTGCCCAATTTAATTTTCCTACTTATCAATCAATACATTAACTTTTTATTTTGCTAACCCTTTGGAAATCTTATAATGTAATTTTAATACTAATTTCAGTCATTTTATGTTCTCCATGTATGTACATGAATGTTTCTGGAGTATCATCATTACCAATAAATGTATATAATTACGTAAAAAGAAAGCTGTACTGCCAATGTAATGTGTAAAATAACATACAATATTCATACAGTAACATAACATAAAAGAATACTGAAAATATTTGTGTGTGTTTTCTCTCTTTTTGAAATAATACTGCAGCTTAGAAAATATATGTCATTTGGAAAGACAAATGACAAGAAAATGTGTTGATTTACAGAGTCTGGACAAACAATGCTCTATTAAACCAAGAACCTTGAGATGCTTTGTTTGTAGTTTTTCTAATTTAGAGGAAATACAGTATTTCATCCTGTGATAACACCTGTGTTAGTCTGCTCACGTTGCCAAAACAAAGTACCAGAGACAGCGTGGCTTAAACAACAGAAATTTATTGTTTTACAGTTATGGAGTCTGGAAGTCCAAGTCAAGGAGCCAGCAGAGTTTATATCTGGTGAGGACTCTCTTTTTGGGTTCTCTCACTCTCTCTGCATGCACAAATAAGAAGCCATTATAGTGGGATTCAATAACATAGATAAAGTTTGTATTTTACATTACATAAACTTTACTTTGCATAAAATTTCAATATGATATCATTGCAACCAATTAAATGTTCAAAACACATAGTATGGAGAAAAGGTCGCAAATGAGTAGGAATTTCAGGGTGAACGGACTGCTACAGCTCCTGAGGTTACTGTGCCTCAACCCAAGGCCACAGACAGTGCTGAAAGAGCCTCAGTGCCCATCCTGCAGCTCCCTACTGAGGACCGACTGGGCCTCAGGACTCTGCTGGGGTCAGGACTGCAGCTCCCACTGCTCAGGCTTCTGAATAACACTACACGTTCTGTTGCCTGATCTTGAGGCAGACCACTGCTGCAGTTTGTGCTTTGGCACATTACTGACCTTGAGGCTACAAGGGCGTAAGAGGAACTTCCCAAATCTCATTTAAATACATAAGCATTGAAAGGAGAGAAAGGGAAATCTCTCTCAGCAGCCTCAGAAGCAGCGGATTAAAGCTCCACAATCAACTTGATGTACCTGCATCTGTGGAACACATGAATAGAGAGCAAATCATACCAAATTGAGAAGGTACACTTTGAGTCCAAGATTTATGAATTTTTCCCCTTTTCCTCTTTTTCCATGTAGATTAAGGGCCCTTGGTGCTGCAGCCAGGAGTCAGTGCTGTGCCCCTGAGGTGGGAGAGCCAACTTCAGGACCCTGGTCCACAAGAGGTCTCCCAGCTCCACATAATATCAAATGGAGAAAATCTCCCAGAGATCCCCATCTCAACACCAGCACCCAGCTTCACTCAACGACCAGCAAGCTACAGCGCTGGACACCCTATGCCAAACAACTAGCAAGAGAGGAACACAACCCCACCCATTAACAGAGAGGATGCCTAAAGTCATAATAAGTCCACAGACATCGCAAAACACACCACCAGACGTGGACCTGTCCACCAGAAAGACAAGATCCAGCCTCATCCACCACAACACAGGCACTAGTCCCCTCCACCAGGAAGCCTACACAACCCACTGAACTAACTTTAGTTACTGGGGACAGACACCAAAAACAAAGGGAACTATGAACCTGCAGCCTGCAAAAAGGAGACCCCAAACACACTAAGATAAGCAAAATGAGAAGACAGAAAAGCACACAGCAGATGAAGGAGTAAGATAAAAACCCAACAGACCTAACAAATGAAGAGGAAATAGGCAGTCAGCCTGAAAAACAATTCAGAATAATGATAGTAAAGATGATCCAAAATCTTGGAAATAGAATAGAGAAAATGTAAGTAACATTTAACAAGGACCTAGAAGAACTAAAGATGAAACAAACAATGATGAACAACACAATAAATAAAATTAAAAACACTTTAGATGGGATCAATAACAGAATAACTAAGGCAGAAGAACAGATAAGTGACCTGGAAGATAAAATAGTGGAAATAACTACTGCAGAGCAGAATAAAGGAAAAAGAATGAAAAGAACTGAGGACAGTCTCAGAGACTTCTGGGACAATATTAAATGCACCAACATTCGAATTATAGGGGCTCCAGAAGAAGAAGAGAAAAAGAAAGGAACTGAGAAAATATTTGAAGAGATTATAGTTGAAAACTTCCCTAATATGGGAAAGGAAATAGTTAATCAAGTCCAGGAAGCACAGAGAGAACCATACAGGATAAATCCAAGGAGAAATATGTCAAGACATATATTAATCAAACTGTCAAAAATAAAATACAAAGAAAACATATTAAAAGCAACAAGGGAAAAACAACAAATAACACACAAGGGAATCCCCATAAAGTTAGCAGCTGATCTTTCAGCAAAAACTCTGCAAGCCAGAAGGGACTGGCAGAACATATTTAAAGTGATGAAGGAGAAAAAACTGCACAAGATTACTCTACCCAGCAAGGATCTCATTCAGATTTGATGGAGAAATTAAAACCTTTACAGACAAGCAAAAGCTGAGAGAGTTCAGCACCACCAAACAAGCTTTACGACAAATGCTAAAGGAACTTCTCTAGGCAAGAAACACAAGAGAAGGAAAAGACCTACAATAACGAACCCAAAACAATTAATAAAATGAGAATAGGAACATACATATCGATAATTACCTTAAATGTAAATGGACTAAATCCTCCCACTAAAATAAATAGATTGGCTGAATGGATACAAAAAAAAAAAGACCCATATATATGCTGTTTACAAGAGAGGCACTTCAGACCTAGAGACACATACAGAATGAAAGTAAGGGGATGGAAAAAGATATTCCATGCAAATGGAAACCAAAAGAAAGCTGGAGTGGCAGTTCTCATATCAGACAAAATAGACTTTAAAATAAAGACTATTACAAGAGACAAAGAAGGACACTACATAATGATCAAGGAATCTATCCAAGAAGAAGATATAACAATTGTAAATATTTATGCACCCAACATAGAAGCACCTCAATACATAAGGCAAATACTAACAGCCATAAAAGGGAAAATTGACAGTAACACATTCATAGTACGGGACTTTAACACTCCACTTTCACCAATGGACCAATCATCCAAAATGAAATTAAATAAGGAAACACAAGCTTTAAATGATACATTAAACAAGATGGATTTAAATGATATTTATAGGACACTCCATCAAAAAACAACAGAATACATATTTTTCTCAAGTGCTTATGGAACATTCTCCAGGACAGATCATAACTTGAGTCACAAATCAAGCCTTGGTAAATTTAAGAAAATTGAAATTGTATCAAGTATCTTTTCTGACAGCAATGCTATGAGACTAGATATCAATTACAGGAAAAGATCTGTAAAATATACAAACACATGGAGGCTAAACAATACACTACTTAATAACGAAGTGATCACTGAAGAAATCAAAGAGGAAATTTAAAAATACCTAGAAACAAATGACAATAGAGACACAATAACTCAAAACCTATGAGATGCAGCAAAAGCAGTTCTAAGAGGGAAGTTAATAGCAATAAAATCCTACCTTAAGAAAGAGGAAACATCTTGAATAAACAACCTAACCTTGCACTTAAAGCAATTAGAGAAAGAAGAATAAAAAAAACCCTAAAGTTAGCAGAAGGAAAGAAATCATAAAAATCAGATCCGAAATAAATGAAAAAAAAATGAAGGAAATGATAGCAAAGATCAATAAAACTAAAAGCTGGTTCTTTGAGAAGATAAACAAAATTGGTAAACCATTAGTCAGATTCATCAAGAAAAAAGGGAGAAGACTCAAATCAATAGAATTAGAAATGAAAAAGGAGAAGTAACAACTGACACTGCAGAAATACAACAGATCATGAGAGACTACTACAAGCAACTCTATGCCAATAAAATGGACAACCTGGAAGAAATGGAAAAATTCTTAGAAATGCACACCTGCCAAGACTGAATCAGGAAGAAATAGAAAATATGAACAGACCAAACACAAGCAGTGAAATTGAAACTCTGATTAAAATCTTCCAACCAAAAAAAGCCCAGGACCAGATGGCTTCACAGACGAATTCTATCAAACATTTAGAGAAGAACTAACACCTATCCTTCTCAAACTCTTCCAAAATATAGCAGAGGCATGAATACTCCCAAACACATTCTGCAAGGCCACCATCACCTTGATACCAAAACCAGACAAGGATATCACAAAGAAAGAAAACTACAGTCCGATATCACTGATGAACATAGATGCAAAAATCCTCAACAAAATACTAGCAAACAGAATCCAACAGCACATTAAAAAGATCATACACCATGATCAAGTGGGGTTTATTCCAGGAATGCAAGGATTCTTCAATATACGCAAATCTATCAATGTGATAAACCATATTATCAAATTGAAGGAGAAAAAGCATATGATCATCTCAATAGATGCAGAGAAAGCTTTTGACAAAATTCAACACCCATTTATGTTAAAAACCCTCCAGAAAGTAGGCATAGAGGGAACTTTCCTCAACATAATAAAGGCCATATATGACAAGCCCACAGCAAACATCATCCTCAATGGTGAAAAACTGAAAGCATTTCCACTAAGATCAGGAACAAGACAAGGCTGCCCACTCTCACCACTCTTATTCAACATAGTTTTGGAAGTTTTAGCCACAGCAATCAGAGAAGAAAAGGAAATAAAAGGAATCCAAATTGGACAAGAAGAAGTAAAGCTGTCACTGTTTGCAGATGACATGATACTATACATAGAGAATCCTAAAGATGCTACCAAAAAACTACTAGAGCTAATCAATGAATTTGGTAAAGTAGCAGGATACAAAATTAATGCACAGAAATCTCTGGCATTCCTATATACTAATGATGAAAAACCTGAAAATGAAATTTAAAAAACACTCCCATTTACGATTGCAACAAAAAGAATAAAATATCTAGGAATAAACCTACCTAAGGAGACAAAAGACCTGTATACAGAAAATTATAAGACACTGATGAAAGAAATTAAAGATGATAAAAACAGATGTAGAGATATACCATGTTCTTCGATTGGAAGAATCAACATTGTGAAAATGACTCTACTACCCAAAGCAATCTACAGATTCAATGCAATCCCTATGAAACTACCAGTGGCATTTTTCACAGAACTAGAACCAAATATTTCACAATTTGTATGGAAACACAAAAGACCCCGAATAGCCAAAGCAATCTTGAGAACGAAAAAAGGAGCTGGAGGAATCAGGCTCCCTGACTTCAGACTATACTACAAAGCTACAGTAATCAAGACAGTATGGTACTGGCACAAAAATAGAAAGATAGATCAATGGAACAGGATAGAAAGCCCAGAGATAAACCCACACACATATGGTTACCTTACCTTTGAAAAAGGAGGCAGGAATGTACAGTGGAGAAAGGACTGCCTTCTCAATAATTGGTGCTTGATAAACTGGACAGGTATATGTAAAAGTATGAGATTACATCACTCCCTAACACCATACACAAAAATAAGCTCAAAATGGATTAAAGACCTAAATGTAAGGCCAGAAACTATCAAACTCTTAGAGGAAAACATAGGCAGGACACTCTATGGCATAAATCACAACAAGGTCCTTTTTGACTCACCTCCTAGAGAAATGGAAATAAAAACAATAATAAACAAATGGGACCTAATGAAACTTAAAAGCTTTTGCACAACAAAGGAAACCATAAACAAGACCAAAAGATAACCCTCAGAATGGGAGAAAATATTTGCTAATGAAGCAACTGACAAAGGATTAATCTCCAAAATTTATAAGCAGCCCATGCAGGTCAATAACAAAAAAAACAAATAACCCAATCCAAAAATGGGCAGAAGGCCTAAATAGACATTTCCCCAAAGAAGATATACAGACTGCCAACAAACACATGAAAGAATGCTCAACATCATTAATCATTAGAGAAATGCAAATCAAAACTACAATGAGATATCATCTCACACCAGTCAGAATGGCCATCATCAAAAAATCTAGAAACAGTAAATGCTGGAGAGGCTGTGGAGAATAGGGAACACTCTTGCACTGCTGGTGGGAATGTGAATTCGTTACAGCCACTATGGAGAACCGTATGGAGGTTCCTTAAAAAACTACAAATAGAGCTACCATATGACCCAGCAATCCCACTACTGGGCATATACCCTGAGAAAAGCATAATTCAAAAAGAGTCACATACCGAAATGTTCATTGCAACTCTGTTTATAATAGCCTGGAAATGGAAACAACCTAAGTGTCCATCATCAGATGAATGGATAAAGATGTGGCACATATATACAATGGAATATTACTCAGCCATAAAAAGAAACGAAATTGAGCTATTTGTAATGAGGTGGATAGACCTAGAGTCTGTCATACAGAGTGAAGTAAGTCAGAAAGAGAAAGACAAATACCATATGCTAACACATATATATGGAATTTAAGAAAAAAAAATGTCATGAAGAACCTAGGGGTAAAACAGGAATAAAGACAGAGACCTACTAGAGAATGGACTTGAGGATATGAGGAAGGGGAAGGGGAAGCTGTGACAAAGCAAGAGAGAGGCATGGACATATATACACTACAAAATGTAAGGTAGATAGCCAGTGGGAAGCAGCTGCATAGCACAGGGAGATCAGCTGGGTGTTTTGTGACCATCTGGAGGGGTATAATAGGGAGGGTGGGAGGGAGGGAGACGCAAGAGGGAAGAGATACGGAAACATATGTATATTTATAATTGATTCACTTTGTTATAAAGCAGAAAGTAACACACCACTGTAAAGCAATTATACTCTAACAAAGATGTAAAAAATAAATAAGCATCAAGATGTTCAACTTTTCCATAAATAGTGTCACATGATTAACTCTAAGACTGTTCAAAACTTATCAAGTTGTTTAAGTATTATTTTTTGAAAGCCATGATTTAGCAATCTTGGAGGACCACAGAGAACCAATCAAGCTGTCTTTATCCTTAAAGCCCAAGACCTTTAACAGGGAAACAACACTTCTCTTTGCAAGCCCTTGGGCATCTGGCTTGAGTGCCTCTCACAATATTATGATTATAGTTAATTACTTTTGTTGGATCCAAGTTTCAATTTTTTTTTGTAGCAGATCGCTTCAAATGCTGAGTAAGTTTTATGTCCTTGGGTTTAAACAAACAAACAAACAAACCTTTATAAAAACAGGATTGAGTTTAAAAAAAAATCCTTTAAAAAATCCTCTGATTATCAAATCAGATGAGAAAACTCCTTTGTGTAAAGGGCACTCATTGTTTCTCTTTGCCCTTGTTCTTTCTATTATTTGTCTATAAAAAGAAACCACATAGGAAAGAAGACAGAAAAACTCCAATAAACCCACTCCTCAAGCCAAATCTGGTGAATGAAAATTCTTATACCAGCATTCCTCAGTCCAGCTACCTCAGGTTACTTAGCAAAAATTTATAGACTTTCTATAGTCATGTTTTGTTTTGTCTGTGACTATCTGAATCTGAGAAAGATCTCTCTTTAACAATGTTTTCTGACACAAAGTGAAAATTAGTTGGGTGAACAGTTGAAACTACAATTAAGATGAGGGTCTCAAGACAACTTTTAGCAATGGTTTAAATGTGCCTATTTCAGTCTAAATTTTAATCTGTGCCTCTTCTAGGACCAACTGCTAGTTTATATATGTATTTCTACTTTAACCCATATTTGTATACTTATCATTTAAATGGCATAAGTTCACTGTTGACAATTTAAAATTATAATGGCCAACTTGAGAAATTTCATAGAAACAAACTTTATTGCTTGAAGGGTCCCTTAGAATTGAAAATGAGCAAACTTTCAAATATTAAATATGTGTTTATTTTTTTCAGATAATGGTCTGCATTATTTGAAATGAAAGTGTACATTTTTTCATTAAATTCACAGAATTATAAAACCATCACCACAACATAAGTCTAGAATATTTTCATCAGCCCTCCAAAAACTTCATATTCAGTAGCTCACATTCCTCTTCTCCTCCCTCCCTCCACCCCACCACTGACTCTCCCAGCCTTTAGGCAAACACTAATCTACTTTCTATCTCAATAGAGTTGCATATTTTGGACATTTCATAAAAATGAAATCATATAAAGTGCAGTCTTTTGTTACTATTTGCTCTCACATAGTATGTTTTCAGGATTCATTTGTGTTGTAGCATGGATCAGTACTTCATTTCTTTTTGCTGAATAATATTTCATTGTATGGGCAACCACAGTATGTTTATACATTCACCAGTTTGGTGTTACTTCCACTTTTAGTCTATTAATAAAATTTTGCTATGAAAAAAAAACATATAGTATGATCTTGTATTGAATATAGACTTTTGGCAATTATGAAAATACTGAAAATGCATAGCTCTTTACTGTTTCAAAAGTCCTCAAAGTATATTACTTTATTAAGAGACAGGGAAAATACTATGATAAAAACTTTATTTAGAAAGGATCCTCAATAAGTTTTATAACTCCCAAAAAACTAGGAGATATTATTATAATTACACTTAACATATAAAATTTTCAGTGTCCTGCAATAGATTACAGGGAAAAGAAAATGATCAACCAATTCATATCCTAGACAATTATTAGTAAATATTTGAAAATAACTTATCTTACTCATAATAAAGATGAAAATAATTTAAATGATATACCATTTTCATGTAAAACTAGGAAAAAAGTTAATACACAATATTTCTATAAGGATGTGTTGAAACAGTTTTCTCATGCATAATCCTTGTGGGAGAGAAATTTGATGCAATACTTTAGGAAAGTGATTTGGAAATTTATTTCAGGAGCTTTAAAAGGTGTTGACAAGGAGTCTCATGCTTGTTTCTCAACTAGGCTCTAAGATCAATGAGTGCAGATATTGTGTCTTCCTTGTCCATTTAGCCCTGAACTCCAAATCCAATGCCTGAAATACAGTAGAGAATCAATGAACACTTGTTGAATTGAATTCAACTGATCCTGATTGTGCTCTCCAGAGACAAACAGGGAAAATAACAAAATGTCCTTGGTAATCTCTCCTCCACAAAATGCACCTTC
Source organism: Phocoena phocoena (assembly GCF_963924675.1). Classification (NCBI taxonomy): domain Eukaryota; kingdom Metazoa; phylum Chordata; class Mammalia; order Artiodactyla; family Phocoenidae; genus Phocoena; species Phocoena phocoena. Next base: position 130,125,324 of record NC_089222.1, read on the forward strand.
ATGTACATAAAAGCAGCTTTCATGATTCTCTAAGAATCTTCTTTTCTTGGCAGGTCATTGGCCCCATGTTTCCATACTCCATGCCACTGGGACCTCATCTCCAGATGTGGTGCTGTCTGCCAGGGCCATGCATGGAACAAGACTCCACTGTGATTTTCCTTGCCTTCAGCATTGTACTACAATTAATGAAGTTTAAGATCACATTAGCTTTATGATATGATATTAGACAGAAAAACAATGTTTAAATAATGATGTGTGTATTATGACTAAGCTATTTGAATTAGGCTTGTATGTGCTCAACACTTGTATGTGCTCAAAATTGTGTAATGATGATGGCATTACAATAATTTTTACTTACTTTTGTAGTTGCTGAAACATTATAATTAAAATAAAAACAATTTCTTCACTTTTGGCAACTGCTTCACATTATCGATTCATATACAGCTTGCAATCAACTAAAAGGCATCTACTTTTTGCAAATAAACCATCTTTAGTCCAGCTCTTTCCACATCCTGGATTTATATAATGGATGTTTTTAATCTAGTATGAGATTTTACACTGGAAGATTAATTGTGATATATTCAATCATATTTCAGCCTGTGGATAGCCTTTTGAATCTTGATTCTTAAAAATCAGCTCTCTTTCCCAGTTTTGGGTCACATGAAATGTTATGTCATTTATTTTTTAAAAATCACAAAAAAAGAAAATACTAAGTTAGATAGAGCCAAGTACATATCATTCGAGCATACATTTCAGGGTGATAATGTTTAAATCATCACCCCTCTGTCCTTACAGAAGTTACTTAATTTATTGTATACATTACTAGCTGTCTTAATTTATTTGCTATAACAAATGACCACAGACTGGGTAACTTATAAACAATAGAAATTTATGTCTCACAGTTCTGGAGGCTGGAAGTCTGAGATCAGAATGCCCAAATGGTTTAGTGAGGGACCCTCTTGTAGGTCGCAGACTTCTGTTTGTATCTCACTTGAGGAAGGGCCAACGTAACTCTCTGGAGCCTCTTTTATAAGGGTACAAATCCCATTTATGAAGGCTCTGCTCTCACGACCTATTCACCTCCCCAAATCTCCACCTCCTAATACCATCACATTGGGCAATAGAATTTTAACATATGAATTTTTTGGGAAAACAAACATGCAGATTACAGCACCTGCTTATCCCTCAATGCTTCATGAGATTGTTTTTCAGATTAATTTAGCAGAAGTCAAGATACTCTTTTCATGGATATTGTTTTACCATTCAAGTAATACTTACAGAAATGGCAACACTGAGATGGTCCAGTTCTATTCATTTCGACCGAAAAGAATTGTACACATGTTCTGAAGTGGTTTTCTAATTTGAATTCACATAAGAATCCCCTAAACTGTTTTTTTTTTTTTAAATGCACATTCCATTAAATGTGCTGTTGGATTCTGTTTGCTAGTATTTTGTTGAGGATTTTTGCATCTATGTTCATCAGTGATATTGGCCTGTAGTTTTCTTTCTTTGTGACATCCTTGTCTGGTTTTGGTATCAAGGTGATGGTGGCCTCGTAGAAGGAATTTGGGAGTGTTCCTCCCTCTGCTATATTTTGGAAGAGTTTGAGAAGGATAGGTGTTAGCTCTTCTCTAAACGTTTGATAGAATTCACCTGTGAAGCCATCTGGTCCTGGGCTTTTGTTTGTTGGAAGATTTTTAATCACAGTTTCAATTTCAGCACATTAAAAGGATCATACACCATGATCAAGTGGGGTTTATTCCAGGAATGCAAGGATTCTTCAATATACGCAAATCTATCAATGTGATAAACCATATTAACAAATTGAAGGAGAAAAACCATATGATCATCTCAATAGATGCAGAGAAAGCTTTCGACAAAATTCAACACCCATTTATGATAAAAACCCTCCAGAAAGTAGGCATAGAGGGAACTTTCCTCAACATAATAAAGGCCATATATGACAAGCCCACAGCAAACATCATCCTCAATGGTGAAAAACTGAAAGCATTTCCACTAAGATCAGGAACAAGACAAGGTTGCCCACTCTCACCACTCTTATTCAACATAGTTTTGGGAGTTTTAGCCACAGCAATCAGAGAAGAAAAGGAAATAAAAGGAATCCAAATTGGACAAGAAGAAGTAAAGCTGTCACTGTTTGCAGATGACATGATACTATAAATAGAGAATCCTAAAGATGCTACCAGAAAACTACTAGAGCTAATCAATGAATCTGGTAAAGTAGCAGGATACAAAATTAACGCACAGAAATCTCTGGCATTCCTATATACTAATGATGAAAAATCTGAAAGTGAAATCAAGAAAACACTCCCATTTACCATTGCAACAAAAAGAATAAAATATCTAGGAATAAACCTACCTAAGGATACGAAAGACCTGTATGCAGAAAATTATAAGACACTGATAAAGAAATTAAAGATGATACAAATAGATGGAGAGATATACCATGTTCTTGGATGGGAAGAATCAACATTGTGAAAATTACTCTACTACCCATAGCAATCTACAGATTCAATGCAATCCCTATCAAACTACCACTGGCATTTTTCACAGAACTAGAACAAAAAATTTCGCAATTTGTATGGAAACACAAAAGACCCCGAATAGCCAAAGCAATCTTGAGAACGAAAAAAGGAGCTGGAGGAATCAGGCTCCCTGACTTCAGACTATACTACAAAGCAACAGTAATCAAGACAGTATGGTACTGGCACAAAAACAGAAAGATAGATCAGTGGAACAGGATACAAAGCCCAGAGATAAACCCACGCACATATGGACACCTTATCTTTGATAAAGGAGGCAGGAATGTACAGTGGAGAAAGGACAGCCTCTTCAATAAATGGTATTGGGAAAACTGGACAGGTACATGTAAAAGTATGAGATTAGATCACTCCCTAACACCATACACAAAAATAAGCTCAAAATGGATTAAAGACCTAAATGTAAGGCCAGAAACTATCAAACTCTTAGAGGAAAACATAGGCAGAACACTCTATGACATAAATCACAGCAAGATCCTTTCTGACCCACCTCCTAGAGTAATGGAAATAAAAACAAAAATAAACAAATGGGACCTAATGAAACTTCAAAGCTTTTGCACAGCAAAGGAAACCATAATCAAGACCAAAAGACAACCCTCAGAATGGGAGAAAATATTTGCAAATGAAGCAACTGACAAAGGATTAATCTCCAAAATTTACAAGCAGCTCATGCAGCTCAATAACAAAAAAACAAACAACCCCATCCAAAAATGGGCAGAAGACCTAAACAGACATTTCTCCAAAGAAGATATACAGAATGCCAACAAACACATGAAAGAATGCTCAACATCATTAATCATTAGAGAAATGCAAATCAAAACTACAATGAGATATCATCTCACACCAGTCAGAATGGCCATCATCAAAAAATCTAGAAACAATAAATGCTGGAGAGGGTGTGGAGAAAAGGGGACACTCTTGCACTGCTGGTGGGAATGTGAATTAGTTCAGCCACTATGGAGAACAGTATGGATGTTCCTTAAAAAAACTACAAATAGAATTACCATATGACCCAGCAATCCCACTACTGGGCATATACCCTGAGAAAACCAAAATTCAAAAAGAGTCATGTAGCAAAATGTTCATTGCAGCTCTATTTACAATAGCCCGGAGATGGAAAGAACCTAAGCGCCCATCATCGGACGAATGGATAAAGAAGATGTGGCACATATACACAATGGAATATTACTCAGCCTTAAAAAGAAATGAAATTGAGTTATTTGTAATGAGATGGATAGACCTAGAGTCTGTCATACAGAGTGAAGTAAGTCAGAAAGAAAAAGACAAATACCGTATGCTAACACATATATATGGAATTTAAGGGAAAAAAATGTCATGAAGAACCTAGGGATAAGACAGGAATAGAGGCGCAGACCTACTGGAGAACGGACTTGAGGATATGGGGAGAGGGAAGGGTGAGTTTTGACAGGGCGAGAGAGAGTCATGGACATATACACACTAACAAACGTAGTAAGGTAGATAGCTAGGGGGAAGCAGCCGCAAGGCACAGGGATATTAGCTCGGAGCTTTGGGACAGCCTGGAGGGGTGGGATGGGGAGAGTGGGAGGGAGGGAGACGCAAGAGGGAAGACACATGGGAGCATATGTATATGTATAGCTGATTCACTTTGTTATAAAGCAGAAACTAACACACCAGTGTAAAGCAATTATACCCCAATAAAGATGTTAAAAAAAATAATAATAAATAAATGCACATTCCAGGAATCCAGAATGTACTCAGAACATTTTGATTTAGTAAATCTGGAGTAAGGCTCAGGAATCTTCATTTGTAGTAAAGACTCCTCTCTCCCTAGATTTTTCCTACATAGTTTGTCCTCTGACTGTATTTTTGAAAAATACTGGCAGTTATTTGTTGTAGAGGGAAAAATGTACTAATTTTCAACCCATAGAAATACGATGTGGGCACATAAGAAATGCAATGTCAGCAATGTTTATTGGGAACATATTCTATACAATGAGATAAGAAAGAACAAGTAATCCAACAGGGAACATACAATTTTATATTACATAGTAAGACAACACATGAATAGAATCAATAAAATGTGACAGTAAGTATAAAAATGAAGTGATTTCCACATAAATGTTGGTTCAACAAACTTTTATTGAATGCAATCACAGAAGATAATAAGTAACAGGCAAGAACAATCAAAGTACATAAAAATCACAAATAATACTGAGTTTAAGAGTAATCAAAATTTCTGACCATCTCCTACACATGTGATTTTTATTTTTCTGCACATGTGGATATGTCAACAACTGGAATGTTCATATGTTTTTCTAAGAATTATGAACAAGTTATGTAATGGTTTGGTGGTCCAGAGACATCCTTTGTATATAGGTGGGTCTCTAAAGATCTTATGTGATGCCAGCATGTTTCTATGTATAGGAAAAAATAAATAAATTGCAGATTTCTAAAGAATATTGGTTTTTGTTGTTGCCACTGTCCACATATTTGTTTTTATTCAATCTTCAAAATACCTTACACAATAAAGTATTTTTCATTTTACAGTACTACATGACTGTATCCCAATATTAAATATTTCCAGAGTGCAAATTCAATAGTATAACTTCCTTCTTTAAAGCCCTTCAGATTCTCCCCATTACTCTTAGGACAAAGTACAAATTCTGGGCTACAAGGCCATCATGGGCTGAATCCTCAAGCCACCCCTCTCAAAGATTTTCCCATCAACTATCTACAGCCTAGCCACAGTGAATTTGAGCACACTCATCAAAAATTGGTTCTGTACCAAATACTGTCCTTGATGCTTTACACACCAATTCATTTTTAATCCTCCCTAAGATTGTTCAAGATAAGTCATATTTCCTTTTCTTTTCAAAAGTTGGTCACTTGAAAAGTGAGGTCATCTTTTCCAAGTCACATAATGTCATATCAATTAGAAAATGTTTTTATTTGATCTCAGAAAAGTCTAGGTCTAAAATCTAAATTCTCCACCATAGTACTGTGGGTCTTGCTTTCCAGTTTCTTCACATTTTCAAATATGCCTTAGTTCTCTGTTCCTCAGGGCTTTACCAACTTTGTTTGGAAAACTACCCCCATTCCCAGAGTCCCCTTTACAGGCTACTCCTACCTACCCTTCCTCTGGCCAGTCTAGGGCTCCATGTGTGTGTTACCATTTCACACAGCACAATAAATTATATTGTAATTGTTAGAGTATCATAATAGTTCTTGGGTTGCATATCTTCTGTTTTTAAAACACAGCTATTAAATTATTCAAAGACCTAAGTGGGACAAAACCCATATTAGTGTGTTCTTTTTGTTTTGTTTTACCAAGCACTTGTACTGAATTTTCTGTTTTATGTTAACCTTTACTCTGTAGTGAAACTTTGCAGCAGTCATTAAAAACATAAATACTGGTATCAGACAACCTGGTTTGGAACTGCAGTTCTGCAGCTCATTAGTTGTGAAACTTGAGAAATTTACATAATATTTCTATGCCTAAACTACTCATTGATAAACTATAGTAACAGTCATGCCTACCTCATATTACTGTTGTGAGGATTGAATAAATTAATATATATGTTAAACCATCTCAGAAAAAAATAATATATAGTAAATTCTATATATTGTTAGTTCTTATTAAGTTTTTTTACTATATGGACATTGAAAGTCATATTTAGGCATATAAAACATTAAACAGGTCATTTACTCATTATCAAAAAATTTTAAATATAATAAGATATGTGTATTTGCCTAGATTATAGCTAAAGATAATTGCGATAGTTTCAGGTACAGAATACTATTCTTTCAACCTTAGATTGATTGTTCCAGAAATTGTAAAAGAAAATAGCTTTGGCTAGTCTCTTAATTAAATTACATTTTATGAAAGATATAAAATGTATGAAAATAGTATACATGATCATCAAATCACAATTCAGTGACAATACTGATTTTTCAGTGAGCATAAATTCCACTTCTCTTTAATGTCCGTGGTTGCTTTAAAAGTTGATCTTTTAAAATCAATGCTCAGGGAATTCCCTGGTGGTCCAGTGTTTAGGACTCCATGCTTTCATTGCCCAGGGCTTGGGTTCAATCCCTGGCAAGGGAATTAAGATCCTGCAAGCCATGCTGCACCACCAAAACAACAACAGAAAAATCAATGCTCAAATGATCTCCGAGGCTGCTGGGCTCCAATACACACCAGAATAAGCAAAAGTTTATCAGTTTATCCTAGACGTTGTGGTAGGAGTACATTTATTCCCTACCGCATTTGAAAAGTGAAGTAGGTCTGGAGACTGAATGTGAATGAACACCAAATCACTCAGTGCACTAGGGTATGGTTTCATGCAATCCCCAGGGCCGATGTGCAGCCAAGAGTTGTGTGACGGCTGAAGTTTGCACAAACAATAAATAATTGACATAAACCCAATTTTAAAATGTTTGCTTAAGAGAAAAAAATATTTTATTACATCAGTTTTTCAAAGAACTACCAGGTGACACTCAAAGCCCTTGCTTCACACTTGGAAGCTGAGAGTACTGAGGTGGAAGTTTCCAGAAGTCAATGGAGAACATACAGACTCTTCTCACCACTGCCTCACTACTATTTCAGAAGGCAGCAACATAGGAATGGCAAAGAGTAGCCCTCCTTTCACTATGTTATCTTTCTCTAAAGTGGACCATATACAAAGAGGTGGGACAATACACGCACTCACTCACCTACCCACCTAGTCTAGTCCCTCTGTTCCAAGTGCCTGTGAAACTGAGATTAAATGTTTCAATCACAATTTCCACACTGTCAGCAAATGGACAGACCTGAGAATCAGCAGACATTCAAAGAGTCCCAGCAGGAATATTGGAAGGTCATTTCTGAGGTCTCTTTTCTTCACCAATCATTGCTATTATTACCTTAAGTTACTATTAATAATATTGAAACTATTTGTATTCTATCATTACATTACAGTACTATTAAAGATACTGAAAAATATTCAAGTTTTAGTTTGACATTGTTGAATCCAGAATGTCAAAAGAATTTGAAATGGATATGACTTCATTTGATCTTAGCTGTAACTCTCTTAGAAATATTTCTGAAATTTTCTCAGCTAATACGTATGATTATTTAATTAATGTTATTTGTGGTTTCGTTAAACTGATATATTTCATAATAACTTCTAATTAGAAAAGCAGTAAGTCGAGGACATGAAAGTTTAACCAGAAAGAGAACATAATCCAAGAATTTCATTTAAAATTATTTAATAGTATAAATTCCAGGAATGCATAACTTGCATATTAATAGAATATACAAGTATTCATAGACAGAATTAAAAATAGAGAATTAATATGCATGCTAACATTAATATTATCTTGCTATTTATTAGATGAGAATATTTTAAATATTTATGTAATACTTTTTCCCAAGGTAAAAAATTATAATCAAATATATTCTGAAGAAATCTTCTATTTATTTTTTCTTTAAATTTTCAAATTACTTTTAACTCTTTATTGGAGTATAATTGCTTTACAATGGTGTGTTAGTTTCTGCTTTATAACAAAGTGAATCAGCTATACATATACATATATCCCCATATCTCTGCCCTCTTGCATCTCCCTTCCTCCCACCCTCCCTATCCCACCCCTCTAGGAGGTCACAAAGCACCGAGCTGATCTCCCTGTGCTATTAAAATAAATATTTCAACTTATTTTAGAAAGATTCCGGATTGGGTGGCATGCATGGTATAGAGTGAAAAGGAGAAAAGAAATGGTTAAAGAGAAGAGAGCTCAGTAGTAATGAGCTAATGCTACCCTGGCTTCCTTGTTAATTTCACTAACGCAAACAAGCTGCAGACATTTGGGGAAAAGAGAGAACAGAACTGGTTTATATAAATTATACCTCCAAATTCTGAAGGTGCTGAATGGGCAACTGGTTAGAAAAACATCTCTGTTTCTTGAGAATTATTCCTGATGCTTGTAATTTCATAGTTAAGCTTTTTTCTCCTCCTTTGTTTCTGCTCAGCCACTGAACATTAACTGTATGCAAATCTATGAGTATGTGTATGTGTGTGTGTGTAAATATGCATACAAGTGCTGGCTATAAAATGTTGCTGAGCTCTATTTGTTCAGCTCTAGCGTAACAGGCAGAAAATAGAAAACTCAATCTGCAGCGCTCAGTTCAGGGTCATGTTTATTTATTTCTTTCCTTGATAGACTAAAGCCTGCTCTATCTGTCCGAAATATATTTCCACACATAAGAAATGAAAATGGGCAAAAATGCAACAGTTATATAGACATATTTTGCCATCAGTGATGCTAAGAAAAAATGAAATAATATGCCAGTGGCTAAAACCATTTCTGCAACCTTGCCAAGAAAAATTTAGCAATGTGTCATGTATGTACTTGAACTGTTTGCTCTTGAGCTGGCTTTAAGAACATAAACATGGCTAAATGTCCAGGCTTCAGGCCCTAGAGACTCTGCTCACTCTCTTTTGTAATGAAAACATGAAAAACTTTGGACAATCTTCACGTGTCTCTCCAAAAATGACACATTTTATTTTTGTCTTCAATGATTGTATTTGAGACAGAAGATAGCTAAAAGTGGGTGGAAATTTTGAAATAATCTAGTGGAATTCTTTAAAACTTAATAAATTAAAGGGTTTACTGTAAATTGTCAAGAATTCATCTGCTCCATATAACATGATTTTATGTATAGAAGCCATCAAGTATCACTAAATTTAATGATGTATGAATTAAAACTAAAGTTTATAATAGGTAAATTATAAGATGAATACAATAGATCTCTAACTATAAACATATTAACTATTGCAAGATTCAGAATTTTATTGCTTATCAGAACAAATAATAAGAGAGAAAATCTATTTGTGTCTTATTCTCATGAATATAGAGTCTAAGAAAGTTCAGATACCAGTCATTTGTACATATTAATGAAAGGAGAAATATAAATAATTTACATCAGCTTCCTCCCCAGCCTTATCTCCTACTTCCTTCCTTCTCACATAATCCATGAGGACCATACTGAATAACTAACCTAAATATTTCATAGCTCCCTATAATTTCAGTTCCTTCCTTTTTTTAAGGACTTTATTTTATTTTTTTAACTTTTATTTTATATTGGGCTATAGTTGATTTACAACATTGTATTGGTTTCAGGTGTACAGCAAAGTGATTCAGTTATACGTATACATATATCTATCTATACTTTTTCAAATTATTTTCCCATTTAGGTTTCCCATTTAGGTTTCCCAGAATATTGAGCAGAGTTTCCTGTGCTATACAGTAGATTCTTGGTGATTATCTATTTTATAAATAGTAGTATGTACATGTCAATCCCATACTCCCAATTTATCCTGCCCCCAACCTTTCCCCTTTGGTAACCATAAGTTTGTTTTCTAAGTTTGTGAGTCTGTTTCCTTTCATCTCTGCTTGTAATCTTTTCTTTTTATCTTGCCTATTTGTCTGTTTTTCAGGGGTCCTCATACAACTGAGCCCATAAAATAGATAAGAAGGTCACTTATCAACCGAAGTGATTGATCTTAATCACCAAGGTGAAATTGAACTAATGCTAAACAGTTGGAACAAGGAGGACTATTTGTGAAACCCAGGGGGTTGACTGGAGTGCTTCTTGGTACATTCTTTCCCAAGAATCCTGGTCAATGGAAATTGTAGCAACACAATAAAGACAGGACCACCACGGACCCAGATTAGGCAGGATCATCTCATCAGGTAAAGACTTCCATACAACTGAGATCCTGGCAGATGTAAAAACAAAACAAAACACAAAACAAACAAACAAAAAAAACATGGACCAAGTAGTAAAGAAAGGAAGCTAGAATTACCTAGAATTGGCCCTCATGACTAGCATCAGAAATGAGGGCTACAGAAATAAAATGTTTTTCACCTTCCCTTCTCCCTCACTTTCCTACCTTATAGGAGCATACAGGTGATATCTTCTGTTTAAGTTTCAGGTGGGCAGACCACTAAGTTGCCATCACCATAGCTAATAGAAATGTGGGAGGTCCCTGGGTTGGGTACATAGCATTTCATCTGGACAAATGTAAGAGTGAATGCAAAAGGGTGAGCCCTGCTATGTAATTCCCATTTATTTGTCCAGACCCACTCTTCATCTTTTTCTACCCTTTGTGACCTAGAAGCCTGACCTATATAAAAGACATAAATGAGCTCTCTTCACCTTCTAGCTACCAGTTGGGTTTAGTTCATGGGAATTGCCAACATATCAGAGGAAAGGGGAAGAGGAGTGAGATGAATTTATTTCCCATTTCCTTCGGTGGGTTTACTATCCCTCTATCAAAGGCCACAGCTCTTATAAGACAACCTTTTCATTAGTTATTCTTCTGAGTTCTAATACCCACTCTTTCCTCTTGCCACTTTAGTGTCCCTTAAGGCTTGGGGAATACACCTACCCCCCTGGCCTTTTCTAGTGTCAGGGCATTACTCCACCTTAAATTGGTTTCCTTGGACTTTGTCCAAACTGTTGGAAGTAACCCCCCCTCTATTAAGCTTTCTTTGATTACTATCTCTTTCTGTCAAAAAAATGGACTGATTGCAGTTGTCAACATTCTGAAGTTATGTCTACAGCCAAATTATATTTATAAAATAATCCATTTTCTAATACAGTATGCTGAATAATCTTTTTCCAATGTGCTATTGAAATGAGAGTAAAGGATATTACAAATAAGTAAATAAACCCTTAAGAATGCTAAAAGTGGAAAAGGCGTCTGCCTTGAGCTGACAAGAATTGTTAATAAAATTTTAGAAGACAGTAAGGAGATAGGGTTGTAGAGAAGTGTAATCCATATCAAAGAAGTCACATCTTAATATATGCATGGGTGGAGGTTACAAGCAGTTGAAGCTCTTATGGAGTGGTGAAAAAATAAAGCTAAGTGGCTGTAACTCTGGAGTTATGGATTACAGAAAGCAGCAGAGAGCTCTAGGTGGCCTTGACAGAATTTAAGCAAAGACCTATTTACAGAACTGCTGTGTCATTCAGCTGTCACCCCCTCCTCAGTATGCGTGGAGCAGCTGACTGTAGTTGTTTATCTTCCCGGCTGAAGATCTCACCTTCCATCTGAGCAGAAGATCCTCTTGGATGGTCCACAAAGGCAGTCACAGTGGTTGAAAGGAGAGGCAGAAAGCAGCAGGGGATGGCTCTAGATCCGTTCAATGAAGCTGGGTGTTAGGGAGAGGGAAGGAGAAGCAGTTCTACCCATAACAAAATAAATCAGCATACTCCACCCCCAAAGTCAAGTCCTTCACCCTAAGTCATTGTCAGCATGCCTGCTCTCAAGAGCAAATTTAACCTAAAGAGAGGCTTGCCTGGCAACTGGACTGGCTCACAGTCAGCGTTCTGTCCACACAAGAGGAGACTTTAGGGCAACAGATCTATGAATCTGCAGAGCAAACTCAGCTGGCAAAGAGATTCATCAGCTTAGCAGCTAACTTGTCAGTATTAGTGAGTGATACACTGAGATTCACCAGTCATAAAATCTAAACTGTGATCACAGGAGAAATGGCAAAATGAGAACAATAAAAATATTTTTTTAAAAAAATCCATGTTAGTAACCTCAGAGAGATTTGGGAGATGTTGCCTGCCTAAAATAAGAACAAGCTGCCATAAAAAAGAATAATAAATGAGAAAGAATTTTTGGAAATTAAAAGTATGATTGCCAATATTAATTGAAACAAATCAATAAGAATACCTAATAAATTGGGCAATCCTGGATTAACAATCTGGAAGATAAAGACAAGGATATCTTTCAGAATATAAAATTTAAAACATTAAGAAATGGAAAATATTTAAAAAAATAAATGCCAATCAGTTATATCCAGAATGTTAAAGACCACTGGAGGACCAGAAAGAAAGAGGAGAGGCAGTTGATGGGTACAAATAGCCACAGAGATAATACAAAACAAATCTCTACGAAAAAGACTCAAATTGAAGAACTCCACAATTACAAGAAAAATGAAAAGAGGTACAAACTGTAAGAGAGAACTGTGAAATTTCAGAATTCCAAGCACAAAAAGAAAATCATAAAATTTCTTCCAGTGGGGGGGAAAAAATAAACTGCAGAGGAAAGAGTATTAGATGGGCATCAGACTTCCAATTACACCATGATATGCTGGAAAAAAAAGCATTAAATATCTCAAAAAATGTACTTAATTAGAATTCTGTATATAGGAAACTTTTCAACCAAATATGAAAGGAATTTAGAAAAAAACATTTTAGGCTGCAAGGTCCTAGTGTCCATGAGTCTTTTCTGAAAAAAAAAATATATATATATATATTTTAATTTAAATTTAAAATCCAGAAAAACAAAATAGGAAGCAAGAAAGAATTCATGGATCTGAGAGAATGAGCCAAACTGAAGAGTGATATGAAAGGAAATCACAGAATAATTTGAACAGGAAGTAATATGTAAAATTTTACTTTACCAAAATTTTCTTCAGGAAGAAAATGACTCATTACCCAAACTGTATGATTAAGAATAGCTTGTTGGTTTTCAAAACTTAAAAGCATATATCCCTGTTACTCAATAACAACAAAGTCAAATGAAAAGTCCAGGAAAAATAAAAAGTTGTACAAGAATGGCATGGTCCAAATATGAACATTTGTTTTAGGCAACTGATTGAGTGAAAGAAACAAATCCATTTGAAGTTGAACTACAATATACTGAGCACAAATAATGAGCCCAAAGCTACACTCGAATTTTTCCTATATGTTAAATAATGTAGTTCTTTTAAAAGTCTTGAAGTAAGGGTTACAATCATATAATAAATATACATTTAATGAAAATAACTCTTGAAGCATTTAAATTCCTTGCTTAAGATTTCCCAGAAAATAGTGAAGAGAGAAGATTCTACCCAGAAGCAAAATGGACGAATTGTGGAATGGTAAGATTCATGACTCTAAATCTAAATATAATTGGATACTTGTTTGTCAAGATATTGAAAAGATCACTTATTCCAGTGGAAAGCTGGATTAGAAAATGAATATATTTTCTCATTCACATATCCAACAAATATTTATCAAGCTAATATTATGGGTTAGGCAACATATTCAGAATACAAAGAAAAATAAAATGTCTCAGTTTTCAAGAGGCATACAGTTTAGAAGACTATTTATCAAAGATACAGGCATGCTGGTAATCAAAGGCTTTATCACTGAGATCCCTTCTCTGCCCATTACTGCTTCAGAGATTTTTGGACTTTGATCATAGTAAGCCCACATGAGCCTTCCAAACTAAAAATTTTATAAACAAATGAAATAATATTTTTTGGATCTTTGAGCATTAATCAACATGGTCGAGAGTATTAAAGTTTCCAGTGCTTTATAATGCTTCTATAATGCTTCTAGATCTTTCTTATTTCATAAAACACTTGAGAAAAGGGACATTTTAAAGAAATAATGGGCCCACAGGACTGAAGAAATTCAGAAGGATAAGAAGCTGGAAAGGGAAAGATGTCTTTGCAAATCACATGCTCAGTTATGATCTTTCAGATGGAGAAGAAATTGAAAACCATCATTTGTCATGGTTCTCACAGACTCAAACTATAACCAAGAGGATTTCACTGTGTAATCTTAGAGAAGAATGAAAGTCTTTGGTTCTATAATACATTATTGAGACATTTAAAACTTAATGGATATTGTATGATTCATCCTTGTCCAGTAATACTAGTCAGTGTAAAAAATGGCATAGATATTATTGTAAAGGTATTAATTCCCAGAAGTGACATGCTTGCAAGTAGGAACTCTTCCAGTTAATTACTTTCTTTGAATCGTGGGATTTAAGGGATTCAATAAGCGTGAACAGGAAAAACACGTTAAGTCGGTAAAATATTAACCACTGTGTTAGGCCAGGAATGACAATTTTAAACAATGTTTTATGCCCCATTAACCTGTTACATTTTCTATCAACACAGGCTTAGTAACCAGTTGAAAATCTTGATCACATTCTGAAAATTCATATTATAAATACTCAAGACATAATCTTTTGTCCTAGTGGGCAACATATAATCCTTTAAAAAGAATAAATGCAGCATAGAAGAAAGTCCATTTAAATAGAGGATTTATAATTTAATTTTTTCTAGAAGCCATTTTCTTATTTCAGTTGGTAGTTACAGCTGTTTTATCTTTACTGTGAAATTTCTCCTTTCATGATTTAATTGTCTTATGTAAATTACTATAACAAAAGTTGAATAATCATAAGCTTTAGAAAATTAGTGTAGCAACATATATATGTTCCCTTAACTTACAAAGGAATTTTCTGTGAAACACCAGTGTGCTTGTTTAACTAAAACATGTAAAAATAGTGGCTCACTAGGTAGCAAATAAGAAAAATTTAATATTCCCTGAACCAAATACTTCATAGGGATCACTCCCATTTAAATCTATAAGTCAGGTTTTGCTATTATTCTCATGTTGGCAATGAGGAGTCTAAGGCTTAGGAGACCCTTTGACTTACCAGGGTCAAGTGATGGAACCACAAGGTCATCCATCAGGCAGTCACAGTCGAGAAACTTGAGCTTTTAAACACTGTACAGTACTGAACTAGGTTCTCATCCCCCACCAAACAATGATAACTGTGATGTAACAAAATTGTCTGCATATGATAATCATGTTTTGCTAACAGACACACACACACACACACACACACACACACACACACACACACACAGAAATGACTACAAGAGTATGCACCCAAATTGTAATCATTATTATAACTGGATGATGAAATTATAAGTGACCCATTTTATTTTGTTCTTTATGCTTTTCAGTGCATTTCCAACTTTCTACAATATTTACTTTTTCTAAAAAGGATTTTATTAACTGGCTCAGATATGTTGAAATCATTGTCAATATTTCCTTATAATATTAATAATAATTTGATATAATCTAATGATGATAGCAATAAATATAGTACAACAATAAACAAAATGACTTTTTATTTGATCTAGTAAGCCTACATTTAATGATGATTTTTGGAGATATGAGGGTTACTAAGAAATATTCCTGTTGAAAACATTTTACCTTGCTCTAGGAAACAAGTATTATTCAACTACAACTACTTCAGCTACTGTTTAATTAGGCTTCAAACTGGTATTCCTGAACAATATCTAGTTGTCTTGATATTTAAGTAAGATAAATTATTTAGCCTACTGCCTGGCAGAATAAACACGTTAACCATCAGCTAAGTATAGCTGTACACATCTGAAAAGAAATATCAAAAATATTAAGTATTTATTCTTATAAAATGACGTTTTCTTTCTTCATATTTTTTAATTCCACAAAAGCTCTTTTAATGGAACTCTTCTTAACCTATCTGCTTCTGTCTCTGTTTCTCCTGTAAAACATCCTATGATAGTTGGCTTGCACATTGCCACCCTCTCCACTTGAGTTTTAGCTTCCAAGTCCATCGTGGTTTTCTTAAACCTGCTTATTCTATTCATGCCTGTTATTTTAATTATGTACATTAATTAATTTATCCATGAATAGATTAAGTATAATTATTAAAAAGTCATTTTACTGAAAACAATTGAATAATTAGAGAAAACTAGATTAAAATGAGTTTCTAAAAGAATTGCTGTTGCTTTCAGTGTAGGTAAGACGAGTATAAAACCTTGTAGAAAAAATTAAAACCTAGGAGGATTCTACACTTAAATTGCATAGCAATATTCCTAAATTCTTATTCTACTTTGTAAAAATGTCAGACAATTTCTTCTATGAACATGAATGTCTATTATAATGAAGAAAACATATTTTAAATATGTATTAAGACTGTGACCTAAAATAATGGTATTATACTAAAATACTTGATACCTTAAATTTATCTACAAAAATATTTTAAAATATGTGTGTAATGGGTTCCCTTTAGCCTATTTTTGCAAGCAACATGTTCATTTTAAAGCACTAATTTTGGATTATATCACAAAAATAAATATTAACACCTTATGACATGTAAATAAATAGTGAATTACAGTTCATAAGGATATAGAATTATTACAATGCGATGAAATATCAACTCAATCTAAAGAATACAATTTAAAATTATGAAATATAAGACTGGTTTATTTATACAATATCAATTATTTCTGTAACTTTCATAAATTTGATTTCATGTTTTACTCACTTCCAAAATGTCATGAGTTTTACAACTCAATAAACAATGAAAATAATTTCCAATGCATTTATTGTTATAAATATAATTTTAAGAATTCATAAAATTTCATAAAATCATAAAAATATCATAAAATATTATGCAAGGAGTCCTTGTGAACCCACTCATAAAAGATGCTTCCTCAAACTAGCATGTTGTGTTAAATTTAAATAAATGGCAACCATTCAAATTTAAGAGATATAAAATCCAGTCCACATGAGTTCAATATATTAGAGATAGTTTTAAGGAAAATTACTTTCAATTCAGTATGATTTTAATCATGGTAAAACAGTAAAATCCTTCAAAAACCATTAAGCTACATCCATATTGAAATAGCTTTCCTCCTTTAATGACATTTTTAACACCTAATATACTTAATAGAGATTGGCATGCACCCTGATTGGTTGCCATATAAAATTCTAAACAGACTCAATTCAGAAGTAATCTCTAGGTTTTCAATCATTTTGTGTTTGGGAGTGCCTTTTAACTGAAATGGTTATCACACATCTTTGTGGTCTCAAAAGTTATTTTTATGTGATTCAATCTATGTTCTTCCATAAGCAGTGTATTCCTTAGTGAAAATTAGTTCAACAGTAAATATTACCCAGAAAAAAAAAACAAGTAACATACCTGTTTTCCCCACATTCCCAATCCACCCTTCTTCAAAAATAGTTACATTCTGTGTGATAGGGGAAAACATCACAGGTAGGTTAGTAACATATAAGAACTCCTGTTATGAGTAATGAAATAGGCATAAATACTTTTCCCTGTTCTATTTAAAATGTATATTGGAAGATTAGAATGAGAAGAAAATCCATGAAAAAGTTTTGGGAAAAAAAGCAATACATAGTCCACAAATAGTTAAGAAAGGAATGATCAAAACAAAAGAGCATGTCTGTACAAATGCTGGAAGAAAGTGCTAAGTAAGAAAGATCTGTGGTGCATATGGTAGCCTGCTTTCACACCATAAATCTCAAAGTCCTTCATATAGAGTATGTGTGCTCCGAGATGCCAAAGAGTGCATTAAGATATCTTGGCTCTAATTGGGGCCTCTGTAAATCTCAGCACGTTTATCATGTTGCTCTGGCGCCACACTACTTAAAACCACAGCAAAGGATTTATCTCCTTTTGTTTGTGTTTGGGTCCAAATCTTCCTCCAAAATGTCTCCCCAAGTTTCAAGTTGCTCTCTCTTTTAATTGTCTTAATCAACATAGGTGGCTTTTTGGTTCCTCTCACAAAAATGAATTTAAATGAAATTAATGAATGATTTATGAAACGTGAAGGCAGTTTATTGATGATTCTATCATTAAAGATTTATTTAGGTCAAAAGACAATGAGCAGAATGAAATTTGCCCTGAAGAAAGCATTCAAAATGAGCTACTTTTTAAAGAAAATTCAATATTTTATTAGAAGCAGGACAAAATAAATAAGTGAAGATACAGTGATCAGGGCTGAAAGAAAACAAAAAATACATGTGTATTTGCCAATTTTATAGGAAGTCACCAAACAAGCAAGTGATGAGGGATCTGCACAAAAGACCGTCTACACAACTTATGCCAAATTCAGTAGGTTATTGCTTTGGTTATAAGATAACTCTTCATGGTGGTAAAACCTGTTTCCTTTGGGTATTTAAATCATTTCTGAGGCCATTAAGATAAAAAAAAATCAATATGAATCACCATTATATATTAACTCATTTAACAGATGCGATGTAATTTTTCATCTCCTTACTGGGTTCCAGACTGCTCTAAGAGTCCAACTTATAAAGAATGTGTATGGTTCCTTCTGAATACAAGATTAAAGGTGAATAACAAAAGGAAAATCTCTCTTTATTATCCATGATTGCTTCTTGTTTTTCTCATAGGAATAATTAGAAGTAAACATTAAGTGATGTATCAATTCCCTTGACAGTTTCTGAGTAAATTTTCAAGCACATTGAAATCTTTCTCAAGTCTTATTCTTTATTTGGTAAAGTAAATACCACAAGTTATTAAAGGAAAGCAAAATAATTTTCAAACTTATATTTTATTTGTGAGGAAACTCATACATGTGCAACAATTATATCAAAATCATCTATGATAGGGTATAAGTAAGAAAGGAATAATGTGGTACAGTCTATAAGAGTTCTAGAAATTCAAAGAATAAAAAGAATGCTGGTGAGATGCAGAAGCAACATCGCATCCTACATTTCCATGCAGATGGGCAGTTAAATTATACAGAGGCTTATATGAATCAAATTCAACAATGAAGAAACAGGAAAGAGGGAAATGTGTTTATTTACAAACTGACGAACTGAATACCATCACATTGTCGGTTTATGTGGCCCATGCATGCATCTCAGTTCTAATTTTTTTTCCTAAGAGACATCACAAGCTGTTTTTACAGTGCTTAACAAGGGGTAAAGGGTAGACAATAAGTATTTATTGAATAAAATGACTTTTTATAATTAAGTGTCTTTGCATGCTGACTTTCACTGGGGCAAACTGAGCTCTGTAGACAGTCTCTCCATAGAAAACCCAGCTTTTTATCAATTAATCTGCCATAGTACTGGCCTAATCATTCTACAACCCTCTCACGTGTGGTATCTTCTTCCTCTTGCCAAGGAATAATCTGATCACTATTATTGAGAACAGCCTCCTCTATTGTGTGCTTCAGTTCTGGTTTATCAGACAAAACACAGGGCACTTTGTTAACTTTGGATTTCATATAAACAATGAGTAATTTTTCAGGATAAGTATGTCTCATGCAATACTTAGGATACTATGTAATACTTGGGACATACTTATACTAAAAAAATATACTTTGCTAATCAAAACTCAAAGTTAACTGGGCATCCTGTATTTTTATTAGCTAAATCTGGTAACCATATTTGGGTTGCTATTCAGGCCATGTCCCTAAACTTTGTTGAACTTGACAAATCACATGAAACATTTACTGGCTTTGTATCTGATGAAGAAAACCCGGCAGGTGGAGTACTGTCCCTGGTTCCACTCTTCTCACTCACTGTAGACATGCTATAAATACATTATTATTATTTTTTTTACAATATTAACGTTAAGTTAATTTTTTAAAGAAAAGGGAAGAGGTTTTCCATAATGTTGTCTTATCTTTGCTGTCAAATCATCTCAGTGTGTATTAGAAATGGCAAATGGATGGCATCTTAAATTTCTTAGAGAGACATAAACTATATTTTTAATTGCATGCTCAAACTGAGAAGAAGAAAGATATGGAAACTCCATGTGTGAGAAAGAAGAGAGATGGGGGAGGAGTGGAGACCGGTTAAACTTGTCAGAAGAATAATTAAATATACTCAGTACACAGTGATATTTTTCAAAACTTTGGAACATTCTTGGGCATAGCTAACTGAGACACAAGTCACTGATGACCAGGTTTTCTGTCCCACTGCATGAGTTATTCTTGAATGAGTACAGCCAGAAAATGATTATTCACATGTTATCAGCAGAGTTGTATCCCACATAATAGTAATTAACAGGGTTCTTTTTATATCCCAATCTGCAAGCATTTCTAATGCAACTCTGAAGTTTCTATGCAAAGTAAACCTCCAGTGTTATGTAATGTGTGTGTGTGTGTCATTTTTCTATTTTGAAATTCATTTTTGACCTTCCCTAGCACATACTATTCTAAATCCATTGCCTCTACTCTTCAACTATAATGCAAATGCTCAGAACAATATTCTGCACTTTGCATATTTGTGCTGTATGATGAGTCACTACTATGATTTTGAATTTGCCCACGATGGGCTGTGCTTTGCATTTTCCCAGAAGAGAAGATAGTAAGAAAAAGAAAAAAAAATGCTTTAAGTTACCCCCTTTGCCTCCCCTGCTTTTTCCCTTCTTATTATGAACGCGGCACCACATAATCATTTTCTGGAATGCTTTCGTTTAGCAGAGTATCGTGCTGTGGACACTCTGACATATTCCAGGGCACATTTTGTGTCTCTCTTGCCTCTTCCCTTTGGCACGCTCTGCAGACGTGCCTCTGGTGGTTACTGCATGACTAATTTTCAAGTCTACATTTGGTCTTGAACTGTGAAAAACAAGAGCATAGTTTTAACAAGGATGACTTTGAATAGCAATAACAATATTAAAATTTCATTTATCTATTAAGATATATCATGCCCAGAGCCTATAATTTCTTAGAAGTGCTAACCAAAAAGCATGTTAAAATGTTTAAAAATCCCAGGCAAGTCAAATAAATGCTAAACCCTTCCTTCAATGGAGCTAAACTGGTGACTGGGGTATGTCTTCCTCAGTGTTCATCCTCACGGCTCCCAGGAATAGTCTCAATCATATCTGCAATATAATAAATCCTATGGTTTATAATATTAGCTCTTTTACTCAACAAATATTTACTAACTATAAGGCCCATTTGTAAATGCTCCTATCAGTGAACAAAGCAGACAATAATTTCTGCTTTTAGGAAGTTTAAGTTCACATATGTGTAATGAACCCAGGAGAGCTGGCTAACTTCCTTACTAGCCTGTCAGCCCCTGCAGGCTGAATCTTTTTATCTCCATTGTCAAAAATAGGGCCTGAAACAAAAGAAAGTTTCTGTGTACATTTGTTGAATTTATTTGAATGTCAAGAAATAATAGGGACTTCCCTCGTTTTCCAGTGGTTAAAACTCCACGCTCCCAAAACAGGGCCTGGGTTCAATCCCTGGTGAGGGAACTAGATCCTGCATGCTGCAACTAAGAGCCCACATGCTGAAACTTATACTCGGTGCAATCAAATTAAAAAAGAAAGAAAGAAAGAATATCATAATGCAAATACAAGTCTCAGCCTATTTTAACCTTCTTTCCATGTGTATCTTGCCTTTGTCAGTTAAAAACAAAGATTTAAGATATTAGCAATACCCTCCGAGTCTCACACATCTTATCTATAAAAAGTTGATCACAAAAATACCTTCTATCAAAGACTTTAAATATTATTGTTCATATTCCTGATGACTCACCTCATCCCTCAATTGATATACACAAGAGAGCTTTCATTCTCTGGGAATATTAGACAACAAAATACACACATATCAGAAGGAGACAAAAAGGAGCGAGGTATCAGAGCTGTTAAACGCACTTAACACAATTAAAGTACTTCTTTGATGTAAGACATAAGCTTGCCTTTCATGTAGTGTGATAACAGCAGAATTAACTTGGTAGCAATCACCATTTCTGGAAACACAACTCAGAGCAAATACATAAAAGAATGTATCATCTTTTATGAGAGAGGACAACACAATTTTAGTCCTAAGATAAATATGAGAAATGACAACTGAAATGATAAAATGAGTGTGGTAACCTCTTCATACTGGAGAAAGAGTGAATATTTTCATGAGCCTAAACCTATTTTCGGTCCCTAAAGCATAATTAATCTAAATGAAAACCATTGTAATGTCTGGTTCCATATAACAAGTGTAATATGTCCTGGCAGGTAGCCTATAGTAACAGTGGTTGCCTGATCTAGTTACTGAGAATTTTAACATATGCTTTCACCAGCCCTGCTATGTAGGGGCAAGTTTCTTAAACAAAGACATTGTTGTTTTAGTATTATCATTCTTGGATTATTGTATCTGAAAATAATATAAGCTGGTCTTAAAATGTAATAGGCTTTTACAAAATATTGAATTGAGGTTTGAGGAGTTTTGAAGAGAACAAAGGTCCAAGGAGTTTAAATGGTAGAGACAACCTCCTTTAGGGATTAAAGAGCTAATGTTTACAAAAAAGAAGGATTTGTTAGTAAAATCAGAATAAAGAAAATAGAATAGAATGTGTAACTGAAACTGTGCATTTCAGCAAATGTACTAATTTATAATATAACGTGTCTATTCAGAATGACCACTTCTGAAGAGTAGGTCTTCATTAAAATTATATCTATATGTAAGAAAGTAATTTTGATGCATTCATTAAATTGGGATGCTGGCTGTATATACAGAACTTTTATTAGCAATGCAAGTAATGTGAAGATATAAAAAGAAACATGCACTTTCAATAATACAGGAAGAGAAGGAGAGCTCTGTCAATAACAGTATGAGGAAGGAAGCTGATCCAAACTTCAGAGGCTTTGAAACTGCATAGGAATTAGCTTTTTCAGGTTGGTAGTTTCATTGTTCACTTACTAGACAGCCTTGAGAGCTTAATAATTAACCACAGAGTCTATTTATAGAATTTTCAAAACATGGCCATTCCTGAGAGCTCTGGGCCGTTTATCCTACTGCTCTGAGAGTTGACAAGGTCATGCAGAATTCCCGTGTGAAGAGACACTAACCTCAAGGTTCAAATTCCCCAAGTTGAAGTGAAGCTACACTGGCATGAGAAAGTGATAAAAGAGCAGTCTGGGCATTTTATCTTCCCCAGATCCTCCAAAACCTCCTTTTGAAGGCTTTTTTACCTAGATGCAATTCCAACCCCCTTCCATTAACACTATGGCTCAATTATCTCAACAGCTTCTAATAGGGTTAAGTGAATTTACCTCAGTGTTCTAAAACGAAACCAGACTCCTAAAGTTGTTAATATACACTTACTAACTCATGACCAGGTCACACATCAGCTCCCTTATAAATTTTACTGGGATTCTTTGCTTTACGCACAACCCCTCAGCACTCTGAACGTGTTTTCATTGTGTAATAATGAACATCTGTGACAGCAACTTTGCCAAAATAAATAAAATTAAGCAGATGATTCTGTGGGGTTACGCTAAACAATTTTTTAAACAGGTTCAGATTTCTTTCTAAGGGAGTACAAAATGTCTCCATATGCTTGTTCTTGTTTATTATTGTGTGTGAAAGAGAGAAAGAAATGCAAAGCTAAGTAAGAAAGGTCATAATTGTAGAGTCATCAAAAGCTAGTTAACACAGTTGTATATTTTTTAATTAAGAATGTTTTCAAGACAAACCAGGGGCCCTGCTTTCTCATTAAAGGAGTTTCAATAGATATTGTCTAAAATGTTATTATTTCTGTCACTAAGATGAAAGCCAGCCTGTTTTTGGCGTAAAACCCGCTGGAAGTGTTTTGCTCCTCCATTGTTATCAGTTTTGCTCCTGGCTACAGTAAAATCCTGTTATGCCCTCACAGTGCTTCTTTTCTGGATTTACATGTGCAAAACAAAGTGAACAAACACACCAAGAAAGGGCAACAAAAGGCCAACTCTTTCCATTGCATCACAGATGCGAGACAATCAAGGTAGACATGTTAACTAATTCATGATGGTTAAGAACTGCTTTGTCTGATCATAGTTACACCAAGTTTCTTTGGTTCCTTTATTCAAGATACATCTTTTCTTTCCTTCTTCACTTTCAAACTGCCCATGTCCTTTGGCTTTAGATGTGTTACTGATTAGCAGCATGTAGTGAGAATTTTACTACCTTACCTAGTCTGTAAAACATTGCCTTTAATGGGATCATTTGTTCCATTTACCTTTAATGTAATTACTGATTTACTTATACTTAAGTCTCCCTTCTTAATTGGTGTTTACTCTGTCTTCTGCCTGTTCTATGTTGATTTTTTTCTCCTCCCATCCTTTCCTTTGTGCTATTCTTGTTACTTTTATTTTTTCCTCTTCTATCAGGTCCCTTCTCCATTCCTGATTTATAGATTATTGTTGTTTGCTTTAACTCAATCTTTTTTAACAAGACATTATTTATTATTGTTTTATAAATGAATATTTATTTAAATCAGTTGTTCTCAATAGAGGCTATTTACCCCCCAGGGAATATTTGACCAGTGTCTAGTAACGGTTACTGATTGTCATAACCGTGGCATTGGGGGAGGTAAGAGGTACTACTGGCTGGCATCTAGTGGGTAGAGAATAAGGATCGTGCCAAACATCTTATAATGAACATGACAGCTCCTCCCAACAAAGAATGTCCAGCTCAAAATGTCAATAGTGCTGGTGCTGAGAAATCCTGACTCAGATTTACCCACATTTACCATTTTCTTTGCATTTTTCTAGCTTCTCAAACTCTGCATCCAAGCTCACTGTCCTACCTGAAGTGACTTTCCTCTACCTGAAGTAAATTCTCAGTTTTTAACAAATTCTCAGTTTGTTTTAACAAATTCTCAGTTTTTGTTGTTCTCCCTTTTTCCCTTTCTCTGTTTTTATTTACTCTTTATTCTTTTTTTTAATGACCATTTTTTAATTGATGTATAGTTCATTTACAATGTTGTGTTAGTTTCAGGTGGATAACAAAGTGATTCAGTTATATATATATTTTTTGTTTGTTTGTTCTTTTCTTTTTCAGATTATTTTCCATTATAGGCTATTACAATATACTGAATACAGTTCCCTGTGCTATACAGTATGCCCTTGTTGTTTATTTTATATATAGTAGTGTGTATACGTTAATTCCAAACGCCTAATTTATCTCTTCTCCCCTACCCCATTTTCCCTTTTGTTTTCTATGGCTGTGAGTCTATTTCTGTTTTGTAAATAAGTTTATTTGTATCATTATTTTAGATTCCACATATAAGTGATATCACATATTTGTCTTTGTCTGAGTTATCTCACTTCTTTTTTTATATTTATTTTTATTTATTTTTGGCTGCGTTGGGTCTTCGTTGCTGTGTGCAGGCTTTCTCTAGTTGCGCGAGTGGGTGCTACTCTTCGTTGTGGTGCGCAGGCTTCTCATCACAGTGGCTTCTCTTGTTGCGGAGCACAGGCTCTAGGCACGCAGGCTTCTGTAGCTGTGGCTCACGGGCTCTAGAGCGCAGGCTCAATAGTTGTGGTGCACGGGGTTAGTTGCTCCGCGACATGCGGAATCTTCCCAGACCAGGACTCGAACCCATGTCCCCTACATTGGCAGGTGGATTCCTAACCACTGCACCACCAGGGAAGCCCTTGAGTTACCTCACTTAATACAATAATCTTTAAGTCCACCCATGTTTATTTACTCCTTATTCTTGAAATTTATTTTGCAAAGTCTGGAATTCTAGAATGAAAGTTTTCTTTCAGTTATGCTGTGGCTGTTGAAAAATCAGCTGACAACCTAATCAGCTCTCATTTGAAAGAAACCTGCCATTTTATCTCTGGCTGTTTTGAAGAACTCCCTTCTGGTGTTTAATGTCATGCTATGCCACCATGTTGTATTTCAGTGCGGATTTCTTATTACTTATCCTCCTGGAGCTCACTGGGATTTTGAATCTGTGGATGGTATATGTCATCACTTCTGGGAAATTCTCAACTGTAACACCTCAAAATTTTGCACCTATTCCATTTCCTTTCCACTCTTCTTCTTGAACTACAATTAAACATATGTTGGAACTTACCACCACCATATCTCTTAACCTCTTTTCCATATTTTCCATCTTTTTGGCTCTATGTGCACCATTTTGGGTTTTTTTACTTAGACCCTAGATTACTAATTATCTCTTCAACTGTGCTATTCTGATGTTGTCCACCGCCGGTATATTTGAAACCTGAGTGGGTCTATTTCTGCTGCTTCTTTTCTTTTTTCTGTTATGACTTGTAATGATGCTTTATTTTCTTGTGTACTGGTGTTTTTAGAAGGATACACTCATTTAAAAAAAATCATGGGGTTCTTTAAGGATTAGATGAAGCTGGTCTCAAGAGGATTTGGCTCTGCTTCTGGGGACATTGTCAGTCTGAAAATTTTTCAATTCAAGTTTATAGTTTGAGGATATTGGAAACACTCAATCCCAGAGTGGGATAAAAAATTCACAGATACTGTTTTTTCACCTTTCTTTATCCTCTATACTTAATTTAGAATCAAGGGAGACTTCTCTAAAGTCCACAAGAAATGGAGATTTGGTAGGAATTTACTTCAGGTCACCATAACTCAGAGTGTGTAAACCTTTACAGACCCAGCTTAATTATGGGAAGTTTGTTAATACATTTCCTACCTTCGTGGGCCTAGGACCTTGACCTTTTCCCCCTCTCTGTTCAAGACCACCAAATATGTAGCCCAAATCTGCCACCCTTGGAGCAAAAATTGATTTATTCCTATGTGTCCTTCTCTCATATCTGAATTCCTGCTTTCCCTATAATTATCTCTCAGTAGTTCCTCACTGTCTCATTAGCTATCAATACTTTTAAAAACACATTTTAAAAATACTTTTTTCTCTACATTGTTAATGGCTTTTGCAAAATGGTGTACCCAAATAGCTATCCAATATTAAAGTAACTTTTAAAAACATGATATTTTATGTATAATATTCACCTAATATCTAAAGGTTGTTTGTGATTAGTAATTTCTAGTATTCTTGACATAAAGTCATTGTTTGATGTACTAAGATGTTAGGAGTCTAACGGATGATTTTTTTTTATGACTTGTAGTTATTATGACAGTTAAATGACAAAATGAGGAAATTGCTATCCACATGAATATATTATTAATGTGTCATCACAGCTAAAATTTTAATTTCTCACTTAGCGAGAAATGTTAATTTCAGTTAGATTGTGATGTAATAATAATAGCTATTATAGAGTTGGTGCTCGCCATGTGCCAAGCATGTGCATTATCTCATTTAATCATCATGCCTTGGGAGGTAGATGATTTTAGAGAAGAAAAAAAAAGTGGGAGAATAGACAGGTTAAGCAACTTGCCTAAGGTCAGTTAGTCAGTAAATGATAAAGACAGGATTAGCCTCCAAGATTCTGACTCTTGACCCCATGATTTTATCTCTATGTGTTGGCTTCTACAGAAGCAATTTTATTAACTAATGGGAAACTGGTAGACCATGCAGCCAATGACAATAACTTTTCATATTCCTGAAAAGCCTAATAAATATAAATTCATTTTTTCATTTTGTCCTGGAAGAGTACTTTGGGACAGAAAAAGATCACTCTCTTCAAACTTTAATTGTAAGTTTCCAAAGTCTTTATTTATTATATCCATAGTCAGAAAAGTATGTAGTGAGATCTCTAAAGTAATATAAAATTAAATCTTACAGTTTTAATAATATAAATTATTGCTTATCTAGATTTGTGTTTTATGATTGATTTGCAGAGTTTTGTGTTTTATTTAACATTGCGGTTTATATGAAAACATTCATGACTTCAAAACCATTGTTTTGCAGAGGAACTCTTATCAAGCAGAACTAAACCTCTCCACATAGAGAAATTTTTGAGTCATCAGTTCAATAAATGACAGTTATACAAGGAAAGCATGGATGAATTGTTATTAATCCTAGCCAGGGGGAAAAATAGTGTGTAGTAGTTGTAACAATGGTTTTATTTCATACATATATATATATATATATATATATGGCAATCCCTAGAGGGTTCAAATTGATTAAAAATCATGTGCATGAGTAATAAGAATGGAATTTTTCTTCAAGAATTTGGCATCTATTAAAAAAACAAAAAAAAAAAACTTTAGTGCTTTAAAGGATAAGAAACGTGTAGAGGAAATAGGAAAGTTCAATCAAATTTTCCAAACCTTTTCCCAAATCCTCAAATACCAAGGTATTTGAATTAGTTCCTTCCATTTGGCTGGTAAGTTATTTGGGCCTATTTTGAAATCAACTGTTGTCAACAGACTCATTAATTTCCTAAGAATTGGTCAATAGTTTACTTTTCTTTTTTAAAATACATTAATAATGTTGACTGAAAGAAGTTGGTTTGAAATTGTGTTAATTAAATTAATTGCAATTTGTTTTCCTTGAAACTTTATCAGTGTAAATAATCCAGAAAGAAGTAGTCAGTCCCTCTATTCTGAGCTGAAATAAATTTAAATATGAATTTTAAACTTTCCTTTTTTGACAACACTCTACCACAGTACTATCAAAATCTCTGATGCATATATTTGTTTTGCTTTAGTTATGAAACTTTCTCTTTTGACTTCATCAGCTTCTAGACAGTACATTAATTTTAAAATCAAAACAAACACTGAAGCAAGCAAGACTAGGAATATAAATCCAGTTTTGTTAAATTCTTTAACATAGAGTCATGTTTCATTCTAGAAAATATAATATACAATATTATTGCTTTTCTAGAGAAAAATAAAGCCACAAAGCTGATACATATACTTTGAAAGACCAACAACATCGGTCAATAATTCAAATGATTTCAAAACAATGGTTTGTGTTGACAGCTTTCTAATATTAAGAACATCTAGGTTTGTTGTTGTTTTCCATTTTTTTGTTTTGTTTTGTTTCTTTTTGTTTTTTTTTAAAGTTACCAGAAGATTTAGGTCCATTCCCAATGGAGACTTCATTATTTGAGGGAAATTGGAAAAGGGATTACTAATGAGTTTCTTTTAGATCTGTTGAAATGTCATTGCTGTATTTTTATGGAGGCAACAGATAATATATAATATTCACGATGTTAAATTTAAAATTAAGAAGAATATCGTATGGCTGTACCAATATGGCTTAAGTTATAAGACCCCATGGAACAGGTGGGCTGTACCATATCTGAACCTCCAGGACTCTGATTCTGTAGAATCAGGGTTGGCATATGAGCATCTTTGGCTTTTTCCCTTATATTCACAACCTCATATTTACCTAATATGTTATGAAAAGGAAGATGCAGAAGTATAAATCTTAGGAAAATCACACACAGAAAGAATTTTTTTTTTTATTCCATGTCTGGAGCAGCTGGTCCAAACTATCCCCTCTCCTCTTTTCAACTGACTTCTCCCTGTTTCTGCTAAGAATCATTTGAGACTTTTTATCATTCTCACATTGACAAATAACCTCAGTATCTTTCACAGCCATCTTTGATAGCTTTCTCTCAACTTTAAATTCAGTCTCTGTCTTTTCAACCCATCACATTTGTAGCTGTAAATCAAACACATTTCTATAACACTGCATAATGAAAGATGAATGAGGATCAATAGGGATTGAAATATTAAATCTCCCAGCTCAAAAAAAAGATAAAAATGTCAAGCAAAGTTGTTTTAAGGCAGAGAAAGACACAGGTGAAGGTTCTCTTTTAAACTTTCTGAAAGTAATGTACTGGCAGGATAAATAGGAAACCACTAGACATTCAGAATGTCAAGTAATCCAAAAGATGGTTAAGGAATAAAAATATGAAATTTTGAATTTATAAAACATGATCAATTACCTTCATTCAGGGGCACAGAATGCTGATAATCTTGGTTATTTCATAAAGGACAAATCTCAAAACTCTGACTAACAAAGAGGTACTTATTAAATGCTTGCTTAAGCGTCACTTCCTTCATCTAGTTCTTTCAGTATTCTAAGTTGTTACTTACACCAGAGACATACCTACACCTGAAGAATCTCCTTCACTGATTGCTTTTGTCTCACCTTCATCAAGAGACTCTACAGGGTTAGTGTACTTGTTTAAGTGACAAGAGCTCACTACATTATCAGGGCTTTCTGTACAAAGCCAAGAATGGGAAACTGATTTTAGACTGTAGTACTTTTGCGGAAGCATGTACCCTTATAGAACTGGACATATTGTCTTTTTCATCAGGAATTCTATAACCAAGTTTAAACCTGCTTTTATCTAGAAAGATGATGACTAATAAAAAGATACAGGGTTTAGGGAACTTTGGAGACCTTCCCAAAAGTAGTTTTGGTGAAATGAGAAGAGTCAGAGAGATTTAACTATTGAAAGAGCAAATACAAAATAAATTTTGACAAGGTTCATGCTAAAAAAAGAGAAGAGGGAAAAAAGAGAGATAGAAAGAATATAGTAGGACTGATAGTACACTAGCACATACTTACATTTTTAGAAGTAACAAAAGAGGAAGTCAATGGAAAGACACAAATTGAAAATACAAGAAAAGAATGTTGTGACTTTTGGGAAGAGTTAACAAATAATATCTCTTTCCCTATCTGCATTCAGAATCAATTGTGGCAATGACATAGGAATTGCAGAGATGAAAGTCAAAATGATACATTACCTTTATTAGTGATAATGCTTAGTGGAAAATATAAGTTTAGATCTGAGACGGGTGTAGCCTGCTGGCACAACTGTTCAACCACAAGTCTTACCCCCAAAGACAAATCCCATAGGGTAGAGCAGAGAGCAGAGCATCTGTTGAATGAGCTGTAACCCCCAGTAAAAGGAGCTCATCTAGCATCACAGTTCCTTTTCCCATTTCCCCAGCTGAATATCTCACTCCTCTTTTGAAGAAATGAGGAAGAGGAAGGATGTGAGAAAAGACCATATGGAAATAAGAAGACTGATGACTAAGTGACCCCTGTATCAAGAAAAAGTAGAGAAAAAGAATAAGCATGAGGGAGACAGACCGTCTAGTTGGTTTTGTATACAATTCTAAAATAAACTAGTCCTAGGGATAAAGTTATGGGGTATTGTTACTAGCTTTTTTTTCTACTTCTTAAATAACTTTTTTACTTTTTTCTAGGCCCATCATTTGCTTTGAAAAATAATTTCCTCAAATTGTTAGATATTATTGCAAATGAGTATAATGAGCAAAAATGATGAATCTGTGTCTTGTATTATGTAGATGGAATGACTGATATCTTTATGAAGGGTTGATGCCAATATACCTGATTTGTTATTAATTGTTTAGCTATAGATTAAATGTGAACACTTAGAAAATGATAGTCAGCAAGATGTCAAGAGGAATAAAGAAAATGCTTACCTGACTATGATTTCAAATAAATAAAGTTACATCTAATTCCTAATAAATTTGAAAATATAGAGCAATGTGAGAAAGGTGATATTACCTCCAGTCAAGTGTAATAGGAGCACCAAAGTAGGGAATTGGTGATAAAATTAATCAGGTGTGTAAAGGAAGCCAATAAAAGTTTTCAAAGCAGACAATGCATTTTTTTATCTCTATTTACATATGTCATGGAAGTGTGATGAAACCTAAAACATACTCTGTTGTTTGCTTATGGGATCTTTAGAGCACACTCATAAGGTTAGTAAAAGTAAAACCATCTAGAAATACAATCTGTCTTTCTGCATCATCATGGGGCTGACCCTTTTTGATACTTATAACTGATGAGATTTTCATTGCATGATAAACAGGAAATAGAAACAGAAATCCTCTGATAGTTCAAAAACAGATTTTCTTTTTAAAAAATTTGATTTGGGCTGTATATTGAATGAGTCAAGAAATAGTAGATGCTTGAAAGAAAGAGGGGTTCCTGGTCTGTATTAGTTTCTGAGATTGTTCTACTTGTGCATTCTAAAACTGCAATTCAGATTTATAATAACACTTTGGTCATGTATATAGTACAAAATTGACTTAAGTAATTGACAGTGTGTTTATTCCAGTGCAATAGCGGAGAGGAGAACTGACTGGGAGCAGACACATAGAAGCCTTCTAGGGTGTTTGAGAAGTCCTAGACCTTGATCTGGGTGGTTCAAGGTTGGTCAAAGTTCTTGACATTGATTACATGGGTATACACAAATATAAAAATTAACCAAGCAGTTCAGTAGTGCCTGTAAATGTATGTAAGTCATATCTCAATTAATAAAAACTGTTACGAGGTACTATAGAGCATATTATCTGTAAAGGCATTCTGAGAAAGACATAATAATTGAATTAAGTTATAAGTTCAAATCCACAGTTTGAATTCACTAACATCTTCAGTGAAAGGCAATAGGTAGTAATGATGTCTCCTAATGCTATATTTAATTATTATATATAGCAGTTCTTAAGACAGTTCAAGCTTTAAATATGAAATTGTAAGAAGATTTACTCTCTCATACTTTATAAGAAATGCACTAAGGAAAACTCACACTAACAATTCACTGAAGTTAAATATAAAGTTGTAAACACACTTTTTTATGAATTATTTTCTAGACATCCACTGACTTGCTGACATATATGAATCTACATTTACACTTGATACAACTGTAAGATAAGAACTGATTTTAGGTTTATTTTAGAATTTGGGTATGAGGAAAGCAATGTAAACATGACAATTAAATAAAATATAAGATAAATATATTTTATTAAGTATATTCTCATTCCAGATCCTGAGAGACATGAAAAATATATTGTAAATGAAAAGGTCTCCTCTTTCTTATTTATTTATTTATTTATTTATTTATTTATTTAGTGTGTGATATGTATTTATAATGGACAGATACATAAAACCCTTATCTTTTACTGAAGAATTTTATTGAGGACTTAGTATTTGCCAAGACATGCACAAGGCACCTGGATACAACAAGATGGAAATTATACCCTGAAGAATTCATAGTGGAAAGACAGGTACAGAAACATATCATTATAATACAATAACACAGTGTTAACATTCTATCAGAGTTATATACTTATAGAGAACCCTATACCACCATCTATAAAACACAGTTCCAGGGCAAGTAACTTAACAATGGCTCTGGTTGAAAAAGTGAAATTCATATCAACTTTGAAAACAAAATTCAATGTTAATTTCTATAAAATCTGTAACTCATGGTAACTAAAGCTTAAATGTTTTATACTTTAATTGGGTATAATCATTCATTGCAGTCTCTATGTTTTTGTTTGCATGATGCAGAACGATCCAAATGAAAGACATAAGAAAGTTCATGTGTTTTTGTTTTCTAATCTCAAAGTTCCCAAATAATTGCCTGATAATGATTTCAGCCTCAAAGGGCCTCTTTGCAGAATGCCCGTGGGCATGGCGATGACCCACAGTTGTGTGAGGACATTATAGCCCTTGGACACTCACTTACAGACACAAACCATATACTTCAACATCTGCTTTGCTTCATGCTGATCACTCACTTTTAAGGTTAGATAACATCCATAGAAACAATAAACAGATCATATATTACACGGTAATTATCCTTCCTTAGAGATAACAAAAAAGAAATCCATTATTTCACTCACTCCAGCAGGTTTGAAATTCAAAGATAAGCAATATTTGTCAAACTAAGAAATAAATTAAAACATACATTTTGAACATTCACTTATGAAATCTGGGAAATATTTGCATACAACAATTTTCCTGAAATTGTTTTTGTTTGTAACACATTATTAAAAAAGTCTAAGGTTAGCAGAGATCAGTAATAAATTTTTTTAAATGTATTAGACTATCCCACAGACAGACGGTGGAAAAATTCAGAGTACACACCTCACTAGAAGGGGTTCTATTGGGTAATGATATTGAGTCCTGTGATTCTTATATGATATTTTATCTCATAAAGCGATTTTTATAATGAAACTGTTTTTAAAATCCCACTTATTAATAATCTATTTGTCAAAAATAATATTTTAAGAAGATGTCCTGAATCTTATAACTCTAATAGAAAAGATTTGAGGTTTTTGCAGGCTGTCCATTTGGAGACTCTTTTGAGATAACCACACTGATCTGGCACTTTGTTTTATATCGTTTTCCTTTTCATTGTCTCTAATTTCAAATGTGTCTTGGACCTTGATCATAAATCACACAATGAAGTACAATGTTTATAACTATGTTGCTCCTTATTTTCTTTTCTTAAGATGTCTTCAATTTTCTCTCCCTTACCACTTTTTAGGGTCATTTATACCCAAAATCATACAGGTAGAGTGACAAAATTCTGTAACAAAAATGCTAGATAGCAAGTTCACTCGTATGTGACAATTTTGAGGGCAACAAATATGATTTATTCAACATCTAATCTCCCAGCCTAATAGACTTAATAGGACTTAATAGTTTTCTTGATTATAAATATAGACTAATAGGACATAATTAATAATAGGACATAATCAGTTTTATGACCATAACCATAATTAGGACTTCATGATTCCCTGAAAGGAACACATTTGTAAACATATGATAGTGTTCTCCCACATTAGAAGAATAAATAAAAACAATCCTTACATATTCCTCTCATTCTTCTCCAGTTACAACTCTATAACTCTAACTTTCCCTTTTACAGTCAAATTTCTGGAAGGTTTGTGTATAATTTCTGTATGGAGTGTGGTGCCTTGATTTTCCTCCTCTTTGGACACTTTTTATTAGTTTCTTTCCAAAGCGTCCTAACTTCCTGATTATTTAACTCATGACCCATATATAAATCCTCTTCCCTTTTCACTCTATATGCTCCCTCTTGTCAAAAGTCAAAATTTTCAATAACCTTGATAGATAACTTATAAATTGATAGTTCCAGCTCTAACCATTCAGCCACCTACATACAAACTACTCACAAACACATAAACAAACTTGATCTCATAAGTTTATTTATCTTTCAATGTTCCAAGGTTATCTAGGTCACCATCACTCATCTAGTAATCAAAACAGAAAACTAAGAGTTATCTTGTTTAATATATAAAAGGGCAAATCGGTAGCATAAAATTCCTGTGAAGGTAGATGGGAATAGGATTACAAGCATAAGGTAAAACTGGCCTTAAGTAGGAGATATAGGAAATGCCTTTATTATAGCAAGAGTCATGTTCAGTATCAGAAACATGAGAAAGTCTCCTCTTAATTGCTTTTATTTTCATTAGAAATTACGACATGGAGTCAACTACTAAAAACAAAGAGAAAAACAGTTTGATTGAAATTTTGAGAGACCAGAAAACCTTGGAACGGCCAAGCAATTTCAAGGGCCCCTTTGAGTATGCTGATGATTAATTTATAATAGAACGAACATGTGTTTTCAACACTAGGGCTCAGTTGTTTAGTTATGGTGGTGGGGAGGGGGAGAGGGGACAAGTGTAGGTTCACAATCACTTATTCAATATTCCAAAATCCAAAATTTCATGAAAACCATATCTTTTTTCAAATTATTTTGGCTGAAAACCAGTGAACTGATATGAAGTCACTTGTCGCCTATATTTATCCAAAGTAGTGTGAATATAATACACTTTGCTATATCACTTTATTATATTAGATTGGGAGGTACTACCTTAGATTCTGTTAGAAGAGTTACATATTTTTTTAACTGAATTTTGAATTATGTTTAGACTCAATGGATTTTGATAAGAGATTGTAGATTTAGCATAAACATCCATTTAGGTTTGGGATTGGTACAAAACATTATTTTTTTATGATTTATCAACCCGAATTCAAGAATGATGTTATGTATGTGATGAAAATTAAAAATTAAATTAAAGCTTTCAATATGGCAGAGGAATAAGACATGGAGATCACCTTCCTCCCCGCAAATACATCAAAAATACACCTACAGGTGGAACAATTCCTACAGACCACCTACTGAATGCTGGCAGAAGACCTCAGACTTCCCAAAAGGCAAGAAAATCCCCACATACCTGGGTAGGGCAAAAGAAAAGCAGACACAAAGAACAGGGAAGGAACCTGCACTTCTGGGATGGAGCTGTGAAGGAGAAAAGGTTTCCACACACTAGGTAGTGCATTCACTGGTGGGGACAGCGGGTGGTGGTGGGGGATCCTTCAGCACCATGGAAGAGAGTAGAACAACAGGGGTGCAGAGGGCAGAGTAGAGAGATTCCCACACAGAGGATCAGTGCCAACCAGCATTCACCAGCCTGAGAGGCTTGTGTGCTCACACGTCAGGGCAGGTGGGGGCTGGGAGCTGAGGCTCGGGCTTCAGAGGTCAGATCCCAGGGAGACGACTGTGATTAGCTGCATGAAGAAAGCCTGAAGGAAGCTAGTGTGCCACAGCTAGCCAGGAGGCAGTATGGGAAAAAGTCTGGAACTGCCTAAGAGGCAAGTGACCATTGTTTTGGAGTGCACGAAGAGAGGGGATTCAGAGCACAGTCTAAATGAGCTCCAGAGAAAGGAGTGAGCTATAGGTATCAGCGTGAACACCAGAGATGGACATGAAATGCTAAGGCTGCTGCTGCAGCCACCAAGAAGCCTGTGTGCAAGCACAGGTGACTATCCACACCTCCCCTCCCAGGAGCTTGTGCAGCCTGCCACTGCCAGTGTCCCATGATCCAGGGACATCTTACCCAGGAGAACACATGGTGCACCTCAGGCTGTTGCAATGTCACATTGGCCTCTGCCATCGTAGGCTCGCCCCGCATGCCATACCTTTTACTCCTGGCCTGAGTGAGCCAGAGACCCCTAATCAGCTGCTCCTTTAACCCCAACCTGTCTGGGCAGGGAACAGATGACCTCAGGTGACCTACATGCAGAGGCAGGGACAAATCCAAATCTGAACTCTAGGAGTTGTGCGAACAAAGAAGAGAAAGGGAAATTTCTCCCAGCAGCCTCAGGAACAGTGAATTAAATCTTCACAATCAAGTTGATGTACCCTGCATCTCTGGAATAACTGAATAGGCAACGAATCATTCCAAATTTGAGGCAGTGGACTTTGGGAGTAACTATAGACTTGGGATTTGCTTTCCGCATCTAATTTGTTTCTGGTTTTATGTTTAACTTAGTTTAGTATTTAGAGCTTATTATCATTGGTAGATTTGTTTAAAGATTTGGTTTGGTTGCTCTTTTCCTTCTTTATATTTATATAATCTTTTATTTCCTTTTTTTCTTGTTGTGAGTGTGTATGTGTATGTTTCTTTCTGTGATTTTTGTCTGTATAGCTTTGCTTTTACCATTTCTCCTAGGGTTCTGTCTGTCCATTGTTGTTTCTCTTTTTTCCTTTTTTTTCTATAGTATTTAGTGCTTGTCACCATTGGTGTATTTGTTTTTTGGTTTGATTGTTCTCTTCTTTCATTCTGCTTTTTTAAAGTAATTTTTTATTATTTTATTTTTAATAATATTTTTTTATTTTAATAAATTTATTTTTTCTTTCTTTCTTTCCTTTCTTTTCTCCATTTTCTTCTGAGCCATGTGGCTGACAGGGTCTTGGTGCTCCAGCTGGTTGTCAGACCTGAGCACCTGAGGTGGGAGAGCTGAGTTCTGGACATTGGTCCACCAGAGAAACTCCCGTCCCATGTAATATCAAATGGCAAAAGCTATCACAGAAATCTCCATCTCAACGCTAAGACCCAGTTCCTCTCAATGACCCTCAAACTAGAGTGCTGGACAACCTATGCCAAACAACTAGAAAGACAGGAACACAACCTCAGCCATTAACAGAGGTGCTGGCTAAATCATAATAAGTTCACAGACACCCCAAAACACACCACCAGACATGGACCCGCCCACCAGAAAGACAAGATCCAGCCTTATCCACGGGAACACAGGCACCAATCCCATCCACCAGGAAGCCTACACAACCCACTGAACCAACCTTACTCACTGAGAGCAGACACCAAACACAACGGGAAATATGGACCTGCAACCTGCCAAAAGGAGACCCCAAATGCAGTGAGTTAAGCAAAATGAGAAAACAGAGAAATACAGAGCAGATGAAAGAGCAAGGTACCAGACCAAATAAATGAAGAGGAAACAGGCAGTCTCCGTGAAAAAGAATTCAGAGGAATGATAATAAATTGTGATCCAAAATCTTGGATATAGAATGGAGAAAATAAAAGAAACATTTAACAAGGATCTCGAAGAACTAAAGAACAAACAAAAACCATGAACAACACAATAAATGAAATTAAAAATTCTCTAGAAGGAATCAATAACAGAATGAATGAGGCAGAAGAATGGGTGACTGACCTGGAAGAAAAAATAGTGGAAATAACTATGCAGAGCAGAATAAAAAGAATGAAAAGAATTGAGGACACTTTCAGAGACATCAGGAATACAATAAACACACCAACATTCGAATTATAGGGGTCCCAGGAAAAGAAGAGAAAAAGAAAGGGACTGAGAAAATATTTGAAGAGATTATAGTTGAAAACATCCCTAATATGGGAAAGGAAATAGTCAGTCAAGTCCAGGAAGCACAGAGAGTCTCATACAGGATAAATAC
Source organism: Phocoena phocoena (assembly GCF_963924675.1). Lineage (NCBI taxonomy): Eukaryota > Metazoa > Chordata > Mammalia > Artiodactyla > Phocoenidae > Phocoena > Phocoena phocoena. Next base: position 130,163,707 of record NC_089222.1, read on the forward strand.
AAGGAGAAACACAACACGACACATATCAATCAAACGATCAAAAATTAAATACAAAGAAAAAATATTAAGAACAGCACAGGAAAAGCAGCAAATAACATGAAAGCGAATCCCCATAAGGTTAAGGGCTGATCTTTCAGCAGAAACACTGCAAGCCAGAAGGGAGGGGCAGGACGTATTTAAAGTGATGAAAGAGAAAAACCTACAACAAAGATTACTCTACCTAACAAGGATCTCATTCAGATTCGACAGAGAAATTAAAACTTTCACAAACAAGCAAATGCTAAGAGAATTCAGCACCACAAAACAAGCTTTACAACAAATGCTAAAGGAACTTCTCTAGGCAAGAAACACAAGAGAAGGGAAAGACTTACATAAACAAACCCAAAACAATTAAGAGAATGGTAATAGGAACATACATATCAATAACTACCTTAAATGTAAATGGATTAACTGCTCCAACCAAAAGATGTAGACTGGCTAAATTGATACAAAAACAGGACTTGTATATATGCTGTCTACAAGGGACCCACTTCAGACCTAGGGACACATACAGACTGAAAGTGAGGGGATGGAAAAAGATATTCCATGCAAATGGAAATCAAAAGAAAGCTTGAGTAGTAATTCTCATATCAGAAAAAATAGACATTAAAATAAAGACTATTATAAGACAAAAGGAAGGACTCTAATGATCAAGGGATAAATCCAAGAAGATATAACAATTGCAAAGATTTATGCAGCCAACATAGGAGCACCTCAATACATAAGCCCAAAGCTAATAGCCATAAAGGGGAAATCGACAGTAACACAATAATAGTAGGAAACTTTAACACCCCACTTTCACCAATGGACACATCATCCAAAATGAAAATAAATAAGGAAACACAAACTTTAAATGATACTTTAAACAAGATGGACTTAATGGATATTTATAGGACATCCCATCCAAAAACAACAGAGTACATTTTCTTCACAAGTGCTCATGGAATATTGTCCATGATAGATCATATCTTGTGTCACAAACTAATCCTTGGTAAATTTCAGAAAACTGAAATTGCATCAGTTATCTTTTCTGAAGACAATGCTATGAGACTGGATATCAAGTAGAGAAAAAATATCTGTAAAGAATAGAAACACGTGGAGGCTAAACAATACACTACTAAATAACCAAGAGTTCACTGAAGAAATCAAAGAGCAACTCAAAAAATACCTAGAAAAAATGACAATGAAAACATGATGACCCCAAACCTATGGGATCAACAAAAGCAGTTCAAAGAAGGAAGTTTTTAGCAATACAATCCTACCTCAAGAAACAAGAAACATCTCAAATAAACAATCTAACTTTACACCTAAAGCAATTAGAGAAAGAAGAAGAAAAAACCCACAATGTTAGCAGAAGGAAAGGAGTCATAAAGATCAGATCAGAAATAAATGAAAAAGAAATGAAAGAAACGATAGCAAAGATCAATAAAACTACAAGTTGATTCTTTGAGAAGATAAACAAAATTGATAAACCATTAACCAGACTCATCAAGAAAAAAACGGAGAATACTCTATATCAATAGAATTAGAAATGAAACAGAAGTAACAACTAACACTGCAGAAATACAAAGGATCATAAGAGATTACTACAAGCAACTATATGCCAATAAAATGGACAACCTGGAAGAAATGGACAAATACTTAGAAAAGCACAATGTTCCGAGACTGAACCAGGAAGAACTAGAAAATATAAACAGACCAATCACAAGCACTGAAATTGAAACTGTGATTAAAAATCTTCCAACAAACAAAAGCCCAGTACCAGACAGCTTCAAAGGCTATTTCTCTCAAACATTTAGAGAAGAGCTAACACCTATTCTGCTCAAACTCTTCCAAGTTATAGCAGAGGGAGGAACACTTCCAAACTAATTCTACAAGGCCACCATTATCCTGATATCAAAACCAGAAAAAGCTGTCACAAAAAAAGAAAACTACAGGCCAATATCACTGATGAACATAGATGCAAAATTCCTCAATAAAATACTAGCAAACAGAGTCCAACAGCACATTAAAAGGTTATACACCATGGTCAGTTGGGGTTTATCCCAGGAATGCAAGTAGTCTTCAGTATACCCAAATCAAACAATGTGATACACCATATTAAAAAATTGAAGGATAAAAACCATATGATCATCTCAATAGATGCAGAAAAAGCTTTTGACAAAATTCAACACCAAGTTATATAAAAACCCTCCAGAAAGTGGGCATAGAGAAAACCTACCTCAACATAATAAAGGCCATATATGACAAACATAGCCAGCATCGTTCTCAATGGTGAAAAACTGAAACCATTTCCACTAAGATTAGGAACAAGACAAGGTTGCCCACTCTCACCACTATTATTCAACATAGTTTGGAAGTTTTAGCCACAGGAATCAGAGAAGAAAAATAAATTAATGAATCCAAATCAGAAAAGAAGAAGAAAAGCTGTCACTCTTTGCAGATGACATGATACTATACATAGAGAATCCTGAAGAGGCTACCAGAAAACTACTAGATCTAATCAATGAATTTGGTAAGGTAGCAGTATACAAAATTAATACATAATTAATACATAATATATTACATAATACATAGTATACAAAATTAATACAAAATTAATACAGTATACAAAATTAATACATAATCTTGCACTCCTATACACTAATGATGAAAAATCTGAAAGAGAAATTAAGGAAACACCCTCATTTACATTGCAACAAAAACAATAAAATACCTAGGAATAAACCTACCTAAGCAGACAAAAGACCTGTATGCAGAAAACTATAAGACACTGATGAAAAAATTAAAGATGATACCAACAGATGAAGAGATATACCATGTTCTTGGATTGGAAGTAGCAACATTGTGAAAATGATTATATTACCCAAAGCAATCTACAGATTCAATGCAAACTCTATCAAACAACCAATGGCATTTTTCACAGAACTACAACAAAAATTTTCTCAGTTTGTATAGAAACACAACAGACCTCGAATAGCCAAAGCAATCCTGAGAAAGAAAAACAGAGCTGGAGGAATCAGGTTCCTTGACTTCAGACAATACTACAAAGCAACAGTAATCAAGACAGTTTGGTACTGGCATGAAAACAGAAATATAAGTCAATGGAACAAGATAGAAAGCCCAGAGATAAACCCCCACACATATGGTCACCTTATTTTTGACAAAGGAGGCAAGAATATACAATGGAGAAAAGACAACCACTTCAATAAGTGGTGATGGGACAACTGGACAGCTACATGTAAAAGAATGAAGTTAGAACACTCCCTAACACCATACACAAAAATAAATGGATTAATGACCTAAATGTAAGGCCAGACATAATAAAACTCTCAGAGGAAAACAAAGGCAGAACATTCTATGACGTAAATCACAGCAAGATCCTTTTTCACCCACTTCCTAGAGAAATGGAAATTTTAAAAAAATAAGCAAATGGAATCTAATGAAACTTAAAATCTTTTTCACTGAAAAGGAGATGATGAACAAGATGAAAATACAACCCTCAGAATGGGAGAAAATATTTACAAATGAAGCAACTGATGAAGGATTAATCTCCAAAATATACAAGTAGCTCTTGCAGCTCAATATCACAAAAACAAACAACTGAATCCAAAAACAGACAGAAGACCTAAATAGACATTTCTTCAAAGAAGACATACAGATTGCCAACAAACACATGAAAGGATGCTCAACATCACTGATCTTCAGAGAAATGCAAATCAAAACTACAATGAGGTATCACCTCATACCAGTCAGAATGGCCATCATCCAAAATTCTACAAACACTAAATGCTGGCGAGGGTTTGGAGAAAAAGGAACCCTCTTGCACTGTTGGTGGGAATGTAAATTGATACAGCCACTATGGAGAACAGTATGGAGATTCCTTAAAATCTAAAAATAGAAGTACCATATGACCCAGCAATCCCACTACTGGGCATATACCCTGAGAAAACCATAATTCAAAAGAGACATGTACCACAATGTTCATTGCAGCTCTATTTACAATACCCAGGACATGGAAGCAACCTAAGTGTCCATTGACAGATGAATGGATAAAGAAGATGTGGCCCATGTATAGGATAGAATATTACTCAGCCATACGAAGAAATGAGATTGAGTTATTTGTAGTGAGTTGGGTGGCCCTATAGACTGTCATACAGAGTGAAGTAAGTCAGAGAGAGAAAAACAAATACAGTACACTAACACATATATATGGAATCTAAAAAACAAAAAAATTGTTCTGTAGAACCTAGGGGCAGGACAGCAATAAAGACGCAGATATAGAGAATGGACTTGAGGATACAGGGAGGAGGAAGGGTGAGCTGGGATGAAGTGAGAGAGTGACATGTACATATATACACTACCAAATGTAAAATAGATAGCTAGTGGGAAGCAGCCACATAGCACACGGAAATCACCTTGGTGCCTTGTGTCCACCTAGGGGGGTGGGATAGAGCAGATGGGAGGTAAACGCAAGAGGGAGGACGTATGGGGGTATATGTATATGTATAGCTGATTCACTTTGTTATACAGCAGAAACAACCACACCATTGTAAAGCAATTATACTCCAATAAAGATGTTAAAAAAATATTAAGTTGTGCGTGTAAGTTCTATCCACTGTTAATTTTATGAGAAAATAAAACAACCTTCTGATACATCCCAGAGTGAAATGTGACAAAAACTTTGGTATGAAAATTTTTCAAGTATCAATTTGTCTCAGCAAAATTAAATGATTCAATGCAGCTCTGAAATTCTCTTTTTGCTCTTATTTTGAACAGATTCATACTATGGAAGCATATTGTCTTTCACCACTTAGCTATTTATCTCATGTTTTGATTACTATTCCCATATGAATTACCAGTGGCTTAATATAGAAACATACTTTATTTTCTCCCCTGCTCTTTCTAGTCAGGAGAAAGGGTTCACCTGGTTGGTTCTGGTTTGGAGTCTCTTATGATATTCAGTCAGCTGGAGTCTGGTTATAAGCCTCTTTCCATGCAGTTACAGACTTTCTCCTTCTCCATATGGTCTCACTGCATGGAATGTTTGGGCTTCCTCACAGCATAGCAGCTCAAGACTCTTGCACAAGAGTTCCAACAAGCAAAGTGAGAGTAATCTTTTATGAACCAGTTTAGAAGTCACAAAGCATCACATTTTATTTGTTATAAGTAAGTCATAAACATGAGTTGTTACTAAGGGGAAGGGAATGATACTCAGGGAGATACTCTGTAAAACTTAATTCCTGTTACACATCCTGTTTTATATTTATATGGGTCCTAATATCCTCCATGTAGCTAAATCCAGGATCACTATTTAGAGTCATGTTACTTCATAGTTCAGCAATTTTTGATACAGTTGTCAACTCCTTCCCTTTGGAAGCATTTTATCCTTGGCTTTCATGACACCACACTTGTCTTTTTCTGTCAATTTCTTCCTTCTTTGTCAACTTTTCCATTTCTAGAGGATTTTACATGTTGGAGTTTCTCATTCAAACCCAGTCCTGCTTCTCTTCTCACCCTAGGCATTTAATTTCCTGTGGCTGCTGTAACAAATTACCACTAACTTGGTAGTTTAAAATAAGAAATTTATTCTTTCACAGTTCTGGAAGCCAGAAGTCTGCAATCAATATGTTAATGCCACGTCCTCAGGATAACCCTTCTTAAATTATAAGACTAAGTTTATTATTTCTCCATTTTAGACTTTCATTTCATTCTATACCTCTTTACAACACAAATGCAATTGTGATCATTATAGTCATGCTTCATCAAATTGAAATCTATTCCTTTTGAGAAACATTATTTAGAAAAAACATTGCCAATTAAACTATGGCATTTCCATTTTTATCACTTGGAATTTTGATTTTATACTTATTAAAAGACCTCTTTAGCCATATGTACACCTATCTTTTCTATAATATTCCCCTCTCTTTTGCAAAAGTAGAAAAGAACAAAGACATTGATTAAAGTATTTATAAAACATCTTTATATTCACTCAGAGCCCAAATAATTTGAAATACTTTTCAAGTCAGAATGGTTGGTGTCTATATTTGCCCACACAATAACTTTTTCTGTGTCATCAGGAATGTTGATGGTGTAGTGTCTCTTAAAAAAGTGTTTCACTCTTGCCTGTTCCTGGGTGCTGTCACCCATTCTGGAATTTTTAATGTCTTTGCATAGTCAATTAATTATAACTGCTACATCACAATTACTGGCAGGCCATCAGTGATCGTAAGATGCCTTGTCATTTCAGAGATGTTAAAACAGAAGAAAGAGCAATATATGTCTTAGAATCAAGGAGTTTGTTAAATATTTAGATAAGTACTTGTTTAATGCCTATCACAAGTGCTAGATTTCCAAGTGCTAGACCTGCATAAAGGCAGGTCTCATATGCTTGGAATCCCCACTTAATTCCAATAGTTAGCTTTGGCTCAACATTTCTCATCAGCAATATTACAGTAATCTGTATCAAGTAACCCCTTTTCCAAAGTAATCTCTTGCTGTTGATTTTCTGATTATATGCCTGCTTGGCCACTAGGTACAAAAAAACAGCTAACATCTCCAAGGGCTTACTGAGAGGTGGAGACCATCAAAGGGAAACTTCTTTTAGCAGGTCAAGGAGCTGCCTGAGTCTGTCAATGCACATAGCTGTCAACTGAAAAAAAAAAAAAGCACAACGTAATAGTTGAGAATTATGTTTTATTTGGCAGACATCCTGAGGACTTAATCCTGGAAGACGACCTCTCAGATAGCTCTGAGGGACTGCTCCAAAGAGGTATGGAAGGAGCCAGAATATATAGAAGTTTTTGCAAAAACAAACAAACCCAAGTAGCCAGAACATCAAAATATTACTGTTAATTAAAGAAAACCAGGCATCTCAAGTTAATGAATTTAGCACTTGTCTATATATGAGAAGATGCAATTGTCTGGGCTCACTGAAATCTTTCCTTTGATATGCACCTTAATTATCTAGTGAACCTTAATTATCTAGGACCAGTATTCTGTTCTTTCCCATCCTAAGTCTCCTCAGAGTACACAGTTGGGGGCGGTTCCACTGGCTGAGGGCTTGATGGCAGCAAAATCCTTTCTTTACTGATATGGCAGGTGACATTCCTCTTCACACAGCATATAAAGGTCTTCATGAAATTGCACAAGCCTGTTGTTTTCACCTCATTTACTTCCATGGCACCAAAAGCAACACCTGTATCTCCCTCAACATACAGCACTCTGTCCCCTCTCTGGGTCCCTACATTTGATGCTCCCTGTGATGAGTATCCCTACCTTTATAACCCTTCTTCCAGGTGTTTTCACCTCTCAGACTCCCTTTCTAAATCACCAGTATGTTTAATTCTTTGTATCTCTCTTTATACATATCAAGACAGGAATCCAGCCCAAGAGGTTAAGATAGGACCTAATAATTAGTGCGGGGCTGATGACAGGAGAAGAAATTCTGTTATGAAAACTAAGCCAGAGGCCATACTTAGCCAAGGAACCCATGTGAGGTGTGGAACAGACACATTCCTCCAGGCAACACAAGGTTCACAGACTAAGACAGCAAGAAGCAAAATCTGGAAAGGAGAGTTGTGAAATCAGAGGGCAATGAAGGACATGAAAAATAGCAAGAGAAAAGGAGTAATTTGAGGTAATTTATCTTTGGAAAAATTAAGAAAATTTGAGCACAGGGCCTTTAGCTGCTGGTGCTTACTACGTGTATTAGTCTGCTCAGGCAGTTACAACAAAACACCATAAACTAAGTGGCTTATAAACAACAGAAGTTTATTTATCACAGTCTTGGAGGCTGGAAGTCCAATATAAGAGTGCCAGCCAGGTTGGGTTCTGGTGAGAGCCCTCTTCCAGGTTCCTAATATGATGGGGAAAAACACTAGCTAGCTCCTTGGTTTCTTCTTATAAGGGCACTAATCCCATTTATGTAGGTTCCACCCTCATGACCTAATTACCTCTAAATGGCCCCAACTTTAACTACCATCACTTTGGGGATTTGGGTTTCAAAATATGAATTTTATAGGACATAATCATTGAGTCCATTGCAATCATTATTTATTGAATAAATAAAGTGTGGAGTGCTATGATTCAAGGTAATAAGATTTAGATAATAAAAGGAAAACAACAAAGAAAACATTTTGTGTTAAAGACATTGTAGTGAGCTGAACAGTGCCTCCCCCATATTCATATCCATCTAGAATCTCAAAATGTAACCTTAGATGGAAATAGGATCTTTACAGATGTAATTAGTTAAGGACCTTAAGATGAGATCATCCTGGATTTAGGATGGGTCCTAAATTCAATAACTGATGTCTTTATAAGAAGAGAGGACACAGGAAAGTACACAGAGAAGACGGATGCAGAGACTGGTTATGCTACCGCAAGCCAAGGAACACCAGAAGCTGGAAGAAGCATTCTCCCCTAGAACATGACCTTATCAGCAACTTGATTTCAGACTTCTGGCCTCTAGAATCGTGATAGAGTAAATTTTGTTTTTTTAAACCTTCAAGTTTGTGGTAATTTGTTAACAGCAGCCCTAGGAAAGTAATATAGATTTTTCTTTCCTAATTCAATCCTCCCTAAGGCATAAATGCTACTATTTCTGTTTTTCAAGCATGGAAGAAAACTCAGAGGAGTTAAGTAAGTAGCTGAGGGCCACCCAGCTGATAAGTGAGGGAACAGATTAAACCCATGTTTATTTGATTCTAAAGTTTTATCCTCTCTTTACAATGTTATAGACTAAGAGAAATGGTAATATAACTTAGAAAGCTTCCCCTTTTAAAATCATTACAATAAATATATAAAATTAAGAGCTTAAAATATTAAACATATAGAAAGTGTTTATCTGTAGAATACTTTATTCTGAGACAATGCAAGATAAATAAAGCATCACTGCACATACTCTCACACAATAATTCTGTGGAATTGAATGTCCTCTGTCTGCCAAGTTGTATGTTGAGTTCATTTCAACCCTGTATGTGAGGGACTGTTTATGGTGCCCATTTTATACATGATGAAAAGGAGACTCAGACAGTCTAGTACACAGAATAATGTCTTCCCAAAGATATCCACATAATCACTGGAACTTGTCAATATATTACCTTGCCTGGCAAAAATGTATGTGACTTAAGGGTCTTCAGATGGAAAGATTATTCTGAATTAGCTGGGGGGGCCCAGTGTAATTACAAAGGTCCTTATAAAGGAAAGAGGAAGAAGAATTAGAGAAGGAGATGTGATGGCAGCAGAGGTTAAGGAAGATAAATTTGAAGATGTTGTGCTGCTGGACTTGAAGATGAAGGATGAGGCCATGAGCCAAAGAAGGCAGGTGGTCTCCAGAGACAGGAAAAGGCCAGGGACTAGATCCTCCCCTATGGTCTCCAGAAGGAATGCAGCCCTGCCAATGCTTTGAGTTTAGAACTTCTGACCTCCAGAATTGTAAAAGAATAAATTTGTGTTGTTTTAAATTACTAAGTTTGTAGTAATTTATTTCAGCAACAAAGAGCACTAATACAGAGGGATTAGGAGTTATCTCGTTGACCTTCATCTGGAAGGTACAGCTGGAACCCAGGCCTCTTTGACACCAAGTTTCATGGTGCGTCTCATCTTAGTGGAGGGAAATTCACATCCAGAATAAAGACCAGTCCACGCTAGGTAAAATAAGTGGCTCTGTCTACTCAACTGGAAGTATACATTTTCTACATGCACAATAAAAGTGAGAAAAATGAGCCAAATACATATTTATGGATGATAAACTGCCACTTCTTCCTAAATGCAGGAAGGAAAAAGACATTTATCAAATTTTATTAAGTTTAAATTCTGGCCAGATGTATATCCCTTTGTTATGGATGCAAATTTGATCACTATCCAAGTCTTTTTCAATGTCTTCTCTTAGAGTTGGCTTATTTCCAAAAGCAGATGAAAATTACAGGTGTCCAATTCTGACTTGCTATAAAATATATCTTTTTTTCTATTTACATGAAAGGGTGAAAGATTACTCAAAATCTGTTAGCTCATGCTTAGCTTCAAATGACACACACTTAAGAACTCTTTTTTCCACTATATTTTGTTTAACAAGCATTATTTCATGTTTATTGTTAAAGAAAGAAAGAAAGAAAGAAAGAAAGAAAGAAAGAAAGAAAGAAAGAAAGAAAGAAAGAAAGAAAGAAAGGAAGGAAGAAAGAAAGGAAGGAAGAAAGAAGAAAGAAAGTGTTCAATTGATCATTTATTTCTTTCCAAGTTAAATACTACATTTTCAAGGAGGTATTAAAAACTTCAACAAAAAGACACTTGTATATGTAAGCATATTTTTTGGTTAAAACATATATTCACTTTATTTTGGCTTTCTAATATATACAATAACAAAATGTGTATTACATTTTTATGGGCAGTGATTTTCCTATCACTAAAATACGGTTCCATATCTTACAGGGGAAATAAACAGAATCCTTTACCCCAGTCTTCAAGGAGTATGGTTAGAAAATCAGAATATATACTCAAGATAGGGCTACTAAGCAAATCTCTGAACCTAATAAATCCCTACATACACTCCACTCCCTCTTCCAGCCATTCTCCACATTGCAATTAAAACAAGTGACAGTAATAAGGTGTCACAACATATATTAGTTGTTTTTTCCCCTTCTCTTTGTTGGAAAGGTCTGGAGAGGTTTCACTGAGTAATTGGAATTGAATTGCTGGAGAAAAGGTTGCTTAGCTCCTGAGTGTGGCAGGTGGGCAGTGGCAGAAAGCATGAGGCTTGGTCAGTGAATGAATGGTTTTACTGAAGTGGAGTTGTTTAAGGGAAAAGGGACATGTCCTTGACCTCCACAGATGGGTCAAGGTCAAATTACAAAAGACCTTGAATTTTGAGCTCTAAGATCCATGTTTGATCCTTCATGTTTAGGACATTATTTTCTTAAAAATGTTTAGTAAAATATAATATTTAGAGTACAGAATAAAGCCAGTTTTCTTGGGCTCTAATCAATGCTAGTTGTTGCTTTGGGCAAGATGCTTTACCCTTCTTTGCTTTAATTTCCTCATCTTGAAAATGGTCTAATAAATAAGCCATATCCTCACAGTGTCACTGTGAAGATCAAGTGTGTTAATATAGAGAAGTGTTTAAAATGATGCTTTGTCCACAAAAAGTATTGAGAAATCTTTTTTACTATTCCACAGCACACAGGTATTAAAAAGACTTCAGACAAAGATAAGTACAATTTGTCTTCACAGATTATTATTTCAACAGCTTTGAGCAATCCAGCAGAGGAAATTAGTTTTTAAAAGTTTAATTTTCTTTCACCCAGTGTTTCATGAAATTGGGTGATTTTATTTTTTTAAATTATGTATTTGCTGTAGTATTTATTTTATTACGAATCAACCTTTTTTTGTGGGTTTTTTTTTTTGTGTGTGTGTGGTATGCGGGCCTCTCACCACTGCGGCCTCTCCCGCCGCGGAGCACAGGCTCCGCGGACGCGCAGGCTCAGCGACCATGGCTCACGAGCCCAGCCGCTCCGCAGCTCTGGGTGCATGCTTTGAACAGCTTGCTGCAAAACAAAAGTTGAACCCCATTTTCACCTTTTTCTCATAAAAGTGGAAATCCTCTTCAGATTTATTTCAGCTAACCAAAAGAGGTACTAATGTAGACCTTTTGTAAAAGCGAAGGGACATAAAGTGCCTAGCATAAAGTGTTAGGTAACACTTCAGTACTACTCTTGGATGCCATTTTAAACAGTTAAATTTAAATACAAATTTGCCTGCTCACTCAAAGTTTTTTGTAACTCCAAATCAATACCTACGGATCGTTCATGGTCATTCGCCGTTGTGCACTGAGTGACAAAGAATTGAGTCACCTGATGCGAAGGTTCCCAGCTGAGGGAAAACAAGGTGTTTTAGCTCTGTTTCAGGAAACAACTGCCCTTTTCCTGTTCTATTTAGTGCCATGTTTTGTTTTGTTTTTTTGTATTATTGTGTTTTTATTTATTTTATTTTATTTATTTAAATAAAGTGAACTTTGAAAAGCGGGAGAAACCTGCATATTATTTGTTTGTCAATATCTTCCTGAAACTAGACTGTCTCATCAGAGTAGAAGACCTGCTCTTTCACAAAACCCTCTTTCTTCTTAATACAGAGGAGGTTTTCTTTTTTTTTTAATTCTTCTTCATTTTCCTGATCTGCAAAATCTGTCCCTCCTGCAAGTTCAATGATTTCACAACATAAACACCTTTTGAAATGTGCAAGCTTCCCAGTACTAGTCAAGGAGGGTTTACTGTGACCATGGGTGACATGACGTAGCCAGAAATTTCTTTGGCTTTCAGCCTCACAGCAGACTTGTCCACTACACTTTTTTCTTGGTGATCAGGTCACAAATCCACAGATTAGTTCACTTTTCCTTTGTTCCTGCGCTTTATCTTGCGTCTGGGTGTTAATTTCACTCTTTCTCTTGTGGCCTCAAAAACAGATCACAAATTTCCTCTTCCTTTTTCTGGATGTGCCATATTGTTGGTTCATTAACATTGAACCTGTGGCGAACAGCACCATAACCGATGCCTAGAGCAGTGAGAGTGGCATCGCCAAGCTCCTTACCTGGAACTACACTCAGCATCTAAGCATCAAGCTGCCATAGCTTTAAACTGTGTCTGAGCATCTGTGTTTTATCTTGATTTATTTTGTTCAGACGTTAGCAAGATGTGTCCTAAGGTAATTGCTTTTTCACTTTGCACCATTTCAACTTAAGAAAGAAACGTTCTAGGATATTGGTGGAAATGGTGTTTAGGCTAAAGACAATGTTGTGTGCAGAGGCTTGGGAGAATCTAACCTTGTATATCCCTTAGAAGCAATAGTTCAGTATTTGCTACTTCAGTGTTTGTAGGGGGACTTTTTAGAGCATACAAGATCCATGTGCCAGGATCTTCCCGGATTCCCAACCACTGCACCACCAGGGAAGCCCTCAACCATTTTTAATAGTACTTATTCTATGATACAGTTTTAGAAATCTGTTTTGCAAAACAGAAAATCCTGCTTTTCTCTATAAAACAAGTAGAGTCAGTTCTTAATATTTGGGCTTGTATGCTCTAAAATTTGTAATAACCAAATCCGAGAAAAATGAAGATTAATTGTATAATTAATTGTATAATGATGATGTCACATGTAAGAAGCTCTTTTTCAATAGGAGGAAGAAGATGCTGCTAAAAAGAGGATGGATGAAGGGAACACTCACCTCCACAGGTGTCTTGATTTTTACAATGATTGCACAATTAATGTTCAACAAGATAGTCTTAGTAGAGTGTGTTTGCTGTGTTATAACTGTAATGGTTACATGATAAGGGAATGGCTTTTAAAGTCATTGAACACTTTGGGAATAATCTAGTAACTGCCAACAACAACAAAAAGAAGCTGACAGCTGGACTAGTGCAACAGTGGTGTGGCTAGTAGGCTTTGTCAAGGGCTGTGTTCATCAAGAGTTATATCACTAAGACACATCAGGGAGGATATAGTCTAGTCTTCTGATATTTCATTTGTCTAAAGCAGAAATCCAGCCATTGTTTAGTTTGGTCATAAAATCTATGCATCTAGAAAACAATTGAAAGTTTATTATTAATACTTATGGGTCAAATATGACTGGGAGCTATTTCTTAAACACTCACTTATAGATCATATGAGTGTAAATAATATGAAGTGGTACCTCTGGAGCTGATACCCACAGACCACAAGATATTTCCGAAAGAGGATGTGAGCATATGATGAAAGCTGACCTCTGCTCAGTCCCAAATATTGTTTCCAAAACACTTCTCAAATCTAACTCAGTTCTGCTCCTGTTACCACTTCCCTGGTTTAGACTTTCTTTAGCTCTCTTCTGATCTAGTCAGTCACTTATTATAAGTTGGCAAAACACCTTCCTGACCCAGCAACGCTGACAGAAAGAGCTGGCAGCTGAAGGGCCAGCAATAGTCAGCTCTAGCTTGTACAGATGCCAGCCTGCAAGGACAGTCCTATGCCTTCACTTTGTGCTCAGAGAAGGAAGTTTCTGATAGTTAAGGCTATTGGGACACATCTTTATTAAGCTAGATATATTCATATTCTCCAAAAAACCGAAAACATTAGATAGGTGAACTTGGGCAATATATTTAACCTCATTAAGCCTGAGTTTTCTCATCTGTAGGGTGAATAGAATAACATGGACCCAGCCTGCTCTCTGCACCTCTCTGTGTTACAGTTTTCTTGTATGTGAAAAGGGAAAAAGTAATTTTAAAAATCAAGTTAATCCACTGAGGTGTGGCAGGAGATTCACTTGTAGAATTTATATCTGCTTTCAAGCTGGTGCTTTGTGATGTTAATTTAACCATTCAGACACGTTTGGGAACTGTTTAGTCCTCAATTCCAATTCCTGGCAATGCTCAAGACAGGAAAGGTTGTTAGACTTCTGAGCCCCAGATGTGTGTGTTGTTACTAAATTTTGCCCTGGTCTGCGTAGAGAAAGAGTTAAACTTCAGTGTGCGACATTCAAAGTCCACACTTGATCATGCACCTCTAGGATCAACTAGAATTAGAGCTGAAATATTTCATGTTTAACTTATACAGCAGGGGTGTATTTATTTATCTTTTTTTTTTTTAATAGAGCTATAACTGTTAAAGCTTCTTAGCAAATTCTTTTGGTTTGTATTCTCTTAAAAGTAAATCATTTTAAGCTTAATTGACATTAGACTAGTTTTACAACAACAAAAGCTTCCTTTTGGTTGGCTTTGAAAGGAAAGGCATCTCTTTATCAGTTATTTCCAATGCAAGTTTCTGCCCCTCATCCCACCTAGCTTTCCTACCCTCTACTGTTTGCTTCAAAGCAGGAAATTTCCTTAACAAAAGCAGGAACTATTTAGAAAACAGACAGACTGACCCAGTAGCTGAGAACTTGCAAAATAAATCCTCATTTGAGTTAGTGTTTGAACTTGATTTTTCATCCTTGGCTAGAGAGTGTGTACCCCTTAAGAGCCTCCATATCTGTCTTTCTGAGGAAAGATAAACTGTGCTCAGGACTCAAAGAGGAGATAACAGTGGTTGTGAAAAAAGGGCTAGAAGCTCTGGCAGGTTTGCCACAGAAATCCTTCAATAAATCCAAACGGATTACATTAGGCTTGCTGTGATAGGCATGGAAGTTCATCAGGCAGAGTGGAATGAACCTATGCTAGCCTCTGCTAGGCATAATGTGTTGACCTTAAACAGCAGGCAATCTGGGAGAGAGAAGAAAACTCTTGGCAAATTACTTATAATAACTTATTTAGGGGTATGTCTAATTTTGGATGTGTTTTTTGTTATATTTATTTATTTGGCAAGTCTTTGAATTCCATCCAGGCAGAAGTCAGCCAGTCGGCCAGCAGAACGGACTTGATGGATTGTCTGTCTACTGTACTACACTCTGAACGTCAGCATTTTTTGTGAGGTTAGGCAGAAGATAAAAAGATCTCAGTTTAGGAGTCATTGTTGCATTGTTACATGAACAAGTGGTGCCAGCCTCTAAAGATATAAATAGTGAAGGAATTGAGGCCAGAGAGCCAGGGGTGAAGGGTTGTCTAAGCTGAAGCTATTTATGCATTGGAATAAATCACTGGGAAACGGTCAAGGTGAAGTCAGAGCGCTTGAAACAATTGTTTGTACCTTATCAGAAAGAGGTTTTCCTTTTCCAGCTATCAGTCAACCTCCACATGAAAACCATTAGATACAAGAAAAACCTCATGCCTGCCAACAGCTTCTGCTAGCTAAGTCTGAGTCTGAGGTTTTCCTAATAGTCTATAATTCTAGAATATCAAATATAAAACAGTGACGCTTGGCTAATGGTATTTTGGCAAGGGTGTACATTTGTTTGAATCTTTCAAGTAATCCCGTTTTTTTGTTCTGTACCTATTTTGGCTTTGCAGGAGATTTTTATGGAAAATGCCATATTTTTGTCAATGTTGTTATAATCCTTTTTTTTTTTTAACTTATAGCTGTAATCAGATCTCAATTTAAGGAGGATTCATACTATAAACAGAGAAAAATTACCTGGATTCTTACATAACATCATATGCAAGTGTGGTCTCTAGATCTACTAAAGACCTAAATGAAAGTGGTAAAATAGTAAAGTTTATAGAGAAAAAGTCATAGAATATCTTTGCGGCAAGGTCCTGAAAAGATATCTTTAAAAAAAATACCAAAAATATAAAGCAAAAAATGATCATTTTTGTTACAAGAAAGTAAAGATTTCTAGTCAATGATTCACAGAATAGACAAGATAAGAGGCAGGTGGCCAAAGGGCAGAAGATATGTGAAATTTGTAAAATATTATAGGCTAGGTTTCTACAAATCAACAAAGAAATAAATAAAGATGCCCCTGGAGGGAAAAAAACAAAACTCATGAGCAGAGCAGAAGAAACCAGAAACCAGAAAAGAAGAAGAAACCAGAAAAGCACATAAAGAGATGCTTAAAATCATTAAGTGATGATTAGTGTCATAGTAATGAGACAATGTAAATGAAAACAAGATTTTACTTTGTACCTTTTAGACAAAGACTAGATAATGTCATGTACTGGTAAAAATTCAGGGATATAGGAGCAGTGGTGAATAGTGCCATTCTGGAGAGCAAATCTCTCGATAGGTATGCAGAATAGAAAGGTTATGGCCTGCATAACCCTAATTTTGATACTGGGGATGTGGCTCAAAGATATTCCCACATGGGTCCATAGGGGGTAAAGTCAACTATATTAACTATCAAATACTTTAAAAATACAGCAATACACAAAGCTTACTAAAACAAATAAACATATCCATACCATCTAGAATCACCAATGGTAACATTTTCACACACTGTCAATCAATTTTTTAAGAATTAAAATCCTGTAGATAATAGCAAATTTCTCTTTAATCATCTTTCCCCTCTCTTCTCCCTTTACATCTAAGTCTGAGATATCAGTACTATAATTTTGCTCTGCATCCTTGAGTTCATTTTCTGTGCTTAGAATTACATAGATATTACACATATTCAATATGCATCATTTTCAACAGGTAAGATTTTTTTGAAAATATGCATAAATGTCATCATAATATGGTAGCATTGTAAACATTCCTACTTTCACTCAATTTTTTAGCTTTATTAATAATTTGTATAGCTTTATACATGTTCATAGTATAAAACTGAACATGTATAAAATGACATGTAGTAAAATATATTTCTTCCTCCTATTTCTGAACCCCTGTCACTCAGTTTTTCCTTGAGTCCCTGATGTAACTACGATTATCAGTTTTGGAGACATTTTGCATAGAAACATATATGCATACATGACCTTCCTTTTATGCCAAATGTATGTTAAAGTTGTTTGTTGTTGTTTTTCTTAAAGTTTAAAATCAGTTCATTGACCAGTAATAGTTATTTCTCACCGAAACTGACTTTCTTTTTGCTTTATTTCTTTAATCCTCCTTGTCAAGCTAATTTATTAATATACATACAGCAATAGCATTGAATTTATTTTTTGATTTTTTTTTTTGTTTTAACCTTTCTCAGGCTCAGAAATGTTTTATAAGTAATGGATTTTGCGTATATGTTCTAAGATACATATGAAGAGAGCTCATACATGACCCACTCTACCCTTTGCTCTTCCATTCGTAAAAAGATCAACTTTTAAAATTATATTTAAGAGATTTCCTTAGTGGTCCAGTGGTAAAGAATCTGCCCTCCACTGTAGGGGACATGGATTTGATCTGTGGTCAGGGAACTAAGACACCACATGCTGCTGGGCAACAAAGTCCATGTGCCACAACTACTGAGCTCGCACGCCTCAGCGAGAGAGCCCACGTGCCACAAACTACAGAGCCCACATGCACTGGAGCCTATGTGCCACAACTAGACAGAGAAAACCCATATGCCACAACTAGAGAAAGCCCACAGGCTGCAACAAAGAGCCTGCGCTACAATGAAAGACTCCAGCACGCCTCAAGGAAGACCCCACGTGCCTCAACTTACCCAACACAGCCAAAAAAAATACATAAAATATTTTTTTAAATGAATGAAATAAAATTATATTTGAAATTAATGTTACAAATTATTTTTCCTTGACACAGCTTCTTCTTATATTTATACTTTCTCAATAATTTTCATGTGTTCCATTAATCAAAGAAGGCAATACATGGCATTTTTTACCTCAGTAAAATCCAGATATCTACCTATTCTCAACCTCTAAGCCATCTTGCCCAAAGACTTAACCATATGCTTCATATGGCTGTGAGTTGGAACCATGTTCAGGTAGATGATGAGGCTAATGGGGTGACAGGGAGTCCTGAGAAGCTGCTAGCTGGAGATTGTAGTATCGGGTGGGAATCTTCACATCAGCTACCCTATATCTCTTTAGGGTTCATTGTATTTTCCTACTATCTTAAGCCTATCCTCAAGAAGAGGGAGAGCCACCATCACAACTGCATACAAAATTAGGCTACTAATATATATATATATATATATATATATATTTTGCGGTATGCGGGCCTCTCACTGTTGTGGCCTCTCCCGTTACGGAGCACAGGCTCCGGACACGCAGGCTCAACGGCCATGGCTCACAGGCCCAGCCTCTCCACGACATGTGGGATCTTCCTGGACCGGGGCACGAACCCAAGTCACTTACATAGGCAGGCAGACTCTCAACCACTGCGCCACCAGGGAAGCCCTAGGCTACTAATTTTAGTGCACTCTTGCCTGGTGGGAATGTGTTCCTTTTTTTCATTTGGGGAGAGAAACTACTTCTACTCTCTTTGAGAATCCTCATGGATTCATTCAAACTACATTCCCCAACCTCACCCTGCGGATGAAGAGTCAACCAGACTGCTCAGGTTAATTGCCAGAATGAAAATTACCACAGCAGTGTGGACTCCACATGCTCATCCTCGTTCCTATCTCCACCTCCAGCAAGCCCTCAAGTACCTTTAGATAGACCTTGTCTTTCCAGCAGGTGAACCCACTGGGCTAGCTGTCATTTGCAGGTTTCAATATGGAATTGGTTCCTGCCTTTGTAGCTTCCTGTCTGGGACGGCAATAAGTTTTCATTATCTATGGTCCCCCTTTTGCTCACCTTTTTGACCTATCTAGACTGATGAATGCATTCTTTTTTCACATAACTCATTCTTTAGTGACAGGATAGTTTGTCCAAGTTGTTTACCTCTCACTTCTGTTCTGTCAATCTCTTGACTTTTATCCTGGTTTTTTAATCTTTTGGGACTTTTTATAGGGCTTATGTGCCTGCCTGTTGTAATTTCAGAAATTTTCTAAGTTCCTATTTTATTTGCCAGCATTGTTTGACCCAATAATGTCCTAAGAGCTGAGTGCAATTACTTACTTGGTTCTCACCACCCAAATTCTACTTTTACAAAAGGTTATTCTTTCAGGCTTATTCATAGCCATGAGGCCCTTGTGCCTTTGTCTGAAACCTGCATCGTCCCTCATATCTCCATTCTGGCTCTCCATACTGGCACCTGGGTTAGCACTGACAATGCTATTTCCCAGGAAGTCTCTGCTGGACTCACTTCATTTTCTTCTAAGGCTTATTCACACCATGCTGTGTCTCAACTCTTCATTCTGATACCCATATCTGGGAAGACATATCTTGGAATGAGTAGCAATAATCTCTGCTTCCTATTTTTCCTCAAGAAGCCAAATTCTATAATTTAATCATCTATAGGAATAAAATACCCTCCATTTTTTTCTCCATGATATAAGGAGACAAAAATGGAAATTAAGAAGCAAAAACTAAATAAATAAATAAACTAAAATTACAATTAAGTCCCCAGTGTAAATCCCTGGAAGAGTTGATACCAGTGCCAATCAAAACTTTTGCAATTATGTGTTGAATCACTGCCCACGCCCCAAAAAAGATATGTTGGTGTCCAAATTCCCAGTACTTTAGAATCTGACCTTATTTGGAAATAAGTTTTTGCATTTGCAGTTAAATTAAAATGAAGTCATTCTGGAGTAGGATGGGTTCCTAATCCAGTATAACTAGCGCCCTTATAAGGACACTTATAAGGACCATGTGAGGACAGACACAGAGAGAATGCCATGTGAGGATGGGGACACAGTTTGGAGCAGACAAGCCAAGGAAGGTCAAATGTTGCTGGCTTTCACCAGTAACTAGGAGCAAAGTGTTAAAATTAAATAAAAAACAGAGACCAAAATTGAGATTTCCCTGAACAGACAAAACCACCTAAGTCATGTAATCAAAACTAAATCTAGCTTTTTTCATAAACATAAAGGAAACTTAACTTAGGTTATTTTTTGTAAATGCCTCTGACAATCATAAAAGAAACTTAAGTCATTTTCCTAAAATTGGTATGAAATAATCATTCTAACCAATTCCCTGCCATTTAGGAACCCCCCTTGTTATAACCAATTGTTAAAAATGTTAATAACTTCCTCATTTTCACTTTAAAACCAGTCATGTAACTTCATGCCTCTGAGCTTCACATTAGCCTTTGAATTTGGAAGCTCCCAGTTCATGAACTGTTTTTCTATGCACAATAATCTCTTACTAGATACTATTTATTAATTTGGTGGTTTTAAATTTGCTATTTCTGAATTTCTAACAGAAACATTGAACAGATTCTCCCCCAAAATCGAATCCTCAGAAGGAACCAACCTAGTCTGTGGTACATTGCTATGGCAGCTGTAGGAAACTAATACACCAGTTGTGGTTGATATAAGAAACAAATAGGCAGAGATACTGCTACTGATTAATGGGCAATCTAATTATTTACATGGGGAATAAGACTGTTAACAACATGAAGATTAAATTCTTTTTTTTCTTTTTTTTTTTTTTTTTGCGGTACGCAAGCCTCTCACTGTTGTGGCCTCTCCCGTTGCGGAGCACAGGCTCCGGATGCGCAGGCTCAGCGGCCATGGCTCACGGGCCCAGCCACTCCGCGGCATGTGGGATCTACCTGGACCGGGGCACGGACCCATGTCCCCTGCATCGGCAGGCGGACTCTCAATCACTGCGCCACCAGGGAAGCCCAAAGGTTAAATTCTTATTTGCACCGAAATATATATTGTTCCTGTGGTTTTGTTCCAATGGAATGCCATCATTTAGGAAGACTATTTTTCTTTTATACAAAACATTTTTTCCACATCATAAAATGTAGATCATTAAAGAATAAATTTTCCCAATAATTTATCTGGTTTCATATAATAGTAAAATATGCAGTACAGGAGAGAATGATTTTATCATGGCTACACCATCAACTTTTTGAATTGAATTTGTAACAGAACTATTTTATAAGTTGTAAAAATAAAACAAAATGCTGAATCAGTAGTTCAACAGTTTCTGTCTCTTAAATGTACTCAAGGATATGATAGATAGATAGATAGATAGATAGATAGATAGATAGGCAGACAGAGATAATATATGCACAAACATATATAATTTTTTCTTTTGAGTTATTTGTTTCAACACACATTCCTAGCTATGATATATGTAAGATACTGTATAATTTGACTTTTGAAAAATGTAGAAATGTAAATAATATTGATTCTGAAATTAATCTGAATTGATCTTCACAACCTTTTTTTCTCTTAAACATCCTTAGTGGAGTACAATTGTTTCACAATGGTGTGTTAGTTTCTGTCCTAAAACAAAGCGAATCAGCTACACATATACACATATCCCCATATATCCACCCTCTTGAGTCTCCCTCCCATCCCCCTTATCCCTCTTTTCTAGGTGGTCAAAAAGCACTGAGCTGATCTCCCTGTGCTATGCAGCTGCTTTCCACAAGCTACTTATTTTACATTTGGTAGTGTATATATGACCATGCCACTCTCTCACTTCGTCCCAGCTTACCCTTCCCCCTCCCCATGTCCTCAAGTCCATTCTCTATGTCTGCCTCATTATTCCTGTTCTGCCCCTAGGTTCTTCATCATTTTTTGTCCTTTAGATTCCATATATATGTGTTAGAATACGGTATTTATTTTTCTCTTTCTGACTCACTTTACTCTGTATGACAGTTTCTAGGTCCATCCACCTCACTACAAATAACTCAATTTCGTTTCTAGGGGCTTCCCTGGGGGCACAGTGGTTGAGAGTCTGCCTGCCGATGCAGGGGACACGGGTTCATGCCCTGCTCTGGGAAGATCCCACATGCCGCGGAGTGGCTAGGCCAGTGAGCCATGTCTGCTGAGCCTGCGTGTCCAGAGCCTGTGCTCTGCAACGGGAGAGGCCACAACAGTGAGAGGCCCATGTACCTCAAGAAAAAAAGAAATTTGTTTCTTTTTATGGCTGACTAATATTCCATTGTATACATGTGCCACATCTTCTTTATCCATTCATCTGTCAATGGACGCTTAGGTTTCTTCCATGTCCTGGTTATTGTAATTAGTGCTGCAATGAACATTGTGGTACATGACTCTTTGATTTATGGTTTTCTCAGAATATAAGCCCAGGAGTGGGATTGCTAGGTCATATGGTAGTTCTATTTTTAATTTTTTAAGGAACTTCCATACTGTTCTCCATCATGGCTGTTATCAATTTACATTCCCATCAACTGTGAAAGAGGGTTCCCTTTTCTCTGCACCCTCTCCAGCATTTATTGTTTGTAGATTTTTTGATGATGGCCATTCTGACTGGTGAGAGATGATACCTCATTGTAGTCCTGATTTGCATTTCTCTCATGATTAGTAATGTTGAGCATCCTTTCATGTGTTTGTTGGCAATCTGTATACCTTCTTCAGAGAAATGTCTATGTAGGTTTTCTGCCCATTTTTGGATTGGGTTGTTTGTTTTTTTGATATTGAGCTGAATGAGCTGCTTGTAAATTTTGGAGATTTATCCTTTGTCAGTTGCTTCATTTGCAAATATTTTCTCCCATTCTGAGGGTTGTCTTTTCGCCTTGTTTATGGTTTCCTTTGATGTGCAAAAGCCTTTAAGTTTCATTAGGTCTCATTTGTTTATTTTTGTTTTTATTTCCATTTCTCTAGGAGGTGGGTCAAAAAGGATCTTGCTGTGATTTATGTCATAGAATGTTCTGCCTATGTTTTTCTCTAAGAGTTTGATGGTTTCTGGCCTTACATTTATGTCTTTAATCCATTTTGAGTTTATTTTTGTATATGATGTTAGGGAGTGTTCTAATTTCATTCTTTTACATGTAGCTGTCCATTTTTTCCAGCAACACATATTGATGAGGCTGTCTTTTCTCCATTATATACTCTTGACTTTCTATCAAAAATAAGGTGACAACATGTGCGTGGGTTTATCTCTGGGCTTTTTATCCTGTTCCATTGATCTATATTTATGTTTTTGTGCGAGTACTATACTGTCTTGATTACTACATCTTTGTAGTATAGTCTGAAGCCCAGGAACCTGATTCCTCTAGTTCCATTTTTCTTTCTCAAGATTGCTTTGGCTATTCGGGGTCTTTGTGTTTCCATACAATTTGTGAATTTTTTTGTTCTATTTCTGTGAAAATGCCATTGGTAGTTTGATAGGGATTGCATTGAATCTGTAGATTGCTTTGTGTAGTATAGTCATTTTCATAATATTGATTCTTCCAATCCAAGAACATAGTATATCTCCTCATCTATTTGAGTCATCTTTAATTTATTTCATCAGTGTCTTATAGTTTTCTGCATGCAGGTCTTTTGCCTCCTTAGGTAGGTTTATTCCTAGGTATTTTATTCTTTTTATTTCAGTGGTAAATGGGAGTGTTTCCTTATTTATCTTTCAGATTTTTAATCATTATTGTATAGGAATGCAAGAGAATTCTGTGCATTAATTTTGTATCCTGCTACTTTATCAAATTCATTGATTAAATCTAGTAGTTTTCTGGTAGCATCTTTAGGATTCTCTATGTGTAATATTTCATCTTCAAACAGTAACAGTTTTACATCTTTTCCAATTTGGATTCCATTTATTTCTTTTTCTTCTCTAATTGCTGTGGCTGAGACTTCCAGAGCTATGTTGAATAAAAGTGGTGAGGGTGGACACCTGTGTCTTGTTCCTGACCTTAGAGGAAATGGTTTCAGTTTTTCACTATTGAAAATTATGTTTTCTGTGGGTTTGTCATATATGGCCTGTGGCTAATGTTGGTTCAGTGGGTTGTGTAGGCTTCTGGGTAGAGGGACTGGTGCCTGTGCTCTGGTGGGTGAGCCTCGATCTTGTTTTTCTGCTGGACAGGAACGTGTCTAGTGGTGTGTTTTGGGATGTCTGTGACCTTATTATGATTTTAGACAGGTTCTCTGCTAACAGGTTGGGTTGTGTTCCTGTCCTTCGAGTTCTTTGGAATAGGGTGTCCAGCACTGTAGCTTGCTGGTCGTTGAGTGGAGCTGGGTTTTAGCATTGAGATGGAAATCTGTGGGAGATCTTTTGCTGGTTTATATTACATGGAGCCAGGAGGTCTCTGGAGGACCAATGTCTGGACTTGGCTCTCCCACCTCAGAGGCAAAGGCCTGACACCCCACTGGAGCACAAAGACCTTGTCAGCCCTATGGCTCAGAATAAAAGGTAGAAGAAATGAAAGAAAGAAAAAACAATAAAATAAAAAGTTATTAAAATAAAAATATTAATATAAAAATGTTTAATAACCTTTTTAAAGAATTCTTAAAATAATAAAATAATATAAGGTAATTAAAATATTTTTAAATTTTATTTTGAACCAATAAAAGTTATTAAAATAAAAAATATTATTTAAAATTAAAAATAATAATATTTTAGTAATAAAAAAAGAAAAAAAAAAGAAGGAAGAAGGAAAGAAGGTAGCATCCATACCAAAAAACAAATCCACCAATGATAACAAGTGCTAAAAACTATACTAAAAATAAAAAAAACAAAAGCAAAATAATGGAAAGACAGAAACCTAGGACAAAGCTATACAGACAAAATCACACAAAGAAGCATACACATACACGCTCAGAAAAAGAGAAAAAGGGAAAAAAAAAAATATATATATGTATATAAAAAAAGAAAAAAAGGAATAGAACAAACAAATCCATGAACAAATCTACCAATGATAATAAACTCTAAATACTAAACTAAGATAAACATAAAACCAGAAACAAATTAGATGCAGGAAGCAAACCCCAAGCCTACAGTTCCTCCCTAATTCACAGCCTCAATTTTGGGATGATTCATTTTCTATTCAGTTATTCCAGAGATGCAGTGTTCATCAAGTTGATTGTGAAGATTTAATCCACTTCTTCTGAGGCTGCTGGGAGAGATTTCCCTTTCTCTTCTTTGTTCACACAGCTCCTGGAGTTCAGCTTTGGATTTGGCCCTGCCTTTCCATGTAGGTCGCCTGAGGGCATCTGTTCCACACCCAGACAGTATGGGGTTAAAGGAGCAGCTGATTAGGGGGTTCTGGCTCACTCTGATGGGGGGAGGGTGGGGTACGGAATGTGGGGCAAGCCTGCGGTGGCCAAGGCCAGTGTGATATTGAAACAGCCTGAGGTGCACTGTGTGTTCTCCCAGGGAAGTTGTCCCTGGATCACAGGACCCTGGCCATGACAGGCTGCACAGGTTCCCAGTAGGGGAGGTGTGAATAGTGATCTGTGCTTGTACACATGCTTCTTGGTAGCTGCAGCAGGAGCCTTAGCATTTCATGCCCGTCTCTGGTGTCCACTCTGATAGCTGTGGCTTATACCTGTCTCTGGAGCTCGTTTAGACTGTGCCCTGAATCCCCTCTCCTGGCGCACTCTGAAACAATGGTCTCTTGCCTCTTAGGTAGTTCCAGTCTTTTTCCCAGATTCCCTCCTGGCTAGCTGTGGTGCACTAACCTCCTTCAGGCTATGTTCACGCAGCTGACCCCAGTCCTCTCCTTGAGATCAGACCTCCGAACCCAGAGCCTCAGCTCCCAGCCACCCTAGCGTGTGGCCAGACAACTTTGCAGGCTGGTGAGTACTGGTTGGCACCAATCCTCTGTGCAGGAATCTCTCCACTTTGCCCTCTACACCCCTATCGCTGTGCTCTCCTCCATGGCTCTAAAAGCTTCCCCACCACCACCCCCCATCTGCCGCAGTGAAGGGGCTCCCTAGTGTGTGGAAACTTTTCCTCCTTCACAACTCCCTTCCAGAGGTGCAGGTCCTGCCCTATTCTTTTGTCTCTGTTTTTCTTTTTTCTTTTGCCTTACCCAGGTATGTGGGGAATTTCTTGCCTTTTGGGAAGTCTGAGGTTTCCTGCCAGTGTTCAGTAGGTGTTCTGTAGGAGTTGTTCCACATGTAGGTGTATTTCTGATGTATTTGTGGGGATGATGGTGATCTCCACGTCTTACTCTTCCATCATGTTGAAGGTCTCTAAACACGACATTTTTTTTAAACTATGGATTAAAAATAAATCTGTGACTTCTCTACTTGCATGTAGAATTGTGTGATAATAGCTCATTTCTCCTTTCCTGCATGCTGCTCTGAGACTGAGTCCTTAGTGAAAGTAGTGCAATAGCTGACCTTCCCTGAAGACTTACTATGTGCCAGTCACATGTCTAAGGCTTTAATCATTGTTGCATGAAACAGCAGACTCAAAAGGTTCGTTTTACACTGGTTTCAACCCTTCCATGGATTTACACATAGTAACCAGATCTCCATTTCCATTCAGTATTGAACTGAAGACCACTTCAAACAATATGATTGATACCAGATTAATTTTTTTTAATATTCCAATGTGTTTTTAAGGTGGTAGAGAATCCCAGACTGTTAGATATTCCAAGGTAATGTTTGTCTTGTCTTGTTTTACAGACATAGCCTGAATTTAGTACTCCAACTGTGAGGCTTGGAATCCTCCTTCTGCCCACTAAACTCATTTTGCAATGAGCAATTGACAATAGCTGGCAGTCATATAGTTTTGAATTGATATTCAAAAACATTTGTCAACTTGGGTCAAATTCATTAAATATAAGAAACATGTTTTCTCCTTTTCCCTTTTTAAAGAACTTGAAGAATTCTTCATGTGATGACAACAGGAAATTAAATAAAGTGCAAATCACATTTTTGTTTTCTATTTTTTTTTAATATTTGGAAATGTTCACTTATATTATTCTTCAGATTCATTTCCTTATTCTGAAATTGACACAAATTCCAAGGAACAAAATATCCTACAGTTCACTTTGCAAGTACTTGCCAATACACAGCAACAACAACAACAACAAATCACCTATATTAATTTGGCCATAAATGAATTCTATCTATTGGAACTAGACAGATATTGATGGCCAGACTTGGGTCTAGGTGGTTTGAAGTTCATACAGTTATAAAACATGTTTCAGTAATTTCTTTATGGTTAGATCAGCATTTTCCAAGTTTAATTGCCTCCCATTGCCCATTCGTTTCATCTATATTAATATTGCCTTCCCATATCACCAAGATGGCAACATAGGAGGGTCCTAAATTTCCCTCCTCCAACTGCTCATAGAATATATAGTCACACACTGAGGAACTACCTCTGAAAGGAATCCAGGAACTAGTTGAGTGACTCTGACACATTGGGTGATGAGAAAATATCTACATTGAAATGGAGAGGAAAACTTGAAACACTTTCACCATAAACCCCACCCTTGGCACAGTGCCATACAATCAGGAGGGAGCCTTCAACTCCCAGCTTCTCTCTAAGAAGGGTTGGACCAAACATCTTGCACCCCAACTTTTAAGACTGACACCCATGAGACATGTCTCCAAGTCACCTAGCGCAGAAAGCCGACAGGGCTTGTGTTGATGAGTCCCAGGAGACTATAGCAAGTAAGGAATCAGTTGTTAATAGGCATGTGAGCACTCACCATGGCTATACCCCCAAGGCCTAGTGCAGCATGAGCAGGTAAAACACGCATCTCCCACTTTTTCCCTGGAAAGGGTTTGACTGCATGCTTTATAAGCTGATGCCTGAGGGTCCAGCTTCTAATTAGCACACATCTAAGTGCTGCATGTGATCCTCGCTGGAGCCCAAAAGAGTCAATGGGCACCTTCTCCCACTTCTGTCTGTGGCTTACTCCAGTAAAACCAAGTTGCCAGCATAACCCTGAAAGGAGTTTGTCCACACATCTGGCACATCAACTGCTATGGAGACCACCCAAGGGACTGGCTCCAAAATCACCTACCTCTGGGAGCTAATGGGAGCTCAGCATTCATGAGCCCCCAGGGGCCACACAAACAAAGAGGTCCTTCTTAAGCACACAAACACTCCCAGTGACTATTCCCTCTGACTCAGCACAGAGTGAGTGAGCAAAAACGCCCATCTTCAGTTTCTCTCTGATCAGGGCTAATCTAACATCATAATGTTCCCGGCTGCTGCTTTAAAGATACACATAGAATGAAAGTAAAGGGATGGGAAGAGGTATTCCATGCACATAAGAATCAAAAGAAAGCAGGGGTATTTATACTTGTATCAAACAAAATAGACATTAAGCCAAAGACTGTAACAAGAGGCAAGATCGTGATATGGTGATAACAGTGTCACTTAATCAAGAGGATATGACAATTATAAATATTTATTACACCTAACCCTGAAGCACCTGAATATATAAAGCAAAGGTTAACAGATCTGAAGAGAGAAATAAATAGTAATCAATGTAATAAAGCACTTTAATACTCCACTTAAAATGGATTTATCATCCACACAGAATATCAATAAGGAAACATTGGACTTAAATGACATGTTAGACCAGATGAGCCTAAGTGCAAAATATAGAACATTTCATCCAGCAACAGCAGGATAAGCATTTTTCTAAAGCACATATGAAATACTCTCCAGGATAGATCAAGTGTTAGGCTACAAAACAAGTCTTGATAAATTTAAGAAGATGGAAATCATATTAAGCCTCTTTCCCAACCAAAATGTTATGAAACTAGAAATCAAAAAGAAAACTGGAGGGCTTCCCTGGTGGTGCAGTGGTTGAGAGTCCGCCTGCTGATGCAGGGGACACAGGTTTGTGCCCCGGTCCAGGAAGATCCCACATGCTGCAGAGCGGCTGGGCCCATGAGCCATGGTTGCTGAGCCTACGCGTCTGGAGCCTGTGCTCTGCAATGGGAGAGACCACAACAGTGAAATGCTCATGTACCACAAAAAAAAAAAAGAAAAGAAGAAGAAAACTGCAAAATTCTCAAATACATGAAGATTAGAAAACATGCTCCTGAACAACCAATAGTTTAAAGAAGAAATCAAAAGGAAACTTTTTTTACAATTTTTGAGACAATTGAAAAAGGAAACACAACAAACAAAAGCCTATGGGATGCAGCAAAAGTAGTCATAAGAGGAAAGTTTATAGCAATAATAGTCTACATTAAGGGAAAAAAAGAAAGAATTCAACCTAACTTTGCATCTCAAGGAACAAGAATATGAAGAACAATCTAAATCCACAGTTAGTAGAAGGAAGGAAATAACAAAGACCAGAGAAGAAATAAATGAAATAAGGATTATAAGCACAATAGAAAAGATCAATAAAACTAAGAACTATTTTTTTAAAAAAAGATAAACAGACTTGAAAAACCTTTACTAGACTAACTAAGAAAAAATGTAGTCTCAAATAAAATCAGAAATGAAAGAGGAGACATTACAACTGATAACACAGAAATACTACAGATTATAAGAAACTGCTATGAACAATTACATGCCACCAAATTTGATAACATAGAAGAAATAGATAAATCTAGAAACATTACAATTACCAAGACTGAATCTTAAAGAAACAGAAAATTTGTACAGACCAACTACTAGTAAGGAGATTGAATCAGTAATCAAAAGCCTCCTAACAAAGAGAAGCCCAAGACCAGATGGTTTCATTGGTGAATTTCACCAAATATTTAAAGAAAAACTAATACCAATCCTTCTCAAACTCTTCAAAAAATTTGAATAGGAGTGAACATTTTCAAATTAATTTTACAATGGCAACATTACCCTAATACCAAAGCCAGACAAGCACACTACAAAAAAAAGGAAATTACAGGTCAGTATACCTAATAAACATAGAGACAACAATCCTCAACAAAACACTAGAAAACCTAATTAAGAGTACATTAAAAGAATCATACACCATGATCAAATGGGATTCATTCCAGGGATACATATGATTTCAACGTATGCAAATCAATCAATGTGATACAGAACTAACAAAATGAAGGATAAAAATCACTTGATCATCTCAATATACACAGAAAAAACACTTGAAAAAAGGCAACATCTGTTTATGGTAAAAACTCTCAACAAAATGGGTATATAAGATATGTACCTCAGTGTAATAAAGGTCATACATGACAAATCCACAGCTAACAACATACTCAATGGTGAAAAGTGAAAACTTTTCACTACGATCAGGAGCAAGACAAGGATGCCCATTCTCACCAGTCTTATTCAATACAGTACTGGCAGTCCTCACCATAATAGTTAGGCAAGAAAAATACATAAAAGACAGCCAAATCAGAAAGAAAGAAGGAAAATTGTCTCTGCAGATAATGTGATTTTATATATAGCAAACCTAGACTCCACACACAAACACACACACACAAACAAAATTGTTACAATCAGTAAACAAATTGAAGAAAGTTGCAGGATACAAAATCAATACACAAAAATAGTTGTGTTTCTATACAATAACAACAAGCTATCAGAACGAGGCATTAAGAAAACAATCATATTTATGGTAGCATCAAAAGGAATAAAATACCTAGAAATAAATTTAACAAAAGAAGTGAAAGATCTATACACTAATTCTATAACACATTGATGAAAGAAATTGAAGAAGACACAAATAAATGGAAAGATATTCTGTGTTCATGGATTGGAAATATTAATATTGTTAAAATGTCCATATTACCCAAAGTGATGTATAGATTCAATGCAATCCCTATCAAAATTCCAATGGTATTTTTCACAGAGATAGAAAAAAAAATTCTGAATTTTTTAAGGAATCACAAAAGATCTTTAATAGTCAAAGCAATCTTGGGAAAGAAAAACAAAGCTGGAGGCATCACACTTCCATTTCAAACTATATTACAAAGCTGCAGTAATCAAAACACTATGGTATTGGTATAAAAACAGACATAATAGATCAATAGAACATAATAGAGTGCAGAAATACAACCACATATATATGGTCAATTAATTTTCAACAAAAGAGCTAAGAATGTACAGGAAGTTAATATCTAATATATTCAACAAGCTCATGCATCTTAATAGCAAAATAAATAAATAAATAACCCAATTAAAAAATGGGTAAAGGTCCTGAACAGATATTTTTTTTCCAAATAAGACATACAAATGGGCAACATGTTCATGAAAAGGTGCTCAACATCACTAATCAACAGAGAAATGCAAATCGAAACCACCATGTGATAGCACCTTACATCTGTTAGAATAACTATCATCACAAAGACAGAGAAAACAAATGCTGGCAAGGATGTTGAGAAAAAGGAACCCTATTTTACTGTTGGTGGGAATGTAAATTGGAGCAGCCACTATGGAAACAGTATGGAGGTTCCTCAAGAAATTAAAAATATAACTACCATATGACCCAGTAAGTCCTCTTTTTGTTATATATTCAAAGGAAATGAAATCACTGTCTTACAGTTATATTTCTATCTACATGTTCCTTGCAATATTATTCACAATAGCTAACATATGGAAACAACCTAAGTGTCCATAAAAGGATTAATGGGTAAAGAAAACAAGGCATATATATATTATTTATATATATATATATATATATATATATATATGATGTACATATATGTATACATATTATATATGTGACTGAACAATATTCCATTGTGTATACATATATTTACATAAATTTATACATACACACAATGGAATATTATTCATATTCTTAAAAAACAAGGAAATCCTGACATTTGCAACAACATCGATGAGACTGGAGGGCGTTATGCTAAGCGAAAAAAACAAGAAAGAGACTGCATGGTGTCACTTATATGTGGAATCTAAAAAATAAAGTCAAGCTGGGAGTTGGGAGAAACAAGGAGAGGTTGGTAAAATGTTGCAAACATTCAGTTATAAGATAAAAAGTTATGATGATCTAATGTATAATCATGACTATAGGTGATAATATTGTATTGTATAATTAAAATTTTCTAACAGAGTAGAATGTAAGTGGCCTCAACCAAAAAATATACAAAGTGATGGATGTATTAATTAACTCAAGGGTGGGAATCCTTTCACAATATATATGTATATCAAATCAACATGTTGTACACTTTATAATTTTATTTGTCAGTTATACCTAAGTAAACTTTAAAAAAGAAAAAAATGTCCTTCCAATTGTTTTAAAGGCTTCATGTGGTCAGTTATCTTAAGCACTGTTGGAATTCAGACATTTGTAGAATGTTTTCTAGTTCAAATAATGATTTTAGAGGCAATTATATTTAGTTCTCACACAGCCCTGTCTCTACTTAACCAATGAAGAAACTGAGAAATGTTGATTTTTTGTAATAGTCACAGAGCTAATAAATGATAGAATTGGAACATGGATTCAGTTTTTTATTCTATATGCCATACTCTTCACATCAGCTTATACTGCTGCTCTCTTGTCTGTTATTCACGTCCACATTAGCCATAAAATCTAGCACAGTGATTTTTCTACAGTTTATGAAAAATATTTGGGAATGAAAGAGACTTTATAATCAGCTCTTTCTTCTAGCAGGTAAAATGTTCTTCTACATTTTACAAAGGAGGAACAAAAGCTCTGAAATTGTGATTTGTCTTAAATTAGTATGCCATGGAATGTGAAATATATTAAAGTTTTCTGTCTTTTGGCCAAGCTGTGCATTGTCATTGTTTGAGTCAGAATCTCTTCCTGTTTCAGGTTCATTAGCCACAGAGAAGATGCTTGTTCATCTTCAAAAAAATAAAAATTTCACCAAATAAGACTTTGTTTCAAAAGTAAAAATTATACATGGCACTTCAAATTATTTTCGCTGGCAGGCAATATATAAGAAAATATTAAACCAAGAGCCAAACTGAAGTGTCAAGTTCTTGTTATCAAGCCAGCAAAACATTATGGAAACAAATTTTTGGTTTTGAAACTTTTATGGAATTGGTTCTCATGTTTACAAACCCAAACTTTTAAGACAAGACTAACTTGTCCCCCAAAATCAAACAAAATTGCTTTGTTACAAAGTATTTCCTTTCTTTCATTTTCTTCTGTGCTTTGTGAAGCCTCCTGAAATGATAGTAATCCTAAAAATGAATTACAGATATTCAGCAAAAAGTAGGAAGTCAAGTTGGCATTTATTTTAAAAATATCGCATGACAGTTAACATCCTGGTTTTTTTCTTCCTTCTGATTTTTTGGTCCTTGGAATATGAAGAACTTTCTCCATGACTAAAGAAATTTGGAACAAAAGTCAGTGAAGAAAAAGAAATAAGAATCACAAGATTTAGGGAACTGAGTCATCTAAAATAGCTATGAACACCACCAACATTTCAGCTGCAAATGTGGATTAATTCATAGGGAAGGAGTAGGAATTCTGGTTTTATGTTCAGCCAAAAAGGAGGAAGAGTAAACAATTTATGTACTTATTCTTCTTTATCTCTATAATTCTGTGTTTCAAATTTTAATGTGATTTGAAATATTACTCAGATTGTAGTGAGAATTGTCTTATTTTCTCTTTTAAATGGTGTCATTGAAATAGATTGGAGTAAAGGTCCTGTGGTGATAAACCAAAAACCCAGAAATCATGCTGCTACTTGGTATGAGATGTTCACTTTTTGAAATCCCTGAAGATTTTGGCAGAAGCTGGGGTGAAGAGCAAGTTTGTAAGAAACCAGTTGCCAAATACCCATGAATTTGAGGAGAAGTGACCAGAAAGTTAGTAGATGACAGTAGTGAGAAAGGGCAGAGGTTGGTAAAAGATCTCAACGTGAAGGAATGATATTCTGGAAGAAGCAGTAGGGAGCCAGGAGAATGCTGACAATCTCACCTGTCTCCTCAGTTTGTCGGGTGTATACGAATGATCAACCTCCCAGAGCAGGATGTTTCTGGTGTTCTTGGAGAATTCTCAGGTTTCATTTAGCATAAGGAGAGAAGAGCATTCTTGGAAAAGCGAAGGATTTTCAAGAGTATCCATACTCAATATAAAGGCATAGAAGATAGTATAAAAGATGAGGAAGAAGGTCGGAGTTGAAGAATTACAGAGCAAATACAAGTGAGGTAAGAGGGTACAAGTGATGTCCATTAACAGAAGAATGGATAAAGAAGATGTGGTACATATATACAATGGAATATTACTCAGCCATAAAAAGGAACAAAACTGTGCAATTTGCAGAGACGTGGATGGACCTAGAAACTGTCAAACAGAGTGAAGTAAGTCAGAAAGAGAAAAACAAATATTGTATAATATTGCTTATATGGAATCTAGAAAAATGATACAGCTGCACTTATTTGCAAAGCAGAAATAGACACAGATGTAGAGAATGGATGTATGGATACCAGGGGAGAAGGGGAAGTGGGATGAATTGGGAGATTGGGATTGACATATATACACTACTATTTATAAAATAGATAACTAATGAGAACCTACTGTATAGCACAGGGAACTCTGCTCAGTGCTCTGTGGTGACCTAAATGGGAAGGAAATCCAAAAAACAGGGGATATATGTATACATATAGCTGATTCACTTTGCTGTACAGCAGAAACTAACACAACATTGTAAAGCAACTATACTCCAATAAAAATTAATTTAAAAATAAAGAGTGTACAGGTGAGATGAGAATATCTCTTATGTTTGGTGAACAGGGAGTAAATTAGTTAGACAAGGCTAGTGATTGTCTTTCAATGTCCCAAGTCATTGATTGTGTACAAGACAGTGTCTGTTCTCGAAATAGAACACTGAGGGCTGCTGTGAGGTTTGAAGAAAAACATCAAGAGCAGGGCTGGTTTGTGTTGCTCAGGGATAGAGGGAAACCCCTGAGGAGAGAGTGTTTGTTCTAAAGAGGCTATATTGCAGTGTGTAGAGCAGGAAAATGGGCAATGAGGGAGCAGTTCAGAGTCCTGGAGTAGCAGCTTGAAAGCCCTGTTGAGTGAAAGGGTTATGATTGATTCCTGCACCAGGCCAACACTGTGAAAGGTTTAAAGAGGAGCAAAGAGATCTCTGGTTACAAGGTATTTCTTCCAGAACCAGAGACTCAATCACAGTTTGTAGAAGAGGTACCATTTCAAAAGAAAAGATGAGAAAATGTAGAAGCTTTAATGACATAGGGAACCCAAAAATAAAATAAAAGCTGAGACTCTCCAGGAATAGCTCATTTCCAAATGTGATTGTGAGTAATCTCATAACTTTGTGGCTTTACATTTATTAAGATAAAATCCAGAGTAACAAACCAGGTAAAAAAAAAAGGAAGTATTTATATAGTGAAGCAGATATATATTTGTAACTATTTCTACTATGAGGGGCTCTTTTACATGAGGAAGAAAATTCCCTGTTAAGTGGCTATGAAACAAATCAGTTGGTAAAAGTTACAGAAAACTAATTTAAGCTCAGCATGCAGACACAACCTCCAAAGAGAGTAGATTTTAAACAATGGAGTAAGTAGACTTGTTAGAAAATAGGCTTCCTATCATTGAAATCATTGTACCAAAGACTTTATTTTCAACGATGTTGGAAAGGGAATTCTCATATTGGTGGGAGGTTAAATCAAGTTAGAAATGAGGAAGGAAGAAGGGAAAGAAGCTCAAGTTATTTGGTGCCTACCATGTGCCAGGCATTTTACATTTCCTGAAGATGTTATCTTTCCAATTTTATCAATATTAACTAAGTCTCAGAAAATGGAAGTAAATTGCCACAGTCACTGTTGTAGAGGCTGCCAGTCACCTACAAATTCCTTTCTTAGTTATAAAATGTCTCAATTTTTTAGCTGATTACATGTCAGCCTATTTGGCTAACTTGCCAAATTACAATTGATTAAGATCTCAGACTTTTCATCTTGACACTAGGGACTGCAAGTGTGGTAGTAAACAAAATAGACAATAACCTCTGAGCTCCTGAACTATATTATAGCTGTAGATATTTTATACATACCTTTGTTTATGTGTATATATAGACTATACACTTCTATTTCCTCACTTCTAATTTACTCTGCATCAGATTTCTGCTCACCATGGCTCTAATGAAATCATTCTTTCAATGGTCACCAGTGGCTTCCAAATTGCCAAACCTAACAAGCTATGTTAAATCTCATCCTTGTTGACCTTACTACAGTTTTTCGTGCATTGTCCATTTCTGTATCTTGAAATCTCAGCTGATCCTGGAAATGGTCTTATGAGATCCTCTGAAATTAGTATTGTACTTTCATCTTTCAATAATTACATAATAATCCACAGCATATATCCTTAGCTGAGACTGAGATCTATGTACCTTAGAATCCCTTTCCCCATGTGGTTCTGGATTTAAGTTAGATAAAAGAGGAGCTTGTTTGAGTGAATAAACCAAAAATTTTGGAACGTTGTGATTGTGAAGAACAAAGTGACAGAAAGTTGCAGAGTGTTGACTGGGCTCCAATTTTAACTCATCATTTTAATGTTTTCATCAACCAACAGTGGCTCAAGCCAACTTCTGAGCTACATCAAGGTGGTAGCTTCCACAAACATCTCCTCAAACACTTGGCCCTTATATAAAGTCTCAATTCCGTAGCCAGACATGTGCATTTTCTGGAACTTTTCTGCAACTTCTGATCAGTCCACCCACAACAGGCTCTCTTGATTAGTGACTTTTGCTGAATTTCATTTCCCTGTTCCAGACCTTCACATGTCCACATCCTTCTACATGTTTGTAAGCTTTAATTTCCATAATAAAACCCTTCTCCCCATAATACCTTTAGTGTTCCTGTTTATAGGATGAATTCTAAAGGACACATGTGTTAGATTAAAAATGAAGTGATTATTCTTAGAAAATGAACCACATTTCACATTCTGTGGGTAAAACCTGGGTGTTCCTCTCAATAGTTCTCAGAATGAAAGACAAGGGGCTTACTCAAGCATATTTATGAACCTTTGAAACCTCTAGAAATAAGGTATATCATTAGACTATGACAGGGTTAAATGCATACTAAGCACACGTAGACTCAAGGGTTGTCTATTTCAGTCACAGATTTAGTCTTCTGCTATGGACTGACTTGTATCCCTCTGCCAAATTCATATGTTGCAGCCTTAACACCCAATGTGACTGTATTTGGAGATAGTGTCTTTAAGAGGTAATTAAGGTTAAGTAAGGTCACAAGTGGAGGGACCTATTCTGACAAGACTACAGCCTTATAAGGAAGACATAAAGGAGAGGAACACAAGAGATCTCTTTCTCTCTCTCTGCCTTATGAAGAGAGTGTGAAAGCCACTCTCTGCTAGACAGAAAGTCTCACCACAACAATCCTTGTCCCCTAATCTTGGACTTCCAGGCTCCATAACTGTAAGAAAGTTAAGCCACCCATAAAAGTCTATGACTTTTATTGTGGCAGCCTGAGCTTAGACACCTTTATATGACCTCAGGTTCAGTTTGTCTATAGAATCCACTTCAGAAGTCCTGCCTTACATAGCATTCTTGTGTAGGATTGTGTAGGATAGGAAATTATAGGGGCACTAAAATTTCAATCTGTACACATATTTTCATCCAAGTCTTCTGTAATAAGCATCCCACCTGGCCCACCTGATAAGGTCTGCTAAGTATGTGATGCTTCCATGTCCTGCTCTCTGTGGTGTGAACCGTCTCACTTTCTATTGATCTCATCTGTGTAGGCATTTATCAAAATCTCACTTGCAGTGATGGCTCCTTTCCTATTCCCTCTGACCATGGGTTTTATCCTTCTTAATGCTTCCAGTAGAAATCAGAAGGAAAAGGTAAATGTGATAATACCTTGCTTCATCAGCAATTCTAATTTGATAGACAAAAGTCATTTTAAATTATTCTTTGCTTGAATGCAAGAATTGGCATATTTTATCAAAATATTGGGTATAAAAATGTACTGCTTCAGGGTTACATGACTTTGATTGGTTTATTAGTATTAATTATTTGGGGAGAAAATTATGTAACTTTGGAAGCTATACCTTTCAATATATGATCTCTTTAGCATCTTAGTGACCTGTAACAATTAATTTTATTACCAAGATGGTCAAGCTAGCTTTGAGACTATGACCAACACACTGGAAGAATCTGACTCATTTTGTACTGGGCTTTTCACTTTGGTGTTTAACAAACAGGAAAGAAGCATACACAGTCTAGTGCTTGCAGTCAAGCAGTTGGTGTTGTGTTCTGAGCAGACTTCGTTCTTCTGGGTTGCATCCAAGCAGCACAAACTCATAGCTAGATCATGGAATCAGAACACCAGAATTCTGTTTCTATGTCCAACATTTTAGTGCAATCATATGGGATGCAACCTTGAAATATGAAATGTAATGTTTCAGATAAATCAGTGTTCAAGTTGGCAACTTACATTTGCCTGTTCAGAATTGAGGAATTTGCTATTGTCTAGACCATGTTCTAGACAGTGAGCCACAAATCCCAATACAGAGGCTATTCTGTTGTTACATAACTTGAATAAATTTATTTTCCCCAATTCACTGAAGGAAAATGCAAGAATAATAAATCTTTAATAAAGTGGGAATGCATGTCAAATAAAACTTATCTAACATCCTATATGGAGACAGATGGCCAAATTCAAAGCATCCTTGATATTAAAAATCTAAGATCAATCTTACTATGTACGGGAAATTGTCAGGCTAACAAAGATACTATTACACAGCACTTGCTAATTAACTGTTTGCCTAATCCAGTATGTTCAATTAGACAAACCCACAATATCTAAGTAAAGTTGTGTTAGCCTACAGAAACCATAGTTGCTCACTGAAGAATTTTAATTTTTACAAATAGTGAGTTTTAGTCTAAAAGCAAGGAATTTATGATAGTAATTGCAAATGTCATTATGTCAATAAGATTGTGCAAAGAAAAGGCTAACGTTTTCATCTTTCTTTCTTTTTAGTCAGCAGTAATTATTGAGACATGATAACACCACCAAAAATGGTGTCCCTGTGCAGCTCATTAAATATATTTGCTCTTAAATTAAAAAACATTACTTCCACATACTTAAAGTCTGTATCAGATCATTTGCAATAATAAAAACTAAGAAAAATCATAGAATTCATAAAACCTTTCCCACAAAAATGAAAAGCCAGTTTTAATAGCCTTGTCCAATGGAGTGGCAGACCATCAGAACTTTCCTTGCCCCACCAAGAAAGTTAGAAAGTTATCATTGAAAATAATTTGGCTGAGGTAATAAACTCAAATTGCATAATCTATGAAAGAAAAAAGTCTGTATGCTATAAATTAATTTCTTTAAACTATATTAAGATTATTATAACTACATTAAATTCTACTGGAGTTGAATGAGAGATGATCTCAAAGCTCTTTTCCAATTTAAAATTTTATGATTCTATGAATGTGTAATAGATTTAAAGTAGAAAAAGATAAGGCAGAAAGAAAACAAATAAAATTCCCTCCATGATGACTATATTTGTTTGATTTTTTTAAAAGCACAAAAAAATGATGGAAATGTATCTTCATTGAACTTTCTTTTTATGTCTTTTCAATATTCAGAGTTGGTACAGAACCTCTTTTCAAGCAGTTATTTCTCAATGACTTTAAAAAAGGGGAGAGGAATAAATGACTGTCTAATAAGAAACAATTTCCTAATATACACTGCACATTAGAAAAATTGATTTTGAAGTCTTAAATAAACCGCTAAATGTATCTATTATTCAGAGATTGGCAAATATGAACTGTGATTTCCCATTCACCAAAAAATCATTTTATTCCTTTTTCTTAAAAGAAAAAGAGTTATATTTGAAGACTCTGGTCAATTTTGAAGTTATGAAAGAAAAAATACACCCATGTTAAATTCACTAATAGGATTAGATTCTATAATCTTATTATTGTCAGAAAAATATCATATTAAATGGTCTCAGATTTGTGTCCATGTGATACTGATCAAAAATTCATTAGATATTTACTAAATGATTTGTAGGTATTAATTTCAAAATTTGTATGATGTCGAACAGTCATTTCTTTTTATTTATTTCTTTTTTTTTGTTTGTTTTTTTTCTAACCAGTTTCTCAAAAGAGAATTACTGGGTTCGTATCCAAACTTTCACTTTTAATAACTATATGATCTTGGGCAAATTACTAATTTCTCTGCAGATAATTTTTCTTTTATTACAGAATAGGGTATTCACATTATACAGTGAGAGGTGCTTTGTAATCTATACAGATACATAAAAATATTTATTAGATAAAGAGGCCGAGGCAGCTAGCTGTCCATCAAAACTGCCTCTCCACTTCTGTGTATACTGCTGTAGCTGATTAATGGAGCTATATGAACTCCATTACCAAGACCACCTTGCAGCTAGCTATGGCCTTGTGACTAGTTCATATCAACAAAATGAAAATTAGGTGTGCCACTTTGTGACCAAGGTCATAATCTTGTGCATTCTCCATGCTCTCTTTCTCCTTCTATAAACTAGATAAAAATGATTATGGTCCCAGTAACTGACAGAAGATGGGAGAAACTTGGGTCCTTGAGTCATGATATAGAAAAGAACTGCCCAATAATCAGAAATACATACCTGGAAGTGTTACTGCAGGGATGAAAATAATAATCTCTTGTGTTGAGCCATTACACATTTAGCATATTTTTTATCACAGCTTATAAATTGGCACCTTGAAATGAAATACTCTTATATAGAAAAAACCCAAAAAACTAAAATAGCATGGGTTTAGGAGTTGGGGAGTAAGAAAAAAAGATGAGGCTAGGAAGTTGGGGACCTACGTTATGCAGTGTCAAAATATTTAGTTAAACTCTTGTCAGAGATAAGTTGGAAATCAGAAGAGTTCTTAGAACTGTGTTTCTAAGAAAATTGTTGGAAGGAGCCCAAGTGTTAGTGTGTGTTGGCTTTTCATGCTACATGTAGCAAAGTATTTCAAGAACAGGATTAGCTCATATATGACTGATCAAAAAGTAGCAGGGCTGGAAAAGTCAGCAGCTCTTGGAGTCCACAGAGAATTGCTCCCCAGATATGTTTAGACTTTTCAGAAAAAAAGAAGCAGCCATGTGGCAAAGGTCCAATTAAAGGCATTGCTTTCCCACGCCAGCTTGTTGTAGATAGTTTTAAGATAGCACCTACTAAGGTTGGAGAAACAGGCATGAGGGAGAGAAAGCAAAATTGTAAGACAGACTTAAGAACTATGTCTGGGAAAGAATTTTGAATGTGATTATAGGCACAATGAACTAACAAGGAGCAAATATTTCTGAAGCCTATTAAGATTTTGAAAGTGTTGTATTGACAAAGAAACATGAGTCTGGACTCTAAAAGCCAGTGACTAATGCACAACCCTTAACCCTAGCTGGGATGAACAAGGAGTCAGCTATGAAAGCTGGTCAGCCCTCACCAGAATCCCCAATATTCACTTCCAGTGATACCATGGAGGAAATGGGTGAGGAAAGAAGCTCTAGAAATGAAACCAGGAGCCCTGGAGAACAGTGGACATGAGAGTCTTCTCAAGGAGAAATAGAGGCCTAATCCATAATCTTTCATAGGGAAAGTTTTAATGTATGCTCTGCAAAATATGACCAAGAAGTAGTAACTACTATGAGATCATTGACGTAATAGCCTACCCTTCTTCCTCCACTGTATATTTGGTGTGGGGACAGGCAGAGGCATTTAGCTTGTATCTTCAGTTGACAGGCCAATAAAGAGAATAAAAAATAAAGCCCCATTTGGTGCATGGAGAAGACTCTACATCACCCAGGGATCCTGGATTTTGAGCTGGATGCAGTAACTTAATCAGACGTTGGGTGTATTCTTTGGGTGGGAAGAAACATGCACATTTCCCACCCAAGGAAATAAGGATAAATTTGGTGGTTAGAAAAAAAGAACTGTAGGAGTAGCTCTTTACTCACTAATCTCACTATGTACTTGTAGCTAGGAAGCAGCTACCCAGTTAAGAAGCACATTTACTTGCCTTGCTTATGACCATATGTGGATATGTGATTCATTTTCACTAAACTAGTATGAACAAAAATGATAAGAATCCCTTCCAGTCAAATGTTATTGTTAAAGCCTCTCAGTCTATGGAATTTTTCTTATAGCAGCCTGAATGGACTAAGACATATTATCATGGTTACATATGACTTTTCCCTTTCTATTATTTTATTTTATATTTTTTGTATCTTTATTGGAGTATAATTGCTTTACGATATTGTGCTACTTTCTGCTGTAGAACAAAGTGAATCAGCTCTATGTATACATATATCCCCATATCCCCTCCCTCTTGAGCCTCCCTCTGATACTCCCTATCCCACCACTCTAAGTTGTCACAAAGCATCGAGCTGATTTCCCTGTGCTATGCAACAGCTTGCCACTAGTCATCCATTTTACATTTGATAGTGTGTATATGTCAGTGCTACCCTGTAACTTCGTCCCAGCTTCCCCTTGACCCACTGTGTCCTCATGTCAGTTCTGTACATCTGCATCTTTATTCCTGCCTTGCCACTAGGTTCACCAGTACTGTTTTTTCAGATTCCATATATATGCATTAGCATATGGTATTTGTTTTACTCTTTCTGACTTACTCCACTGTATGACGGAATCTAGGTCCAACGACCTCACTACAAATAACTCAATTTTGTTCTGTTTTATGGCTGAGTAATATTCCATTGTATATATGTGCCACATCTTCTTTATCCATTCATCTGTCATTGGACATTTAGGTTGCTTCCATATTCCTGACTATAGTAAAGAGGGCTGCAATGAATATTATGATACATGTCTCTATTTGAATTTTGGTTTTCTCAGGGTATATGCCCAGTAGTGGGATTACTGGGTCTTATGGTAGTTCTATTTTTAGTTTTTTAAGGAACTTTCATACTGTTCTCCATAGTGGCTGTATCAATTTACATTTCCACCAACAGTGCAGGAGGATTCCCTTTTCTCCACACCCTCTCCAGCATTTACTGTTTGTAGATTTTTTGATGATGGCCACTCCAAGCAGTATGAGGTGATATCTCATTGTGGTTTTGATTTGCATTTCTCTAATGATTAGTGATGTTAAGCATCTTTTCATGTGTTGGTTCACCATCTGTAAGTCTTCTTTGGATAAATGTCTATTTAGGTCTTCTGCCCATTTTTGATTTGGGTTGTTTGTTTTTTTGATATTGAGTTGCATAGGCTGCTTGTATATTTTGGATATTAATCCTTCATCAGTTGCTTTGTTTGCAAATATTTTCTCCCATTCTGAGGGTTGTCTTTTCGTCTTGTTTATAGTTTCCTATGCTGTGCAAAAGACTTTAAGTTTCAGTAGGTCCCATTTGTTTATTTTGTTTTTATTTCCATTTCTCTAGGAGGTGGGTCAAAAAGGACCTTGCTGTGATTTATGTCATAGAGTGTTCTCCGTATGTTTTCCTCTAAGAGTTGTATAGTGTCTGGCCTTATATTTATTTCTTTAATCTATTTTGAGTTTATTTTTGTTTATGGTGTTAGGGAATGTTCTAATGTCATTCTTTAACA
The DNA here is from genome assembly GCF_963924675.1 of Phocoena phocoena. Classification (NCBI taxonomy): domain Eukaryota; kingdom Metazoa; phylum Chordata; class Mammalia; order Artiodactyla; family Phocoenidae; genus Phocoena; species Phocoena phocoena. The sequence goes on from NC_089222.1 coordinate 130,207,267, forward strand.
TGCTGCTGTCCAGTTACACTAGCAACACATATTGATGAGGCTGTCTTTTCTCCATTATATATCCTTGCCAATTTTGTCAAAGATGAGGTGACCGCATGTGTATGGACTTATTTCTGGGCTTTCTATCCTGTTCCATTGATCTATATTTATGTTTTTTATGCCAGTACCATACTGTCTTGATTACTATAGCTCTGTAGCATAGTCTGAAGTCAGGGAGCCTGATTCCTCCAGTTCCATTTTTCTTTCTCAAGATTGCTTTGGCTATTAGGGGTCTATTGTGTTTCCATACAAGTTGTGAATTTGTTTGTTCTAGTTCTGTGAAAAATGTCATTGGTAGTTTGATAGGGATTGCATTGAATCTGTAGATTGCTTTGGGTAGTAAAATCATTTTCACAATGTTGATTCTTCCAGTCCAAGATCATGGTATATCTCTCCATCTATTTGTATTGTCTGTGATTTCTTTCATCAGTGTCTTATAGTTTTCTACATAGAGGTTTTTTGCCTCCTTAGGTAGATTTATTCCTAGGTTATTTTTTTATTTTTGTTGTAATTTTTAATGGGAGTGTTTCCTTAATTTCTCTTTCATATTTTTGTTGTTAGTGTATAGGAATGCAAGAGATTTCTGTGCATTAATTTTGTATCCTGTTACTTTACCAAATACATTGATTAGCTCTAGTAGTATCCTGGTGGCATATTTAGAATTTTCTATATATACTATCATGTCTTCTGCAAACAGTGACAGTTTTACTTCTTCTTTTCCAACTTGGATTCATTTTATTTATATTTCTTCTCTGATTGTCATGGCTAAAACTTCCAAAACTATGTTGAATAATAGTGGTGAGAGTGAGCACCCTTGTCTTGTTCCTGATCTTAGTGGAAATGGTTTCAGTTTTTCACCATTTAGAATGATGTTGGCTGTGGGTTTGTCATATATAGCTTTTATTATGTTGAGATAGATTCCCTCTTTGCCCACTTTCTGGAGAGATTTTATCATAAATGGATATTGAATTTTGTCAAAATCTTTTTCTACGTCTATTGAGATTATCATACGGTTTTTATTCTTCAGTTTGTTAATATGGTGCATCACATTGATTGATTTGCATATATTGAAGAATCCTTGCGTTCCAGGGATAAACCCTACTTCATCATGGTATATGATCCTTTAATGTGCTTTTGGATTCTGTTTGCTAGTATTCAGTTGAGGATTTTTGCATCTATGATCATCAATGTATTTGGCCTGTAACTTTCTTTTTTTGTGACATCTTTGTCTGGTTTTGGTATCAGAGTGATGGTGGCCTCATAGAATGAGTTTGTGAGTGTTCCTCCTTCTGCTATATTTTGGAAGAGTTTGAGAAGAATAGGTGTTAGCTGTTCTCTAAATGTTTGATATAATTTGCCTGTGAAGCCATCTGGTCCTGGGCTTTTGTTTGTTGGAAGATTTTTAATCACAGTTTCAATTTCAGTGTTTTGTGATTGGTCTGTTCATATTTTCTATTTCTCCCTGGTTCAGTCTTGGAAGGTTGCGCTTTTCTAAGAATTTGTCCATTTCTTCCAGGATGTCCACTTTATTGGCATATAGCTGCTTGTAGTAATCTCTCATGATCCTTTGTATTTCTTCAGTGTCAATTGTTATTTCTCCTTTTTCATTTCTAATTCTGTTGTTTTCAGTCTTCTCCCTTTTTCTCCTGATGAGCTTTCATAATGGTTTATCAACTTACTTTATGTTCTCAAAGAATCAGGTTTTAGTTTTATTGATCTTTGCTATTGTTTACCTTTATTTCTTTTTCATTTATTTCTGGTCTGATCTTCATGATTTCTTTCATTCTGCTAACTTTCAGATTTTTTTTTTGTTGTTGTTGTTCTTCTTTCTCTAATTGCTTTAGGTATAAAGCTCGGTTTTTTATTTGATATTTTTCTTGTTTCTTGAAGTAGAATTGTATTGTTATAATCTTCCCTCTTAGAACTGCTTTTGCTGCATCCCTTAGGTTTTGGGTTGTCTTGTTTTCACTGTCATTTATTTCTAGGTATTTTTTGATTTCCTCTTTGTTTTATTCAGTGATCTCTTGGTTATTTAGTAGCATGTTGTTTAACCTCTATGTTTGTATTTTTTACAGTTTTTTTTTCCTCTAATTGATATCTAGTCTCATAGTGTTGTGGTTGGAAATGATGCTTGATAAAATTTCAATTTTCTTAACTTTACCGAGGTTTGATTTGTGATCCAAGAGGTGATCTATACTGGAGAATGTTCCATGCATACTTGAGAAGAAAGTGTATTCTGTTGTTTTTTGGATGGAACTTCCTACAAATATCAATTAAGTCCATCTGGTCTAATGTGTCATTTAAAGCTTGTGTTTCCTTATTTTATTTCTGTTTGTATGATCTGTCCATTGGTGTAAGTTGGGTATTAAAGTAGGCTACTATTATTGTGTTACAGTCTATTCCTCCTTTTATGGCTGTTAGCATTTCCCTTATGTATTGAGGTGTTCCTATGTTGGGTGCATAGATATTTACAATTGTTATATGTTCTTCTTGGATTGATCCCTTGATCATTATATAGTGTCCTTCCTTGTCTCTTGTAGTAGTCTTTACTTTAAAGTCTGTTTTTTTCTGATATGAGTATTGCTACTCCAGCTTTCTTTTGCTTTCTATTTGTGTGTATTATCTTTTTCTATCCCCTCACTTTCAGTCTGTATGTATCCCTAGGTCTGAAGTGGGTCTTGTTTTTGTATCCATTCAGCCAGTCTGTGTCTCTTGGTTGGGGCATTTAATCCCTTTACATTTAAGGTAATTATTGATATGTATGTTCATTTTATAGTTTTCTTAATTGTTTTGGGGTTTTTTTTTTTTTTTGTAGGTTTTTTCCTTTTCTTCTGTTTTCTGCCTAGAGAAGTTCCTTTAGAATTTGTCGTAAAGCTGGTTTGGTGGTGCTGAATTCTCTTAACTTTTCCTTGTCTCAAAAGCTTTTGATTTCTCTGTCAAATCTGAATGAGATCCTTGCTGGGTAGACTAATCTTGGTTGTAGGTTTTTTGCTGTCATCAGTTTAAATATACCTTGTGACTCCCTTCTGCCCTGTAGTGTTTCTGCTGAAAGATCAGCTGTTAACCATATGGAGATTCCCTTGTATGTTATTTGTTGCTTTTCCCTTGCTGCTTTTAATATTTTTCCTTTGTGTTTAATATTTTTTTTACTTTGATTAATATGTGTTTCGGCATATTTCTCCCTAGGTTTATCCTGCATGGGACTCTGAGCTTGCTGGACTTGATTGACTATTTCCTTTTCCATTCTGGGGAAGTTTTTGACTATAATCTCTTCCAATATTTTCTCAGATCTTTTCTTTTCTTCTTCTTCTTCTTCTTCTTCTTCTTCTTCTTCTTCTTCTTCTTCTTCTTCTTCGACACCTATAATTTTAATGTTTATATGCTTAATGTTGTCCCAGAGGTCTCTGAGACTCTCCTCCATTCTTTTCATTCTTTTTTTGCTGTCTGCAGCAGTTATTCCCACCATTCTATCTTCCACCACACTCCTCTGTTCTTCTGCTTCAATTATTCTGCTATTGATTCTTTCTAGAGTATTTTTAATTTCAGTTATTGTGTTGTTCATTACTGTTTGTTTTCTCTTTAGGTCTTCTAGGCCCTTGTTAAAAGTTTCTTGTATTTTCTCTATTCTATTTCCAAGATTTTGGATCATCTTTACTATCATTACTCTAAATTCTTTTTCAGGTAGTTTGTCTGTTTCCTCTTTATTTATTTGGTCTTGTGAGTTTTTATCTTGCTCCTTTGCCTGCAAGATATTTCTCTGTCTCCTCATTTTGTCTAATTTATTGTATTTGAGGTCACCTTCCCCAGGCTGCAGAGTCATAGTTCCTCTTGCTTCTATTCTCTGCCCTCAGTGGTGAGGCTGGTCCTGTGTCTTGCATAAGCTTCCTGATTGGAGGGACTGGTGCCTGCTTTCTGGTAGGTGAAGCTGAGTCTTTTCCCTCTGATGAGTAAGGCTGTGTCAGGTGGTGTGTTTTGGGGTGTCTGTGAGCTTAGTAGTGTGACTTTAGGTAGTCTGTGTACTGATGGGTGGATTTGTGTTCCTGTATTATTTGTTGTTTGGTGTGAGGTGTCCATCACTGGGAGCTGCTGACAGTTGGATGGAGCTGGGTCTTGTATTCAGATAGAGGTTTCTGTGAGAGCTCTCAGCAATTAATGTTTCCTGAGGCTTGGAATTCTCTAGTCGTCTAGTGTCCTGGACTTGGTGCTTCTGCCACAGAGCCTCAGGCTCGACTTCCAGATGAAGAACCAAGAACCCACAAGTTGATCATACCAGCAAAAAAAGGGATTAAAGAAAAAAAGACCAACACAACCTCAGACAAATGGTGAAAGGTAAAGTCAAACAAACAAAAACAGAAACAAAGAAGCATGCACACACAAAAGAAATAGAAACAGAACCAAATAAATCAAAAAGCAGGAGAACAACCAGACAAACAAAAGAACCCAAGAATGAAATTGAACAATTAAAAACAAAACTGAAAAAAACACAAAACCAAAAAAACAAAACAAAGCAGAGTGCCAAGTGAAGAATGAAGCAAAGAAACAAAATAGCACAACAAAAATGATTTAAAAAAAAAAAACGGAAAAGAAGATAGAACAACAGAAAAGCTATGTAGAAATACAAATATAAAAAAAAAGGAAATATATTAAAGAAAAAAGAAAGACAAATAAAACCCCAGAGAAATGGTAGAAACAAAATCAAACAAACAAAAACAGACACAAGGAAACACACATACACATAAAAGAAACAAAAACAGAACCCAAAAAACAAAAGGCAAGAGAACAACCAGAGGAAGAGAAAAACTCAAAAACAAAACCAAACAATTACGATTAAAACTAACAAAAACATCTAACCTATAAACAAAACCAAAGCAGTGTGTGAACTGAAGAATAAGGCAAGGAAACAGAACAAACCAATAAAAATAATTTTAAAAATAATAAAATAAAAAGGGGAGAAAAAGGACAACCATAAAACAAAATCAAAATGGGAATACAAAAATAAAAAATAAAGAAAAAGAAGATAAAAAAAATAAGGGGTAAGAATTCAGAAAAACAGAAAAGCAAAGTAAAAATAGAAGTATATAAAAATAACTAAGAATAAAAAGTATGTTATAATACAGAGATCCCAAAAGAATAAATAAAATAATAATAATAATAAATACTAAAACAACACCAAACAAATATAAAAAAAAAGAAAGAAAAAAAAAAAACAGAAAAAGCCAGAAACAACAACAGAACAAATCAAAGCACAATAAAATTAATAGTAATAATTATGTTATTCCCTGGGACCTACTGTAAATGTCCTCACACACTCTGTGAGAGACATCTAACCCCTACCTTCCTAAGACCTTTCTAATATTTTAAAAGTTTTTTCAGGCATTTTGGTTTCTTGATCAATTTCCAGACAAAAGTAAAATTGTAGTACAATGGTAATTATATCTCATCTAAAATTAAGTTTCATTTCCTTTTTGTATTTCATTCTTTGAAAACTGTGATTTGATGTAAAACCTGCATGTCATTAAATACACTTGCAAAGAGTGTTTACAAATTCATGGTCCTCAAAGCAGATTAACATGAAAACAGGTGATTTATTACACAAGGGGGGAACCTCCAGAGCCATGGAGGAGAACACAGCAACAGGGGTGCAGGAGCAAAGTGGAGAGATTCTCGCACAGAGGATCGGTGCTGACCAGCACTCACCAGCTTGAGAGGCTTGTCTGCTCACCAGCCAGGACTAGTGGGGGCTGGGAGCTGAGGCTCCAGATTTGGAGGGCGGATCCCAGGGAAAGGACTGGGGTTAGCTGCGTGAACACAGTCTGAAGGGGGCTACTCAGCCACAGCTAGCTGGGAGGGAGTCTGGGAAAATGTCTGGAACTGCCTAAGAGGCAACAGAACATTGTTTCTGGGTGTGTGAGGAGAGGAGATTCAGAGCACTGCCTAAATGAGCTCCAGATATGGGCACAAGCCACAGCTATCAGCACAGACAAGAGAGACGGGCATGAAATACTAACGCTGCTGCTGCAGCCACCAAGAAGCCTGTATGTAAGCACAGGTCACCATCCACACCTCCCCTCCTGGGAGCCTGTAAAGCCCTCCACTGCCAGGGTCCCATTATCCAGGGACAACTTCCCAGGGAGAACACGGCACACGTCAGGCTGTTGCATTGTTATGCTGGCCTATGCCACAGCAGGCTCAACCCGAATTCCATACCACTCCCTCCACCTGGCTTGAGTGAGCCAGAGCTGCCTAATCAGTTGCTCCTTTAACCCTGTCCTCTCTGAGCAAAGAACAAATGCCCTTAGGAGACCAACATGCAGAGGCAGGGCCAAAGCCAAAGCTGAACCCCAAGAGCTGTGCAAACAAAGAAGAGAAAGGGAAATTTCACCCAGCAGCCTCAGGAACATCAGATTAAATCTGCACAGTTAACTTGATGTACTCTACATCAGTGGAATATCAGAATAGACAATGAATCATCCCAACATTGAAGCAGTGGATTTTGGGAGCAATGATATATGTTTTTTTTTTCTTTTTCATTTTGTTCTTTTTGTGAGTGTGTAGGTATATACTCCTTTGTGAGATCTTGTCTATGTAGGTTTGTTTTACCATTTGTCCTAGGGTTCTGCCTATCTGTTTTTCTTGTTGTATTTTTTTTTTTTTTTGGTATAGATTTTAACATTTTTTATCATGAGTGGAATTGTTTTTTGGTTTGGTGGCTTTCTTTTTTTTCTTCTTTTTTATTTTTAATAATTATTTTTCATTTTAATAATTTTATTTTATTTTTTAATTTTTTTCTTTCTTTCTTTTTTTCTCCCTTTTCTTCTGAGCCATGTGGCTGACAGGATCTTGGAGCTCCAACCAGGTGTCAGGCCTGTGCCTCTGAGGTGGGAGAGCTGAGTTCAGGACATTGGTCCACCAGAGACCACCCAGCTCCATGTAATATCAAACAATGAAAGTTCTCACAGATATCTCCATCTCAATGCTAAGACCCACCTCCACTCAATGACCAGCAAGCTACAGTGCTGGACACCCTATGCCAAACAACTAGCAAGACAAGAACACAACCCAACCTATTAGCAGAGAAACTGCTTAAAATCATAATAAGGTCACAAACACCACAAAGCATACAATGGGACGTGGTCCTGCCCACCAGAAAGAAAAGATCCAGGCTCATCCACCAGAACACAGGCAATAGTCCCCTCCACCAAGAAGCCAACATGACCCACTGAACCAAGCTTAGCCACTGGGGGCAGACAAAAAAAAACAACAGGAACTACGAACCAGCAGCCTGTGAAAATGAGACCCCAAACACAGTAAGTTAAGTAAAATGAGGATACATAGAAACACACAGCAGATGAGGGAGCCAGGTAAACACCCACGAGACCAAAAAACTGAAGAGGAAATAGGTAGTCTACCTGAAAAATAATTCAGAGGAATGATAGTAAAGATGATCCAAATCTTGGAAATAGAATGGAGAAAATACAAGAAACATATAACAAGGACCTAGAAGAACTAAAGAACAAGCAAACAATGATGAACAGCACAATAAATGAAATTAAGGATTCTCTAGAAGGAATCAATAGCAGAACAACTGAGGCAGAAGAACAGATAAGTGACCTGAAAGATAAAAGAGTGGAAATAACTACCAAAGAGCAGAATAAAAATTAAAAAAAAAAAAAAATGAAAAGGATTGAGGACAATCTCAGAGACTTCTGGGACATTTAAGGCAACAAAATGTGAATTATAAGAGTCCCAGAAGAAGAGTAAAAGAAAGTAAGAGAAAATATTTGAAGAGATTATAGTTAAAAACTTCCCTAATATGGGATAGGAAATAGTCAGTCAAGTCCAGGCAGCACAGAGACTCCCATCCAGGATAAATACAAGGAGAAACAGGCCAAGACACATATTAATCAGACTATCAAAAATTAAATAAAAAGGGAAATATTAAAAACAGCAAGTAAAGAACAACAAATAACATGCAAGGGATTCCCCATAAGGTTAACAGCTGATCTTTCAGCAAAATCACTGCAAACTAGAAGGAAGTGGCAGAACATATTTAAACTGAGGAAAGGGAAAAAGCTACAACCAAGATTTCTCGACCCAGCAAGGATCTCATTCAGATTCGAGGGAGAAATTAAAATCTTTACAGACAAGCAAAAGCTAAGAGTATTCAGCACAAGTAAACCAGCTTTACAACAAATGCTAATGGAAGTTCTCTAGTCAGGAAACACAACAGAAGGAAAAGACCTATGATAACAAGCCCAAAACAATTAAGAAAATAGGAATAGGAACATACATATCTATAATTACTGTAAATGTAAATGTATTAAATTTTCCAACCAAAAGACAGATTGGCTAAATGGATGAAAACACAAGAACCGCATATATACTGTCTACAATAGGTCCACATCAGACCTAGGAACACCTACAGACTGAGTGAGGGGATGGAAAAATATATTCCGTGCAAATGGAAATCAAAAGAAAGCTGGAATAGCAATTATCATATCAGAAAAAATAGACTTTAAAATAAAGACTATTAGAAGAGACAAAGAAGGACACTACATAATGATAAAGTGATCAATCCAAGAAGAAGATAAAACAATTGTAAATAGTTATGCACCCAACATAGGAGTACCTCAACACATAAGGCAAAAGCTAACAGCCATAAAAGGGGAAATCAACAATAACACAATCATAGTAGTGGTCTTTATCACCCCACTTGCACCAATGGACAGATCATCAAAGATGAAAATAAATAAGGAAACACAAGCTTTAAATCACACATTAAACAAGATGTACTTAATTGATATTTATAGGACATTCCAACAAAACACAACAGAATACATTTTCTTCTCAAGTGCTCATGGAACATTCTCCAGGATAGATCATTTCTTGGGTCACAAATCAAGCCTTGGTAAATTTAAGAAAATTGAAATCATATGAGGTATGTTTTCTGACCACAACACTATGAGACTAGATATCAATTACAGGAAAAAATCTGTAAAAAATACATATACATGGAGGCTAAGCAATACACTGCTAAATAACCAAGAGATCACTGAAGAAATAAAAGAGGAAAGCAAAAACTACCTAGAAAAAAATGACAATGAAAACACGATGACACAAAGCCTATGTGATGCAGCAAAAACACTTGTAATAGAGAAGTTTATAGCAATACAATCTTACCTCAAGAAACAAGAAACATCTCAAATAAACAACCTAACCTTGCACCTAAAGAAATTAGAGAAAGAAGAACAAGAAAACCCCAAAGTTGGCTGAAGGAAAGAAATCATAATGATCAGAAAATAAATAAGTGAAAAAGAAAGGAAGGAAACAATCACAAAGATCAATAAAACTAAAAGCTGATTCCTTGAGAAGATAAACAAAGTTGATAAACCATTAGTCAGACTCATGAAGGAAAAAAGGGAGAAGACTGAAATCAATAGAATGAGAAATGAAAAAGGTGAAGTAACAACTGACACTGTAGAAATAGAAAGGATCATGAGAAATTACTACAAGCAAATATATGCCAGTTAAATGGACAACCTGGAAGAAATGGACAAATTCTTAGAAAAGCACAATATTCTGAGACTGAACAAGGAAGAAATAGAAAATATAAACAGACAAATCACAAGCACTGAAATTGAGACAGTGATTAAAAATCTTCCAACAGACAAAAGCCCAGGACCAGATGGCTTCACAGGCAAATTCTATCAAACATTTAGAGAAGAGTTAACACCTATCCTTCACAAACTCTTCCAAAATATAGCAGAGAGAGGAACACTCCCAAACTCATTCTACAAGGCCACCATCACCCTGATACCAAAACCAAAGATGTCACAAAAAAGAAAATTACAGGCCAATGTCACTGATGAACACAGATGCAAAAATCCTCAACAAAATACTAGCAAAAAGAATCCAACAGCACATTAAAAGGATCATACACAATGATCAAGTGGGTTTATCCCAGGAATGCAAGGATTCTTCAAAATATCCAAATTAATCAATGTGGTACACCATGTTAACAAATTGAAAAATAAGACCCATATGATCATCTCAATAGATGCAGAAAAACTTTTGACAAAATTTAACACCCATTTATGATAGAAATGCTCCAGAAAGTAGGCATAGAGAACCTACCTCAACATAATAAAGGCTGTGTAAGACAAACTCACAGCCACCCTGGTTCTCAAGGGTGAAAAACTGAAACCGTTTCCACTAAGATCAAAAGCAAGACAAGGTTACTCACTTCCACCACTATTATTCAACATAGTTTTGGAAGTATTAGCCACAGCAATTAATGAAGAAAAAGAAAGAAAAGGAATCTAAATCAGAAAAGAAGAAGTAAAGCTGTCCCTGTTTTCAGATGACATGATACTACACATAGAGAATCCTAAAGAGGCTGCCAGAAATCTTAATGCACACAAATCTCTGGCATTCCTATACACTAATGATGAAGAATCTGAAAGAGAAATTAAGGAAACGCTCCCGTTTACCATTGCAACAAAAAGAATAAAATACCTAGGAATAAACCTACCTAAGGAGACAAAAGACCTGTATGAAGAAAGCTATAAGATACTGATGAAAGAAATTAAAGAGGATACAAACAGATGGAGAGATATACCATGTTCTCGGATTGGAATAATCAACATTGTGAAAATGACTATACTACCCAAAGCCATCTACAGATTCAATGCAATCCCTATAAAATTATCAATGACATTTTTTACAGAACTAAACAGATAATTTCACAATTTGTATGGAAACACAAAAGACCCCAAATAATAAAAGCAATCTTGAGAAAGAAAAATGGAGCTGGAGGAATCAGGTTCCATGACTTCAGACTATACTACAAAGCTACAGTAATCAAGGCAGTATGGTACTGGGAGAAAAACAGAAATATAGATCAATGGAACAGGATAGAAAGTTTAGAGATAAACCCATGCACATATGGTCACCTTATTTTTGGGAAAGAAGACAAGAATATACAATGGAAAAAAAGACAGCCTCTTCAATAAGTGCTGCTGGGGAAAATGGACAGCTACATGTAAAAGAATGAAATTAGAACACTCCCTAACACCATACACAAAATAAACACAAAATGGATTAAAGAGCTAAATGTAAGGCCAGACCCTCTAAAACTCTTAGAGGAAAACATAGGCAGAAGACTCTATGACATAAATCACAACAAGATACTTTTTGACCCACCTCCTAGAGAAATGGAATTAAAAACAAAAATAAACAAATGGGACCTAATGAAACTTAAACCCTTTTGCACAGCAAAGGAAACCATAAACAAGATGAAAAGACAACCCTCAGAATGGGAGAAAATATTTGCAAATGAAGCAACTGACAAAGGATTAATCTCCAAAATATACAAACAGTTTGTGAAGCTCAATATCAAAACGACAAGCATCCCAATCCAAAAATGGGCAGAAGACCTAAATAAGCATTTCTCCAAAGAAGGTGTACAGATTGCCAACAAACACATGAAAGAATTCTCAACATCACTAATCATTAGAGAAATGCAAATCAAAACTACAATGAGTTATCACCTCACACCAGTCAGAATGGCCATTCTCAAAAAATCTACAAAAATAAATGGTGGAGAGGGTGTGGAGAAAAGGGAACCCTCTTGCACTGTTAGTGCGAATGTAAATTGATACAGCCACTATGGAAATCAGTATGCAGGTTCCTTAAAAAACTAAAAATAGAACTACCATATGACCCAGCAATCCCACTACTGGGCCTATATTCTGAGAAAACCATAATTCAAAAAGAGTCATGTACCATGATGTTCATTGAAGCTCTATTTACAATAGCCAGGTAATGGAAGAAACCTGTGTCATTTGACAGATGAATGGATAAAGAAGATGTGGCACATATATACAATGCAATATCACTCAGCCATAAAAAGATACAAAATTGAGCTTTTTTGTAGTGAGTTGATGGGCCTAGAATCTGTCATACAGAGTGAAGTAAGTCAGAAAGAGTAAAACAAATACCATATGCTAACACATATATACGGAATCTAAAAAAATTAAAAGTAAGAGATGTCAATTGACTAGAAGTCAGAGAGTATAAAGAAATGAGTAGCCAAATTAAACAGGCAGAGATAAGCAGAACCCAGAATCTGAGCACTACACAGATGTTGGGGGTCTCTCTAATTGAATTTCTGTGGCACTAGGCTAGCAGTTGACAAGACAGGAAGGAAAGACTGAGTAGTTTCAGATAAAACTGGTATTTAACATATGTTCTGCAAATATCTGTTTGAATACATTTTGCTTGTTAGAATATCTCTATATCTTCCAGAATGTTTAAAATAGTCCAAAATTATTTTTTGAATTTGATGTCAAGCATTTGAAAGAAGAGAGAAAATGAGAAGTTAAGGAGAGTGAACCAAATAGTTTATATCAGCAATCAATTTTTCACTTTTCTAAAGGCAACAATCAAGTATTACTGGTATTTCCATAGGAAGGGAGACACTTAATGTGGGTTTAGAGGGCAATTAGCATTTCTGGTGTACTAATTGAGTTTTTACTCTGTGTAACTTTTATATCCTTGAGGATGAGCTTGGTAAATGACCTTCAAAGGAAAGAATAGACCAAAAAATGGAACATATAATTTTTTAAAGGAAGGGTTCCTATCATCTTTATGATTTTGTATGTGACCTATTTCTCCTTTCTTAAAATACCTACTTCTGATGGGTATGTTTGTTTGTTATTCCTGCACTTTCTCACCCTACTTCTCTAGACATCTTGTCATCTTTAAGCATATTGCAATACAGACACTGCTAACTCCAAAACTCATAGAAGAAATAAAGCTTAAGACCAATTGCTAATGAATTATTACTGATACCAACTTGCAATTATGGCATAAAGTCTTCCCACATATTCCATTACTATTCTAATACTTGCAAACAAAACCCTTATATAAGGTGAATTCACTTATATAGTGTAAAATTGATATGTATTTTTATGTCCATGTAGGGAAACAGGAATTGATTTTCCATGAGTAATTAAAATTTAAAAGGCGGAAACCCTTTCAGCAGCATAAAGACCTCTGAAAATCAATTTCTCTATAAAAGCTATGAGAATACTGGCAAAAATTTTCTGAATCAACATTTTCACAACTTTTTGAAATTAACCAAAGGTTTTCAATCATCTATAGCCTGTTCATGTAAAAAAGGTGGATCCCAATGAGAACAGTTGAAATGTGTGATGTTCCTAATTTGTCTTATTTCCATCCACCCGTACTCCTGTAACTCTGCAGTAGCCTTGAGAACCAGCAGCCTCAAAACCATGGTAGATGTGAAAATCAGGACTCCAACAGTCACTATAGATTTGTCTTTGTGTCTAACCAATACCAAATGATCTTGATGACTGCATTTTAAAGTTTTGAAATTAGGTAGACTGATTCTTCTCACTTCATTCTGTTTTAAAATTATTTTAGTTATTTCAGTTCTTTTGCTTTCTATGAAAATTTTAGAATAATCTTATCTATACCTACATAGAAGCGTCACTGGGATTTTGATAGAAATTGCATTAAACCCATATATCAATTTGGGGAAAATCGATATGTTTATCATATTGTGTCTTCCAATCCATGAACAAATGAATCTATGAATCCATTAAGTGTAGTATGTCTCTCCATTTACTTAGATCTTCATTGCTTGCTCTCATCAGTGTTTTATAGCTCTCATCATACAAGTCCTATAGGTGTTCTGTTCAATTTTCAACTTAGTATTTCATTTCATTTTTTTGAGCAATTGTAAACAGCACTACATTTTTAATTCATGTGCTCATTGCTAGTGTACTGAAATAGAATTGATATTTTTATGTTTATTTTGTATTCTGTGACCTTTCTGAACTCATTTATTACTTCTAGGAGTTTTATTTGGGGTTGGGGAGAATTGATTGTAGATTCTTTGGCACTTTTTTATGTAGACCGTCATGTTGTTTACAAATAGGGACTGTTTTACTTCTTTCCTTTCTATTGAAACACATTTTTTTAATTTCCTTTGTTTGCCTTATATTGTTCTGTCTAGATCTTTTTGCACTACATTGAATAGTGGTGGTGAAAGTGAATGTCCTTGCTTCATTTCTGATCTTAGAAACAAAGAATTTAGCCTTTACCATTAAATGTGATGGTAGATGGAAGTGATTTATATGTGTTCTTTAGCATGTTTATAGAGTTTCCTTCATTCCTATTTTTTCTGAAAATTATTATCATGATTGGATGTTGAATTTTGCCAAGTGTTTTTACTGCATTAATGATATAATCTTGTGATTTTTCTTCTTTAGCCTGTTAATATACTGAATTACATCGATTAGTTTTCAAATATTAAATGAGCCTCCCATTACAGGAATAAATCCCACTTAGTCATGGTGCAGAATTATTTTCCTATATTGTTGAATTCTATTTAATAATATTTTCATAAAGAGTTTTACATCCCTATTCATGAGAGATATTGGTCTGCTGTAGTTTTGTTAGTGTTATTCTCTTTGTTTTTGGTATCAAGGAATACAAATGTCATAAAAAAAATAAGAAATGTTCACTTCTCTCTCCTGGAAGAGACTGTAGAATTGGTGTTAATTCCTTAAAAATTTAGTAGAATTCTCTGGAAACCATCTGTGCTTGGAGATTTCTTTTTTTTAGGAGTTTAGTTACAAATTTGATCTAGTCACAATTAACTTTCCTTTATAGTTACAGGGCCACGCAAATTATTTACTACTGATTGGAGTGTTGTGACAGTTTGTGCTCTTTGAGAAATTTGTCCATTTCACCTCAGTTGACAAATTTTTGTAAATAGAATTCTTGGTAGTTTTCTTTTTGGTTTCTGTAGGCTTTGTACTGATATCCTCATTTCATTCCGGATAATTGGCAACTTATGTCTTCTCTCTTTCTTTTCCTTTGTTCATCTTGCTAGAGGTTTGTCAATTTTTTGATTTTTCAGAGAACCAGCTTTTGTTTCATTAATTTTCTCTATTAATTTTCTGTTTTTATTTCTATCAGTTTATACTTTTACCTTTATTATTTTCTTCGTTATGCTTGGTTCAGGTTTATTTTTCTCTCCTTTTTCTAGATTTGTGAGGTGAGAACAAGATTTGAGATTTTCCTCTTTTACAATGTGTGTATTTAGTGTTATAAATTTTCTTTCCAGTATTAATTTAGCTATGTTCCAGAAATGTGATATATTTTTATTTTCATTTCATTTTGTGTTTTTTAAAATTTTTCTTGAGACTTCCCCTTTAGCCCAATGATTACACAGAAATGCACTGTTTAGTTTCCAAGTATTTGGAGATTCTCCTTTTTATATTTATCATATTGGTTTCTAGTTTGATCCCATTGTGATCAGAGAACACACTTTGTATTTTAATTCTTTTAAGTTTGTCTAGGTTTGCTTAGATCAGCATATAATCTGTCTTGATACATGTTCCAGGGGCATTTATAAAATTTTTTCTTCTCCTGTTGTGTAGAAATGTTCTATAAATATCAGCCAGATCTTAAAAGTTGATGTTGTTGAATTCTTCTAGACCCTTGTTGATGTTCTGTCTAGTTGGTCTATCAATTGTTGAGAGAAGGGTGCTGAAGTTTCCAGCAAAACTGTGAATTTGTCTACTTGTCTTTTCTGTTCTATCATCTTTTGTTCTATCATCTTTTGTTTCACATAGTTTGCACTTCTATGGTTTGAAGCATACACATTTAGGATTGCTATAACTTTTTTGGTGTATTCACTCTTTTGTCATTATATAATGCCCTTCTCTGCCCCTGGCAATTTTCTTTGTTCTGAAACCTACTTTATGTGATAATAATATAGCCAGTCTTGTGTTGTTTTTTTAAATTAATGTTTCATGACATATATTTTCCATGTTTGTACTTTTAACCTACCTATATTATTATATTTAAAGTGAGTATTTTATGGACAGAATGTACCTTGGTCATGTTTTCTCATCTACCTTATGAATCTTTGTATTTTAATTGGTATATTTAATGAAATTATTAATATTTTGGGTCTTAAGTCTGTCATCTAGGTCTTGCTTTATTTTCTGTCTGTTTTCTTTTACCTGTCTTCCCATAGGTAATGTGACAATTTTTAAGAATTTCCTTTTGATTTATCTATCAAGATTTTTAGTATATATCTTGAGATAACTTTTTAGTGGTTGCTCTAGGTATTACAGTATATATCTGTATAACATCATTTCTACTAATGTTGAATGTTTACCCGTTCAAGTGAAGTGTTGAAGCTTACCTCCCTTTACATCACTTTTCCCTCCCCTGTTTATAATATAATTGTTTTAAATATTTCCTATACATTTAGAACAACTGAATCAGTCGGTGTTATAATTTTTGCCTCAATCATGAATCATGACTTAGAAAGCTCAAGAGGAGACGTAAAATGTATTTTATTTACCCATATATTTGCTTGTAATGTGCTCTATCTTCCTTCCTGATATTCCAAGTTTGCTTCTTTTATCAGTTTCTTTTTGTTTAGAAAATGCTATGGACTGAAATGTGTCTTTCCAAAATTCATATGTTGAGGACCTAACACATAGTGTGGCTGTATCTGGAGATAGGGTCTCTAAGTAGGTAATTAAGGTTAAGTGAGATCCTAAGGGTGGGGTCCTGATATGACAGGATTAATGACCTTATAAGAAGTGACACCAAAGAACTACCAATCACTTTCTAGCTTGCTCTCTGTCTCTCTCCACTGAAAAGAGGTCATGTGAGCATGCATGGTGAGATGGCAGCCACCTTCTTTAGGCAAGAAGAGAGACCTCACCAGAAATTGACGATGCTGGCTCTCTGATCTCACATTTCAAGCCCCAGAACTGTGAGAAAATAAATGCTGTTTAAGTCAGTCAGTCTGTAGAATTTTGTTATGGTATCCCAAACTAATACAGAGAGCTTTATCGAGCCATTCTTTTAGGATAGGTCTGCTGCTGATAAAGTATGTATCTTAATTTTCCTTCCTTGGAAAATGTCATAATTTTTTCTGCATTTCTAATGGGAATGATCACTGCATATAGAATTCTGGGTAGACAATTCTTTTCTTTCAGCATGTAAAAAGAAATGCTGTGCCACTGATTTCTGCTAAGAAATCTAAAGTTGTTCAAATTGTTTTTCTCCTATAGGTAAGATTTCAATTCTCACTGGCTGCTTTTAAGATTTGTATTTACTTTCAGTTTTCAGAAATTTAACTATGAAATAAGTCGGTGTGAATGTTTCTGAGTTTATCATGTTTGGATAACCTGTTTCTTAGTTTCTTGAATCTGTACATTTATGGTTTTTGCCAAATTTGGGAAGTTTTTACTTATTGCTTCTTTGGATTTTTTTTTTTTTTTTATCTCCACCTTCTTTCTCTTCACCTTGTGGAACTCTGATGACATGAATAGTTAATCATTTTTATAATATCAAACTGGGTAATTTCTATTGCTCTGTCTTCCAGTTTACTGATTCTTTTCCCTGAACTCATCATTCTGCTATAAAGCCCATTCATTGAGGTTTTTGAGGATTTTTTCTTTCTTTTGAGGTGGGGTTGGCTATTATATTATTCAGTTTTAAAATTTTTATTTTGCTCACTTTATAGCTTCTGTTTCTTTGCTGGTACTTTTTACTTTCTATTTTCAATGTGTTTGTAATTGCTTGTTGAAGAATTTTTGTGAAGGCTATATTGAAATTTTTGTCAGATAATTGTAATATCTTCTTTGTCTTGGTATTGGTTACTATGGGTTGTCTTTTTTTATTCAGTTAGAGATGTTCCTGTTTCTTGGCATGATGAGTGGTATTCTATTAAATCATGGACATTTTCGGTATTATGTTATGAGAGTCTGGTCTTATTGAAGCCTGTTTTAGCTGGCTGTCTCTGCACGGACAGGAGATAATGTCTACTTGTTACTGCCAGGTGGGGATAGAAGTCCAGGTTCCCCATCTACCTTCCATTATCACCCAAGGGGGAGAGGCAATCCTTGTTACTGTTGAATGAGTGTGGGAGTTCCACCTCCCCTACTAGACATCCCCTGATATCATCCTGGCTGAGAAGAGTAATGTGCTTTATTATTGCTTCTCATGTGGCCTCCATTGACACCACAGAGAAGGTAATGTGGACAATGGTGAAAGTCCTGTCTCTCCTCTAGAAAGGAAGTGGAGAGATTCTCTTTATTTCCAGGTGAGGATGAAAGCCCAACAAGGGTGACTCATTTCCCTGAGTAGGGATTAAAGTTACAACTTCCTACTCAGCCTTCTCTGACACCACCCCAGAGAGAGTTTGGGGTACCTTTCCACAATCGAACAAGAGTGGAAATCTAGGACCCTCACTTGACCTTTGCTGCCTGGGCTTGGGGTAAGACCACAGTTTTCTCTATGATGTTTGACCAGAGCAGAGCAGTTATTATCTAAAAGTTTTCTTTCTTGCAAGTCTTCCCCTTTCCTGGTCCTTTGGCTACAGAGAGCAGGCTTTTGTTGGGGATTTTTGTTTCCACAGCTGTTGGCATTTCTGGGTTTCCAGCTTCTTCAGCTCCAAGTTTGAGATATACGAGGCAAAAAGAAAACACACGAACTCATCACCATGTCATTCTTTGGGTTTCAAGATTCTTAGCTAATCTGCCTTCTCTTCATCTTTCAAAGTCTTTTTATGTTTGTTTTATATATAATGTCTGGGGTTTTCAGTTGTACTTAGTAGGAGTACATATACTCTATCTTTCCTGAAGCAGAAATTCTCTTGACAGAGATTGATTTTTAAAATCATACTGGGAGGAAACTTTGATCAAATGCATACATAGTTATGCATCCATGACTTAAAATAAGGGCCTTGAGACAAGAAAATGGCTCATGTTAGGGCAAATAGAATGCAATGATTTTGCTGAGGCAAAAGGGATCAAACCACAGAGAAGATGAAGGCTTACTAACTCAACATGAGATGTTGATTACAGAAAATAGTTTACCTGACTATTACAATCAAGATTCTGGAGCCCAGGGAGGGCAAAACCACACAATTAGTATATATTCCAGAATTCTATCATGAGCAGGAACAATCAGATTCCCAGTGGCCACCCACTTAATACTGGTTTTATAACCACAATAGGATTTAATACTAAGTGTTTTGGTCCAAATTTGTTTTTTGGAGCCTGTTTAATGAACTTTTCTTTTTGCTTCTGGATGTTCAGCCAATAAGAAAGATCCAATCTGTTAATTTTGAAAATATAGAAACACATGAAGCAAAAATCATTCTAGGTACTCCTTTGTAGAGATGGTGAATGAAATTTCAGAATAAAGAAAATCATCACTGTGTTATGAACCCTCTGAGCTCCTTTGGATAATCTGGTAATGGTGTACAATGCCACGGTGTCTGGCTCATGGCAAAGGCATGCCATGGAAAAATATCTTGAAAGCATTTATTCAGGTAATAGATACCCCTTGTAATGAGGAACAGATTTAATAGAATGATGACTTGTTCTGAGTATCAGAATTTGAAGCTAAGTTCACTCTAGTCTAATTATAAAATGAAGAGGTTTTATTTGTTTGTTTTTTAAGTAGAAAGACACAGAAGATATTCATATATAACTTCATACCTGAAGAAATGTGAAGCCCTACTTTCCTGACAAAGAATGTCCACTAATTAAAAATGACTGTGCTGGAATTTTTAAAATCTCTCTTTGCATATTGAGCGCTTGCTTTGGGTAAGAATTTGACAAACCCAAAGCATATGGCTATTTTTCCAGGATTGTGTTCCGTAAATGTCATCAACATTTCAAAATGTTGAAGAAAGTCCTTTAGTAGAGAAAATGAGATACCACTTTTGGTTGTCTAAACCACAGAGATGTGAGGGAGGGACTCTGAAGCACATACCCAGAGGGTCAGCATTGGTGACAAAGGGGCCAGAAAAATAGCCAAATCCTGTACAATAAAGACCAAAAATCAAAAACACTTTGCAACACTAAAATGGGTCATGCCAAATGTCTAGAAATGTTTTCAGTAACTAAATTTATTGGTAATTTTTATATGTTTCTAATCATGTGTCATATGACTGAACTATAGCAGAAAAACTTACATTTAGTTTGCCCCTTGAGCAATATTATGTGGTTTCAAAACCACAGCTGTAGGAAGAGGAAATCCATTTGATGTTTCCATTAGTGTGTTATTAAAGTTCAATCCATTAGTAAACATTTAAAATTGTGAAATACCAATATACTATTGTGCTAGGAGCACTGGACTAATAGAAGACCTGAATTTGAGTTCTTATGACCACCGATGACACAACTTCTTTTCTGAGTCTTTCCTTATTTGTAAATTAGAAAAATAATAGTAACTGCTCTGGGTACCTCACTGGGTAGCTCCAAGGAACAAAAAAGAAGAAAACATTTATGAAGGGGAATTCACATCAAAGCAGTCTTGAAATCTTCATACACCAGAACTTCAAGTGGCTTTAGCTGGAGACCAAAATGGCACAAAAGAGCAAGAGGGGACATTTGTTAGTGTAGATGTTGGGAAATTGCATGTGAAATCATATCTGTACAGTAGATAAATTTCTTCAGACAGCATTCAACTTGAAAGCTGTTCTTAAAACACCCAGGAACATCAAGGTATGTGCACATTTATACATAAGCACAAACACACACATACACAAACAGTCCAATACTAATCAAATGCTATCTAAATGTCTGCTCTGTGTCAACTCTTGTCCTCGGGGATAAAGTAATAAACAATTCCAATAAAGTCTTTCCTTCTACAGAGCATACATTATGACAAGGAAGACAGGTAATTCCATCCTAATCTTCAAAAATGCACAATGAGAATATAAGTTGAAGAAATTAAAACTATACTGTTATGAATATTCTTCATTATGTTAACATGAATATATTAGTGTATATATTAACTGATTTTTAATTTTTTTAAAAAAATTAAATATTATTCTCTCATTCCCTTACTAATGTAAAATATAAATAATTAATAATAATTAACCTTATACTTCAACATTTAAGCTCAGAGCTTCCAAGAGGGAATGTGAAATCTAGAAAAGAGCTTTATCCAAAGATGGCCAGAGGGATATTGTTTTCTCTTCTTGTGAGATGGTTATCATGTGTTCTGTTGTTAGCAAGAAATATGATTTTTCTATGTCTTTATTTGGAAGTTAAAAAACTCAAGTTCTTTGTGTCCACCTAGACGGGTGGGATAGGGAAGGTGGGAGGGAGACAAAAGAGGGAGAAGATATGGGGATATATGCTTATGTATAGCTTATTTGCTTTGTTATACAGCAGAAAATAACACACCACTGTTATGCAATTATACTCCAATAAAAATGTTAAAAAAAAAAAAACCTCAAGTAGAATGTCAAGTTGATCAGGGGAAGACTATGGTATCTTTCTATGGTGTCAACTTAGTTAAGCTAGAACTAGGTCTTCTAGAATTCTGTTTCCTATTTATTTCTGGATTAGGGTAGGCCAAAAGAGAAATTGTACAAGATTTGGACAGCAGAAGCCAAGTAGTGGCTGTTAATCTCTGTAGGTCATTAGCAGATGTCAGGAACCTGGCAGCTCACATACATTGTCGCTGATCTGCTGAATCACCTTGTGGAATGCAGAAGCAGCCAGACCCACAGCTCTTTCAGATCCTTCCAGATCTCTTCCTTAGCTTCAGGTATAGATGCTGTTCCCAGGTGGAGAGTATCTGTTCCTAGTGTAGGACACTCATATCATCAAGGTTGGAGGAGGTAAGACTCAGACGTTGGTTTCAGTTTTTCCTCGTGGATTCCAATTTTTTCTCATAGGTTCCAGTTTGTTTTTGCTCTCTCTTCTACTCCATATCTAACTTTTTTCCCTAACTACCAACCTTGTAGACCTACGAAAACTTCAGGTCCGCCACCAGATACAATGGCACCAGTCTTCCATAGACTTCTTTGCCAGCTCCCACTATTATAAGTGGTCTGATCCCAAGAATTTATTCTTTTTTCTATGTTGGCTCTGCTTCTCTGATTGAACCTTAACTTATACAATATACTGCAGCAAAATGAGAGAGGGAGTGTCAAAAATAAAGACAACATTAGATCAATAAAGGGGTGAATTCAACAACCCAGAAACTTATGAATTGTTGACCCAGGATGATAGTTGTGTAAATAGAAAGTAACCAGTTCAGACAGATCATAAGAACATGGACTTCAGCAGAAAAGTCTCCAGGCAAAACAAACAAACAAACTCTGAAGAATAGATAGCACGACTGAGAGAAGAGATAAAATCAAGACTATGATCAAAACTTGAAATAAAATAAATCAATCCAAAACTCCAAGTAAAACAAACATCTGCATAAGCAATTATAGTCCACATATCAAATTACTGGTCCAAATTAAAACAGGAAGCCAGTGACCTTCTATAGGAAAAATTGAATGGATTTTAAGCAATAGATATAATGAGCAAAAAGCTAGATGACGTGACAAAGAAAACATATGTTTCTTTATTCCGACAAGAAAAACAAAACAAAATAAAAGCATTTAGAAACGCCAGGTAGTAAAAACAGCATGGTAAAAATATGAAGAAAACAAAAATCGGTCATGATTTTGAGTATTTGAAACTCAGTAAGAAACGAGAATTGATTTAAACATTCTCCTAGCAGTAACAATGGAGCTGTCATTGTAGAAAAGGAGACATAATTATATCACACCACTTGACACTGTTGTAAATGTTATTTACATAGACATGCCAATTTAATTGCAATTTATGTTTTCCAACTTTTAGAATCAGCCTATATAATGCCCAGATGACTAAATTCTTAACACAGAACAGAATATAAATGGAATCAACACTGAGGAAATAAAAGCCATAATATATCATGATGATACTTCATATTATGTTAGCACAACAAAAATATTAACCAAGTCATAGAAAACAAGAATAAGGAAACCATGTGGTGTACTACACTTGCTACAGACTTTTGAGAAAATAGCATCACAATAAAATATAGGATGATGCTTTGCTGAGAGAAGTATGGGCTGGAGTCAGGAATATTATCCCATATAATTGTACTCTACACCATAAAAACAATTTAGCATACAGTATAAAGCATTGATTCTCTATGTTTCCTGAGAACCTGGTTTTCTTTGAAGGTGACTGTTATAGGCTGAATGTTTGTTTCCCTCCAAAATTCATATCTTCAAGACTTAACCCCAATGGGATTATATTTGGAGACGGGGCCTCTAAGGAAGTGATGAAGGTGAAATGAAGTCGTAAGGGCGGGATTGTGTTCTGACAGGATAAGGGTCCTTATAAGAAAAGACACCAGAGAGCTCTCTTTCTCTCTCTCTCTCTCCACATGCAAGCACTGAGGAAAGGCCATATGAGAACATAGTGAGATGGCCAGGAAGAGAGTTCTCTCCAGAAACAGATTAGCCAGAACCTTGATCTTGGCCTTCTAGCCTTCAGAACTATAAGAAAGTTCTAATTCACCAAGGGAACATCTCTGAAGAAATTGAATGTCAAAGCATTTAAATGCAATAGAACTTCTGTTTCCTACTCTCAACTCCTAATGATTTTTCTTTCATGTTGCTATTTTATACATTAATATTTTATCTTAAAATAACTTATGGGTTGCAGAAAAGTTGATAAAAATTTACAAAGAACTTTCTTGCTTCCTCCAGCCATATTTAACAATTAACACTTTGCTAACTTGCTCACTCATGCTCTCTCTCTTCCTCTCTTCTTCTCTCTTTAAATATACACATAAATAATATAATAATATATACATATAAATCTAAACCTTTAAGATTAAGTTACAGAATCACACTTCCTTATTCCCTGACCACTTTAGCACGTACTTCCCAAGAACAAGGACATTCTCTTACATACTTACCTTCATGACTACTTTGAGCTTTCTTTTCTCTTTCTCTATGTCTTCCCCATAATTTTGTAGATTGCATTTGGTTAGTTTTGTTCACATCCATAAACACATACCAGTATTCTGAGTGTGGGAATCCAGGTAAAATAAGAAAGTAGTGTTTATAAAAGAATCTATTCCATGGTGGAATTATAAAAATAGGTTTGATGAAATTTCAAGTAGAAATAACCATATACAGTCTTCTCCATTTAGAATTGTACCCAAATCTGTATATAGTGTTCTGAAATGAAATAATAATCCCATGCATTGTAATATCATATGCAAATAGCTCTTCATTCTATTTTGTTTTCCTTGTTCTTTCTTGTTTTTTATGAAATATATCCAAAAACTGATCTTCACTGAAAAACAACGCTAAAATCAAGCAGAAGATTGTTTTGGCAAAACATATTGGACTGATAAGACTAATTAGCATATTTGAATTCAGACCTCCAGACATTTTTTTCAAATGTTTTCATTTTTATTCATGATTTTAAACATACTTCTCTTTTAGTTTGAAATGCTTGATTTGGAGGAAAACTTTGGAAATATGTCAAGGAAAAATTTACAGCCAAATGATTTAAATAGTGTTTACCAAGAATCTTTGGTAAATGTTTTTCTCTCTTAGAACTACAAAATCTGGCAAACACAAATCAGGGAGATGTTCAGTCTTAAACAGAGATGTTGCAGTTTTGAACTGGATTAAAATTGAAAAGTACCTTTGTAGCTCTTACTTGAGACTTTTTGTTAATATAAATCCAAACAGAACACCCATATAACACTAGTCTATTTCTTTCATCTCAAAAGGTTCTGGGCTCTGTTAAACCATTATGGGTGTTTTGTACATCAGCTTAACTCACATTAACTCATGGATATAGTGAGAAACTGAACATTTTTTAGTTACTCAACTAGGATGTAAGGGGATTCTTCAAAGACTTAGTCAGAATTCAGAGACTGAAGAGTGCACAGAAGCTCAAAGAGAAAAGATAAGCCCCCATTTTTATTTTTAATTAAGTTGCCCTCACTATTAGAATAGGTAAAATTGTATCATATTAGTTACTGATCTGCGAGATGTTAGAAAACATGTTCAAACAGTTAATGTGGAGACATGACACACCTACTTTATTGTTTTCTACCTTTACTGAGATATATGTAATTGACCTATAATGATATGCAAGTTTAAGAGGTACAGTGTCTTGATTTAATAGACATATATTTTAAAACAATTACCACCACAGCATCAGGTAACACCTAAATCATATCACCTAAATACTATTTATTTTTGTGTGTGTGCTGAGAACATTCAAGATCTACTCTCCAAGCAACTTTCAAGTATGTAAGATAGTATTATTAACTATAATCACTATGCTGTACATTAGATGCCCAGAATCTATTCATCTTATAACTAGAAATTTATACTCTTTGACCAACATCTCCCATTTTCCCTACCTCCCACTCTGGTAACTACCATTCTACTCTTTGTTTCTATTGGTTCAGCTTTTTTAGATTTCACATATAAGTGGTATCATACAGTATTTGTCTTTCTCTATCAGAGTTATTTCACTTAGCATAATGTCCTCAATGTCTATCCATGTTTTCCCAAATAACAAGATACCCTTCTTTCTCATGACTGAGTAATATGCATACTACGTACATCTTCTTTATCCATTCATCTGGTGACACATTCATTTGTTGACAACATCTGCTGTTTCCATATTTTGGCTATTGTGAATAATGCTGCAATTAACATGGAGGTGCAGATGTCTCTTCGAGGCACTGTTTTTAATTCCTTTAGCAGTAAGATTGCTGAATCATATAGTAGTTTTATTTTTAATTTTTTGAGGAACTTCCATACTATTTTCCATAGTGGCTGCACCAATTTACATTCCCACCAACTGTCCATGAGGGTTCCCTTTTCTTCACATACTCACCAACTCTTGCTATCTCTTGTCTTTTTGATAACAGTCACTCTAACTGGTATGAAGTAGTATTTATTTGTGGTTTTGATTTGCATTTCTCTAATGATTAGTGATATTGAGCATCTTTTCCTGTACCTGTTGGCCATTTGTACGCCTTTTTGGGAAAAAATGTCTTTTCAGGTCTTTTGTCCATTTTTCAATTGGATTCTTTCTTTCTTTTTTTTTAAATTACGCTTATTTTAAAATAAATGTATTTATTTATTTTGGGCTGCATTGGGTCTTCATTTCTGTGCGTGGGCTTTCTCTAGTTGTGGCAAGCAGGGGCTACTCTTCGCTGTGGTGTGCGGGCTTCTCATTACAGTGGCTTCTCTTGTTGTGAAGCATGGTCTCTAGATGTGCAGGCTTCAAGTAGTTGTGGCGCACAGGCTTAGTTGCTCCGTGGCATGTGGGATCTTCCCGGACAAGGGCTCACAACCATGTCCCCGGCATTGGCAGGCAGATTCTTAACCACTGCGCCAGCAGGGAAGTCCCTATTTATTTCTTTGCTATTGATTTTTATGACTTCTTTATATATTTTGGATATTAACCCCTTAACAGATATATGATGTGCAAATATTTTATCCCATTCCATAGGTTGCTTGCTCATTTTGTTGATGGCTTCCTTTTTGACACACATAATTTATGCCTAGAGAGATACAGGTATTGTTAGTGTTATCCTGGCCCAAACTGTTTCCTCTCACCTAAAAGCATTTCCCCCTCAGCCACTGACTAGAAATTCTGCTAATGGAGATATATTCATTTGTGTAAGACCCAACACACATGAGAGAGGTCATGACTTTTATACCATCAACATTAATGACCATAGAGTAGGCTTTTTTATAATTTTTTTTTTAAGCAGCAGGTGAACACAGGAAAGAGAAAGAAAAATCAATAAGCTAAAGTCTTACTTATAGAGACCAAACCTTTGTGGGCTTCATGATGGGACCTCAGAGAGTTATTGTGAAGCTATCACAACATAAAGGGAATAAAATGAATAGCATAGTGTGTAGAACATGGTATATCCTCAATAAATTCTAATTCTCTTTCTCCTCACTTGAGTCTTTCACATCCCACAAACCAAATGGCAAACCAGCACATTGCTATGCATAAGTATAAATTCTCCTTTGTTAAAAAAAAATTTTAAAACAAAGCTATCACTTCTCTATATATGATAGTCTACATACAGGTATCCTATATTGACCACTATAAATCTATCTTTCAGATATTCTGACCTTTTAATCCCACCATAAATCATGCATTGATTAGACTAAATCTATCTTTTTAAGTACATTATATTTGATTTTTTCAGATACTCTCGATTATTGACAGACCCAAGCAAACACGTTATTTCTATCTCATGTAACTGGGGATGAGGGACGGGGATAGGAAAGTGGAATTGCCCCCTCTCAGGTGTTTAAGGGTATTTGTGAGCAAATGCTAACATCAAATGGAAGAGCTTTCCTCTCTCCTGGTCCAATATGGGCCCACAGAGGCATCCTAAACTTGCTTGCACAAGTGGGGCAGTAGGAGGTGGTGTCCTCTCTTAGTTCAGACTCTTCTTCCATCCCTTGGTGATGGGGGTAGAGCTGCAGTAAGTGGTGGAAAGAGGAGAGGATGACAGAAGTAATCCCTGCCCATGTGAGAATATAGCCAAAAGAGGTCCCAAACTCACTGACCAGGCTGCAGGGTGGAGGAAAACACCGTATCTTTCTGTGATCCCTGCTGTGTAAAGCAAGTAACCTGATGTTGAGGTAAAAGGTTGGAAACTGCCCATATTACCACCTCCAGTGCCCTGGAGAAGTCAAAAGTCAAGGAAATAGTGGGACTTCCTTGGTGTACCAGTGGTTAAAGACTCTGCAGGGGGATAGTGTTTGATCCCTGGTCAGGGAACTAAGTCTAAAAAAAAAAAAGTCAAGGAAGTAGCTGTAGACCTGCAGAAAAGAAAAATGCCCTGTCGGTTTTCCCCTATAGTTAGGTGAATGCTGTGTGGCCATCAACCACCTTGACGGAAGTTGCTTCCTGTCCCAGAACCCTGGGTTTTGATGCTCCCTGGAGCTCACATCACCTAAAGGATTGTCCAGGCCTGATGGACACTGTCTCTTCACACTCCAAAACTGAAGACTTGAGAGCATTTTCTAGGTTTCAGAAATTTAACCCTCTTTACAGTTTTTAAGTTTATTGTTTGACTTCCAATAACATTTTTTTAATTTTTAAAAATGTTTATATTATATTGGAGTATAGTTGATTTAAAATGTTGTGTTAGTTTCGGGTGTACAGCAAAGTGATTCAGTTATAAATTACATTTTCATAAACATTCCATGTGAAAATAAGATAGGGGCTGTGTATAGCTCTTCAATCAGAGAATTTACTTTTTCAGGGTACTGTTCATACTAATACACAAATTCTGACAATCTGCTACAATACAAATTTTTTAAAATATTTTACATGGTGGTATCTGATAAATAAACTTATTGATTTAACACTTTCAGATAAATTTAGGAAAATGTCCTTGTGTCATATCTACTAGAATGACTAACATTTATTATAGATTACATAATTCTCCAATACTGAAGTTTTGAAGGTGTATGGTCCTCACATCATATTGTGCTGCTATCTTTTCCATAATTATAAGATGTTTTGATATATTTGTGTAATAAACAAAATTTGTATTTTTAGGTAAGAAAATCTGGTGTCAATATACATTTTAGACTTTGTATGAAATTTCACCTAAAATTATATGCTAAAATGATATTTGTTGAGTATACCTTTTCTAACTTTAAATTTTATAACCATTATTGCAACTCATAAGAAAACACAAGTAGTTGTTAAAATATGAGAATGATTCACTGTAACCCTCTAGTAACTTACTAAACACGTTTTTTTTTTAAAAATTATCATAATATATTCACTTTATGTAAATTACAAGAAGCTAGTATAATGTGCTTTTCATATTACATTTTTTCTTTTGTTACATGTATTATCACCTTAAAGTCTGTGGATATTTAGTGTCTCAACAATTGTTGCTCTTTACAAAATTTTCTAAATTTTGATTTGGGGCAGAACTTGAAAAGAGCAATTCTACCCCCTGGTGTTCTGTAAAATCCAGGGTAGCTGCTTGCTTCTGGGAAATCGCCAGTACTTCCTTGCCAACTTGAAAGTTGTAACTCTGAATCAGAATTCTAGAATAATCAGCTGTGCCCCGCCACCCCCCCCCCCGGTCTTTTTTTCCCCAAGTTTGCACAAACCAATCATAGAAGCTGGTTACTTTATCTGTACCTGTACCAGACTTAGAACTTATTCCTCAGGATTTTTACTAAGATTTGTAGAGCCAAATAACAAAACTTTAATTGAAACCATGTGCTATTCTGCTTGAAATTTTATTTTATTTTAAACATATTTTTAAATTTAGGATGTATTTATACATCTGAATTGCTGAATTACTAGTTGATAACTTAGACAGAGATTATATTGTGTTATATTTTTAAAAACAATAATAAGAACAATAAAAGAATACAAGCTCATAATTTTTAAAAATTACATCTTTTAGGAGCTAGGAAAAGTTGTGTGTGCTTTTTGAATTCAGATAATTCATAGAAGGAAACAATCAAACTTTTGTAAAATGATCATTTATGGGATTAAAAAACAAACAAACAAAAAAGAACCCATCAATAACAAAGAAATAATCACCAAATTAATTGATGTGTCTCTACTCTTATAGTGGAAAGTGCTAAGAAACAATACAAATGTTTACAGGTTTCCAGTTTATCAGTCTTCCGTAGAAAGACAGCACAGAAGATGAAATGCTATAAAAGTGGGCCTGGACTTCTGAGTCTGTTTTCCCTTGATACTTAAATTTCTGAACATTTTGTATCGCTCTGTTCCTTTTGTGTATTTATTTTCAAATTGACGGTATGTTAGCATTCATAGAACCAGACTTATAATTGGGTATTTTTATCCTTAGAAGTCCATGGAAGAGCTTCATCAGTAATTTATATATACATACATATATAGTGGTTGGGATGGAGAGAAACCATCATTTATTTTCATCTGATTCTCAAAGAGGTCTATGACCCACCCCCTGACCCCCCGCAAAAGGGATAAAAATAACCGTGAAAAATACTTCTGATTTCTAATACAACTCTAATCCCTGAGATCAAATCATAAAGGTTTACATGGTATGCTACTGCCATCTTGTGTCTGCCTAGTATCTCTCAGTTTTCATCAAGAGTGCTAGTTGGAGGGATGAATCAGAAACATTCTGAATCCATCCTGGAGGGTTCTGCAGAGACTTAAGGTAATGCAACACAGAAAACGAGTGAACTTCAGGCTGTGGGTCCCTTAAGCCATCACTAGAATTCTAACACATAAGTACTTTAATGAAGTGTAGCCTACTCAGAATTAAAGATTTATCCTCAATAGTTTTACTCTTATGTGACTCTTTCATGCTTGGATCAGAAATTAGTCCTGGCAGTATTCCCATAGAACATCTAGATGGTAACATGTTACAAGTGAAGGCAAGAAGACATCACAATCTCATTGAGATGCAAGGAATTTTCAAATCTTGGAGACTTGCCGTTTTCTCTATCTGGGAGTGTCTGGATATTCACTCAACATGAGTCAGTTTTCAAAACTTTTGAAATTTAGGCATTTCCGCTTGAAAAAAAAATAAAAACTACAAAGAGGAAAAAGATGCTCAGTTTTATTACACAAAATTAAAAGAGTTTTTAGGCCTGTGATTTCTGGTTATGTGGCCAAATTGATATGCATTGATTTCACTACTGCATATGTGTCCAAAAGTGATTTTAATTCTTAAATATCCCTGTAATCTAAGAAATGTAAGATTAATCATAGAACGTCAGAAGGAAAATACAAAAGTTCCCATTGGTAACCTACCAATTCAATGTTTACCTGCCAATTCCACAAATGTATGGCCCTTTATATATTTTTTTAATGTTATCAACTTGTCAGCTACATGAGAGGATGATTAGAGAGAGCTGGCAACTGCCCTGAGTAACAAGTATATTCTGGACTCAATGAAGGAATAAACTATTAAACTTCTTTCTCACAATTATGACTACAAAATCACCTCAGGAAAATTTATAAAGGCAATGGCAGATATTGTAAGGTTATTTCCAGCCAGCACAGAATTTCTATTTAAGAGGAAATTTGAAGTAGTTCTTTGATTGAAAAGGGATCCTGGGAGCTAGACTTGAACCTGATTTGGGATAGCAAGAACAGTAATTGGGGGATCTTATGTGAAGGGCATCACTCAGTGTACTTTCTACTAGATTACAAAGAGTTCTTCTAGGGAGGTAGCATTTGGCCTCATGCTATATAGCACTAGAGTCAAAAGAATAAGCAGAAATATTTAGTATCAAAATAAGCACAAATAAAGTCATCTTTTCAGGAGAAATTTAACTTCATATTATATTTTTACCTGGGGGATGGTGGAGACAGATGAGTGTAATTCAAAACTTCCCTTTGAAAAGCATTACTCATATCCTCTGGATCAAGTCACTCTTCATCTGAGTCTTTGATCCTATAATTAATTGGCTTCCTCTACATGATAGGACTTCTCAAGGCACCTAAGAATTATCTCCAACAGGAGCCTCAGTTAAAATAAAACATGCCAGGATTCAAGTCTCTGAACCACTCAGGGTCTTCCACTAGCAAACACCTCTGAAGTCTGTGCCATGTACCTGTTTTGGGAATCTCTTGCCCGAGGGAAAGCTAGCTCTCCATATTGGCAGTGCTATTGTTGGGATACTGTATTGCTCTAGGCTTGCCCATCTGATACGTCTGTCCCAGAGGAAGAGCTGCAGGAACTGATAGACGGCTTCCTTCCACTTCATGCTTCTTGACCAATGAAAACAAAGTTCAGAAGCGGAAAAATCAGTAATCACATAACAAAAGACCTCTGACATAAAAATCTTTCATTTTGGACAGTGGAAACTAGATTTTGTTACATCCTCCCTGGATTTTGCTTAGAAATCAAGAAATAGTACTGGAAAAGCCCTCAAAAGACCACATGTCCAATGTCCTGCCACCAGGGGCCTGTTTTATGTGCCCCTAGCTTCCCCGGCCACACCAGACTAAGCACATAGATGTTCTCTTTAGCAATCTTTCCAGTGCTTTCATTCCAGGGTAACTGGGCTCTCCACTCCACTTTCTTATGACCTGATTCCATAGCTGCAGCATCCCTTTTTCTCCCAATGACATTGGCTGGATTTTCACTTGAAACTTCTCTTTATGCCCACAGTGACCTTTGATGC
Organism: Phocoena phocoena; assembly: GCF_963924675.1. NCBI lineage: Eukaryota > Metazoa > Chordata > Mammalia > Artiodactyla > Phocoenidae > Phocoena > Phocoena phocoena. The sequence continues at coordinate 130,239,389 of NC_089222.1, forward strand.
TAACCTGTAAGTCCTCTTGCTGATGTGGCTCCTAATGAGCTTTCAGTTGCTGTTACTCTAGACTCCCTTGAGTACCACCCTCAGTACCACTTTTGTATCAGTGCCCTACACACCAGCCTTGCAAAAAAGATAGACTTCTCAAGACCTCTTTCAGCCTCACTCTTGGTGACTTTTGCATTGTTTTCCCAGCAGCTGGAACAGGCTACATTAAGCAACACTACCAAGAGTCCATTCCTTTTCCTCCAGTGCTACCCAGTGGTCAAGACGAAATCAATTCGCCTCAATTCCTCTGTGCCTCAGAATAAGCTCCTTGGTGTATCCAAAGCACCTTGGAGGAGTTAAAATAACCTTTGGCCCCACTCTGGGTTACAGGGAAAAAAATGTCAGTTCCAATGTTCTCTGAAGTATTTCTCCCAGAACAGTGATTAATTTTTCGTGTAAGTCTTAGTGGCTTTTATTCCTAAACTGCAATCAGTAAAAGTAATATGCAAAACAAGGCTGTCCCCATGGGACCTTTGCTCACTAAAATGTATGAACATCAATATGAATTGTAAAATTGTACTTTTCTCTGAATTGTTGGAATAAGGAATAATTTTTGTTTAAATAGGTATCATGCTCATTCCAAAGTAGTTGAGTGTACATGGGTATTTTCTAACCACCCTGTGTTTTTATTTTATTTTATTTTATTTTTGGCGGTACGCGGGCCTCTCACTGCTGTGGCCTCTCCCATTGCGGAGCACAGGCTCCAGACGTGCAGGCCCAGCAGTCATGGCTCACAGGTCCAGCTGCTCCACGGCATGTGGGATCCTCCCGGACCGGGGTACAAACCCGCGTCCCCTGCAATGGCAGACTCTCAACCACTGCACCACCAGGGAAGCCCCACCCTGTGTTTTTAAAGAAAATTTCTTTTGTTGTTACTTATTTACCAAAATCCACATTTTATGACTGCAAACTTTCTTTATCCTTTATTGACATGAATTTGGCTCTTTCTGATTGATCTCGATGCATTTCTGACTGTGGTAATATAAAGAGCCAATATCAATTTCTTTCAAAAAGGATCAAAGAAAGATTCATTTTCTGTTCCCACAAAAACAGCATTTATATTAAAGGAAATTTAAATAAAAAGTAGATCAAACATCTTCATTCTTAAATACAATTATACTTTTACGATTTAAAAGAAATTGAGCTTTTTTCATGGTATCTGTATTCTACAATTAAATTAATATTTATTGTCATTTTCAAGAATGTATCTTGTAAAATAAGTTTATTATCATTTATCTTCGAAATGTGTGATTCTGTATGGATGTGTATATGTGTGGATTTGGGGGTGAAGTGGGGTGTTAGCATGCTTTCAGAATTTTTGAAAAGAAGCCCTAGGAAACAGGGTCTTAATCTTCCTGAAATGAACAAGTTAGGTGCCCATTAGTATTCATTCCCCATAGATAAAAGAAGAAACCTAACAATGTTTTGGAATGCATTGGAAGGGGAAGGCCCACCTCTGTCTCATATTCTAACCCCACAAATTCATTCAATTGGTTTTATTTCCTTGTGATGTTTTTATAGGTCTGTAATCATTTATTTGCCATTCTGAAATCTAAGAAACTGAAAGTTTGTTTTTTTCCCTCAGTTAATTTGGTGGAAAAATCTGAATTGAAACTATGTGCAGTCTTTATTAACTTTATCCCAATTAGTTGTTACATTTCTCTGTAAAAATATGAGTATATTTGATTACAAGTTAGGGGTATATGTACCATGACACCTATCAGGATCTGAAGTTGTAAAATTTCTGAATTCCAAAACTTATCTGCTCCTAAGGTTTTTAGATCATAGATTTGGACCTATACTAGATAACACAACCACTTCTGGAAGAAGAACTGCCCTCAAAGAAGGGCCTTATTGGATCACTGGTTCCTAACTAGCAATAAAGGTGGCATGAAAAGTTTAGAAACAAAGGTGGGGACTAGAAATGATGAGGGGAGTGAAAAAAAAAAGAGAGAGATGGACTTCAGGTGACAAATATTGCCTGTATCAAAATACAACATAATTTCAAAAGGAACTTTGCTCCAGATCATCATCCAAGAAGCAAAAGTAAGATGCTCTTCTTCTGGACAATCCCAGCACTCTAAATCATTGATTCCACACTCTTGTATGAGGTCTTAGTGCATTTCCTTCAACATTAAGAGGCAGAGAATGGATTCCACTGCTTTTTAACCCTGTAAAAATATAACCATGCTTAATCCTATTTAAATTTGAATTAACAGATTCTAAAATAAATTCTAAGGATAGAGTTTAAAAAGTTCAGGAACTCTTTTAGACCTTCCAGATATAAAGGTTCTCATATAAAAAATAATAATAAATTTATGGCTATAGTAATATTATGGCTACAGTAAGAAAGAAAATGTCAAATAAGTTACTGAAATCTATAATGGTGGAAAACTTGATGGCTATCAGGTAGCACTGAAGAAATAAATTCAGATTTCTGAAAATTTGGCCAAATATTTATTTCCCTTTCTTACATATTATACATCTTATGTATTATATATATTTGAAATGTCATTTTGAATAGCTGACTTGTTTCGACTAAACATTTGGAATGCAAAAGAAAGAAATTGCTTAAAATCAGTATATAAGTCTTTCAAATAATATAAATTTATTCTAAGTTGTGCTCAGCATCTACAAATATTCTGATAAATTATTTTAAATATGCTCAAAGCTTAAACATATATTATCAAGAAGTATTTTAAATAATTGAGACAGTTTCTTATGACTTGTTCTTCAAACATTTTCTAATTTTTGGTCTAAGTGGGAAGTTTCATATCAACTATAAACAACTCCATTAAGAAATCAAAAAATGCCTAACTTAGAATCATATAATATACCTGATTCACTAATAACTTGAGACACAGGTTTTTAAGGTATAGTTAGAAGAGCCTTTCAGTTACAATTTGACTATGCACATTGAATTATAATCAAGCCCTGGTAGCACTCTGTTATTTTTTATTTTCCAGACACACATAGATAGGGTTTTGATTTGATCACATCCTCAGGAATTCAGTGTGGCTCACTGTTGAGTGGAATCTTGGACTATGCTCATTTAGAGCTGGAAGGGGAAATGACCAACAAGAGTTCTAACAGAAAGCAGACTTTGCCATATGGCTCCTAACCATTTGCCCTTTGAAGCTCAGTAAAAGAGATCTGAGATACGACAGGGATGTTTTTCCTTTGTCGTAAAAGATTTGTCTAGGAAGACAGCAGAAGCCATGAATTTGACATGTTGATCAAAATACAAGAAGTCCAAGCAAACAGATGGGAAAGCAGAAGGCCTACAGCTGCTTCAAATGAATCCCTGTGGTGTTGAGCATTTTTCAAAAGGGGCCAATATCAAAATAAAGCCTCAGAGTTCTTCTCCTCATCACTAAACAGCCTTGTAGGTCACGGCTCATGAGACCTTCTATTTGCTTCAATTCCGATAGGCTCTTATTAGACATCAATATTTGGTCAGTAATCTTATGTATAAAAGGGATATAATCAGTGCTGTATGAAAATTGGCTAATTAAAGCTTTCCTTCTTTGGCCTATTATTCCTAGAATTAGGCAATAATATTTCACTTTTTTCTTCTATTTATTTATTTAAAAATTTTGACAACTATGTATTATGCTATCCTGAACCTGGGATTTTTTAAAGTACATAGTAAAATACACCAAGTCCAATGGCTACTTGATTAAAATTTAGTAAGCTTTCAAAATTTCATTTTGAGCTATCACATGCAATCATTTTTTTAAGAAAGAAAACTCAGGAAATATTAATATACCCATATGCCACACGTTTTTTCTTTCATTAGTTATATATTGTGATAAGAAAAAGGAATACACTCCTAAAACACAGGAACACACTTTATGAATAAAAAAATGTCAATTAGAAAATTGACATTTGTTGTTGGATTTTTTAGACATTAAAATCATTGTCTCCCAACTATGAATGTGTCATATAAAGATAATAAATGGTAATTAAGGTAAAATACTGGTACTACCATGATATTTGAAAATTATCATCCTGATGAAATTATACACTGAACCATATTGTAGAAGCACCCAACCAGAGGTAGCACATCACAGATATTAACATATTTCAAATCTAACCCTATACTTTAGTATCATTGAATTAGGATTATCAAAGCCCTGTCTCAAGAAACTGTGAGATGAATTTATAGTAAATTACCAAAAAATCAATAAGCAGTGACATGAGAAGGGTTAAGACAATTTAGAGCCCAAGAAATATAAGAACTAAAGGTGACTTAATAAGCAAACTTCTTTCTATCCTCTTTTTACCTGCTCTTTATGGACCACTGTATATATGGGAACAATTTAGGATTACAAGGCAATACTTGGGTGGTCCTGTATCTATCACGTTTAGGTGCTAGAGGAGTTCCTGAAAGAGAAAGTTAGTGCTGATCCAATGGGGATGAGCATGGGTCAGAGGCAGGGAACAGCACATCAGAGAGAGAAAGAGTGAAAAGAAGGATGACACCCAATGCAAGTTTTCCAGTCTTTGTTTTATTCTCATGACTTTTGAAAGCCATCTGCTAGGCTGACTTTGGGTTATAATTTGTAGTTTCAGCAAAAGCTAGAAAGTTATTGGTAACAGGACCACTGCAACCCAATGGACAGCAATTTAAGGCTACAAGGAAACACCACTTTTACCATCCTCAGATCAATATGTATATCCTAGAGAGAGAGAGAATTACTTTTAAGTACTACAAATCCAGCACATTTCACCGAATTAATTCATTGAAAATGTGAGAAAAACAGGATTTTCTTCTTCAAATTTGTTCTGAACTGATTTGAGTTTTCCTACCCATGGAGCAATTCAGGAAAGATTTCTGCTGCCAACCTTTCAGGGCTAAATTTCTTAAGCATGACAAACGAGGCAAGACCTAGGCTAGCATCTTTAAGAGTAAAGTTGCTTCAGTCCTGGGATGGTTGCCCTTTTTTCATTTATCAATTTAACTTTTTGTTTCATCTCTGCAGGAAAATGTCTGTGTGGTTGGGGGCAGGGGAGAGAGCCAAAGAATATCTGCTTTTTCTGATATTGCATGGTCTCCTAACTATGACTTTGTCACTTTAAGATGAAAATACTGAAAACTAGAGAGGAGAGTCCAAAGAAATAAATTAACACTCTTGACTGGTGTTCAAAGCTGTGACTTCATATGAATGTTACAATGATTATTCCATACTAAAGTAAAGACCCAAGCTGATGAGTGGCTTAATAATCTCCAGCAGCTACATAAAGTTGTTTTATTAAAGATGGTGACCTGCTGTTCTCTGTCTCTTCTGAAGATAGAATGAGAATAGAGAGGCTCAGATTATACCCTCTGTAGAAGAGATGTATTAAGATATTCATGATTTCCTAATTAGTGGTTGCTATAAAAAAAATGTTGATTTCTAAAAACGATTGGGATCAGCCTCCTAGGAAGAAGACACCACTTTGGTTAAGGATCAGTCTCCCTAGTGAAAGAAAAATACACCTGATGATTGGAATCTTCCACACTGGCAGCTACCATGCTTCATAGGACACAAGCCTATGGCACTACAATTTGCATCTATTGAATTAAGAGCTATAGGTACTTCTTCCAGTTGCTTGCATAGAAAAGAACTTGGAATTCCCCACATTTATTTCAGAGTCAGAGAGCAAAAGAGTATACATTGACATTTGTTAAATAATGTGTGTTATGACCTCTAATAAAACTCATAGGTTGTGCTAACTATACTCACAGGTTGTGCTAAACATCATGGACTAGCTATGTCCTCTGAGATGATGGTAAAATCTAGAATCGTTCTACCAGATTTGGTATCAAAGCACACTCCTGAGCTTTACCCTCTTTGTCCTTCCTTGGCCACTCCATCTCTTCTCACTACCTTTTCTCATTGACAGCCAGCTGTGTGCTTGCGCTGCCAGTCAGCCCGTCAGCAATGGAACAGGGATGCCCTCCAAGAGACTTTACAAGAGCCCCTGAATGTCTGGGAAATGCATCCATTGCCTCAGTGCAGAGAGCCCCTTCTTACCTCCTTTTGTGGAGGGAGAGCAAGGATCCTGGAGTTCTCCATTCCCATCAGTCACAAATCATTTCGTCACATGTGCTCTGGATGAAGCTATAAAATCAGACATACACTCAAGAGAAATGGTGTAGGTATTAATTCTGGGCTGGTTTCCGGTGGTATATACTCAGCTCCTTGCTTCATTTCCTCTAGTGCTCTGTCATAGAATTTAAAGGATTTCTAAAGACAATAAAGCTGAAAGCAATGGAAAGAAACTTGGCTAGAAAAAAAGAGAAAATATGACTTCAATATTAAAATCCTTTAAAAGGGGATGAAAGAATTACATTAAATGGCAATTATAGTTCAGTAAGGAAATGACTCCAGGGCTGGTAAGTTCATCATGATGGGGGGCAGGGGAGAATTCCATAGTAGAGCTGTCAAAGGCAAAGTTTGGAGCCAGAGCACAGCTACCAATGTGGAAGGCCATTAGGGCAAAATCATTGAGATCATAGTCTGGGGGAAGACCATCACTGAGGCTTCTCTTTCACCTTCAGTGGTCTTTCCCTTCCAGCACTACTCAATTCACAAGGGAGCTGAGAATCATTATGGTGACTTAGGAACATCTGGCCAAGTGTTTGATTCATTCAATGGCTTTCATGAACCTCACTGGACCTCTCAGGTAGGGTGCTTAGAAATGTTAACAATGGAAGAATTACCATCCTCAGTTACTTGTTGAGGGTTAAATTACAATTCAGTTAATACATTCTCAGTCATCACTGTTTAAATGTCACCTGAACCAAACCAACCCAGCCCAACAAAATGTTAATCATGCTTTACACAAACTACTTTTACTTTGTAGATAGCTTTTTGTGTTGATCACTTGTCTTTTAAGTCTTTCTTTTCCTTTCCTTTTCTTTCTCTCTCTTTCTCTTTTCTTTTTTACACTTTCTTTCTTTATTTGCTACTCTGCCCCTCTAAATTATGAGTCTTTTAAGAGAAAAGTAATTGTGTCATCTGTAATTGTGTTATATTATAAGCATCTGATAAATATTTGTTGAGCTGAAGAAAACTGAAGGTTGTGGGAGTCATTCTGAAGGTGAGACAAAGAAGGACCAAGGGAGTGGAGGAATATAGTTCCTCATCTGTAAAGTGTACACAGTATCCATCTCTTAGAGTTAACTTATGAATTTTGATATCATGTCACATGTCTGGTATTCTCCATGGCCTCAGTTAAGTAGTTATTGATATATTATTATTAACAGTTATGGTATTATCGTTATTACTTTTAACAATGATATTGTGTGTATTATTGAGTTCACAGGTGGCCCTGTGGTGACTTCAGCTGCTGTGGTCTTGAAGTGACTGCCTTTGTCCCTAAATAGAGTATTGATGACACTGGGAAAGGCTTTGCCATGATCCACCATTCCTCTTTTCCATGTTTGTCTTTTTCCAAGTATGTTCTTGCTTATTCTTTCTCTGCCTTTTATGTTTCATATTTTTTTTCAAGTTTTCTTAAGGGGACTTCTCCCATTCTAATGGTTTTACTATTAAATTTCTAAATCTGCTTTTCAAATGAAGCCAGTTTGAAAAACAGAAGAAAGAACATGCAAGCAGATGAAACTGCTGTTGCAGAAGCTGATAGATAAAAATAATTTTTTTCAATGTGGGAACTCCACAGATTTGTGGTATCTGTGGTTAAATGATTCTAGTCTATTTTGTGTCAGGTAAATCCATTCAGTTCATTTGGGAGATGGATTTCGTTTTCGGATATTTCCCCTTATAATTAATAATAAACTCTGGTTCAAATAATAAGAGGAAAACAGGAAATGGAAGAAAAGAAACTTCACTCTGCTATGCATAACAGTTTTGGATAATAATTATTGCCACATTTTTTGTATTATTGTGAAAGTAAAATATCAGACTAACATTTAGATTGTTTGATGAAAGGAAAAAGGAATATCATTTTGTGCCAGATCATTAGCATTAATACTTCAATATATTATAAAACAATAGCACTTATCTATTTAACGCAATGTTCTGTTTTGAACAGATTGATTTTAACATTCTGATAAATGACCAACATGCAGGCACTTGGGTATTCTGATACCTCCCCAGGGGAATAGTTAGAACTTAAATATAGAGTTTAGAGTCATTCATTTCTAGGGAGTATTTAATTAAAGCCATGAGTCCAAATGAAATTACTTAGGGAAAGAATAGAAATGCAAAGATATTACTTTGTTATAATTGTTCTTAGCTGTCAATCATTGAAAAACATGATATGTAATCAGACTAAGTAACTGGTGATCAATTTCATCATTACAGAGAGATAAACAACTATGGAAACCATAGGGTAATAGAGAAATCAAAGTAAAATTTGGGGGGGAATCAAGGAGAAGGCACTGACCTAAACCTCTAAAAATGTTAGAGGTGCTTTGAGATCCATTGCACTTTATTGAAGACAATCATGGTTGTTTTACCATTTACATATTTACTATTTATTTAAGTGGACTTCCCTAGGAGAAAAAAGAAAAAATGAAAGCTTTTTATTTTGCTTTTTCTTCAAAATAGTTAAATTCTAAAATAGGTTTATAGTTTTCTAACTCAAATTTTAATTCAAACGGCCAAATATAACTACATAACTTCATGACATTGTTTTCTGGTCCTGTCCTCTAGTCTGACCTCCTTCTCAGTCTGGTTTCTTTCAGATTAACATTCTCAACCTTAGAGTAATTCCAAGAGGAGGTTAACATTCTCCACTTAATGTACAGCAAAATGCCAATAAATTTTATTTTTCTGCATTAATATATGTCCCTAAATACACATCTATAAGAATTTTTTAATTGATGGAAATGTTAAAGAAGCAGGGTCAATAAATTGTAAACGCTTTTGCTGTTTTGACATGTTTCTTTCTTTCTTAGATCTATTGATACTGATTTCATTTTGTATGGGAAGACAGTGTAAGTTTTTACGAGTAGAAATAATGGTAGAAAGTCATACTAGTAGAAAAGATAGTGTATTTAGATATAATGTGTCATGGTTCAAATGAGAATGAGTAAGGTTATCTAGGAAACACAGCCATGAAGCTTTCAGAAGTCATGCTAGAGAGCAGAGGTAAGCACAAAGCAATGTGGAGTCTGTACTTTTGACTGTACTTCTATCTAATTGAATACATTTTATTCAGGTCTTTTAAATCTTTAGGTCTCAGCTCTCTTTCTTAAAGAAATAATTTAGCCAATCTAAAAGAAGAGAATGTTTCCCTTACAAAATTGAGGTATAAGGAGTTCAATAATCTGCTTACTTGTAGAAGAAGAGAAACCCAACTTTCATGACATCCAGTTCGGAGCTTTTCCTGCCATGTCATCCTTCGCACAAGCAATCTGTCTCCTTTCTTCCTAATTAATGAGAAGTCAATGTAAGAATGAGGTCAGATGGGAAACAGGCCAAATTGAAGATGTAAAAGCCAATTGATTATTTTGTTTAAAACATCTTTATTAGAGTATAATTGCTTTACAATGGTGTGTCAGTTTCTGCTTTATAACAAAGCGAATCAGTTATACATATACATATGTCCCAATATCTCTTCCCTCTTGCATCTCCCTCCCTCCCACCCTCCCTATCCCACCCCTCTAGGTGGTCACAAAGCCCCAAGCTGATCTCCCTGTGCTAGGCAGCTGCTTCCCACTAGTGATCTATTTTACATTTGGTAGTGTATATATGTCCATGCCACTTTCTCACTTTGTCCCAGCTTACACTTCCCCCTCCCCGGATCCTCAAGTCCATTCTCTACTAGGTCTGAATTTTATTCCCGTCTTGCCCCTAGATTCTTCTGGTCATTTTATTTTTTATTTTTTTTTAGATTTGATATATGTGTGTTAGCATACAGTATTTGTTTTTCTCTTTCTGACTTACTTCACTCTGTATGACAGTCTCTAGGTCCACACACCACATTACAAATAACTCAGTTTCGTTCCTTTTTATGGCTAAATAATGTTCCATTGTATATATGTGCCATATCTTCTTTATCCATTCATCTGTTGATGGACACTTAGGTTGCTTCCATGTCCTGGCTATTGTAAACAGAACTGCAATGAACATTTTGGCACATGACTCGTTTTGAATTATGGTTTTCTCAGGGTATATGCCCAGCAGTGGGATTGCTGGGTCGTATGGTAGTTCTATTTTTAATTTTTTAAAGAACATCCATACTGTTCTCCAGAGTGGCTGTATCAATTTTCATTCCCATCAACAGTAGAAGAGAGTTCACTTTTCTCCACACCACACCCTCTCCAGCATTTATTGTTTGTAGATTTCTTGATAATGTCCATTCTGACAGGTATGAGGTGATATCACATTGTAGTTTTGATTTGCATTTCTCTAATGATTAATGATGTTAAGCATTCTTTCATGTGTTTGTTGGCAATCTGTATATATCTTCTTTGGAGAAATGTCTATTTAGGTCTTCTGACCACTTTTGGATTGAGTTGTTTGATTTTCTGATACTGAGCTGCATGTGTTGCTTGTATGTTTTGGAGATTAATCCTTTATCAGTTGCTTCACTTGCAAATATTTTCTCCCATTCTGAGGGTTTTCTTTTTGTCTTGTTTATGGTTTCCTTTGCTGTGCAAAAACCTTTAAGTTTAATTAGGTCCCATTTGTTTATTTTTTATTTCCATTTCTCTAGGAGGTGTGTCAAAAAGGCTCTTGCTGTGATTTATGTCATAGAGTGTTCTGCCTATGTTTTCCTCTAAGAGTTTGATGGTGTCTGGCCTTACATTTAGGTCTTTAATCCATTTTGAATTTATTTTTGTGTATGCTGTTAGGGAGTGTTATAATTTCATTCTTTTACATGTAGTTGTCCAGTTTTCCCAGCACCATTTATTGAATAAGCTGTCTTTTCTCCGCTATATATTTTTGCTTCCTTTATCAAAGATAAGGTGACCATATGTGAGTGGGTTTATCTCTGGACTTCGTAACCTGTTCCATTGATCTATATTTCTGTTTTTGTGCCAGTACAATACTGTCTTGACTACCGTAACTTTGTAGTATAGTCTGAAGTCAGGGAGCCTGATTCCTACAGCTCCATTTTTTGTTCTCAAGATTGCTTTGGCTATTCGGGGTCTTTTGTGTTTCCATACAAATTGTGAGATTTTTTGTTCTAGTTCTTTGAAAAATGCCATTGGTAGTTTGATAGAGATTGCATTGAATCTGAAGATTGCTTTGGGTAGTACAGTCCTTTTCACAATGTTGATTCTTCCAATTCAAGAACATGGTATATCTCTCCATCTATTTGTATCATCTTATATTTCTTTCATCAGTGTCTTATAAGTTTCTGCATACAGGTCTTTTGTCTCCTTAGGTAGATTTATTCCTAGATATTTTATCATTTTTGTTGCAGTGGTAAATGGTAGTGTTTTCCTAAATTCACTTTCAGATTTTTCATCATTAGTGTGTAGGAATGCAAGAGATTTCTGTGCATTAATTTTGTATCCTGCTACTTTACCAAATTCATTAATTAGCTCTAGTAGTTTTCTGGTAACATCTTTAGGATTCTCTGTGTATAGTATCATGTCATCTACAAACAGTGATAGCTTTACTTCTTCTTTTTTGATTTGGATTCCTTTTATTTCTTTTTCTTCTCTGATTGCTGTGGCTAAAATTTCCAAAGCTATGTTGAATAATAGTGGTGAGTTGGGGCAACCTTGTCTTGTTCCTGATCTTAGTGGAAATGGTTTGAGTTTTTCACCATTGAGGACGATGTTGGCTGTGGGTTTGTCATATATGACCTTTATTATGTTGAGATAAGTTCCCTCTATGCCTACTTTCTGGAGGGTTTTTATTATAAGTTGGTGTTGAATTTTGTCGAAAGCTTGCTCTGCAACTACTGAGATGATCATATGGCTTTCTCCTTCAATTTGTTAATATGGTGTATCACGTTGATTGATTTGCATATACTGAAGAATCCTTGTATTCCTGGGATAAACCCCACTTGATCATAATATATGATCCTTCTAATGTGCGGTTGGATTCTGTTTGCTAGTATTTTGTTGAGGATGTTTGCATCTATGTTCATCAGTGATATTGGCCTGTAGTGTTCTTTCTTTGTGACATCCTTGTCTGGTTCTGGTATCAGGGTGATGGTGGCCTCATAGAATGAGTTTGGGAGTGTTCCTCTCTCTGCTATATTTTGTAAGAGTTTGAGAAGCATAGGTTTTAGCTCTTCCATAAATGTTTCATGGAATTCGCCTGTGAAACCAAATGGTCCTGGGCTTTTGTTTGTTGGAAGATTTTTAATCACAGTTTCAATTTCAGTACTTGTGATTGGTCTGTTCATATTTTCTATTTCTTCCTGGTTCAGTCTTGGAAGGTTGTGCATTCTAAGAATTTGTCCATTTCTTCCAAGTTGTCTATTTTTATTGGCATATAGTTGCTTGTAGTAATGTCTCATGATCTTTTGTATTTCTGCAGGTCAGTTATTACTTCTCCTTTTTTTATTTCTAAATCTATTGATTTGAGTCTTCTCCCTTTTTTTCTTGATAAGTCTGGCTAATGGTTTATCTATCTTGTTTATCGTCTCAAAGACCAGCTTTTAGTTTTATTGATCCTTGTTAATGTTTCCTTCATTTCTTTTTCATTTATTTCTGATCTGATTTTTATGATTTCTTTCCTTCTGATAACTTTGGGATTTTCTGTTCTTCTTTCTCTAATTGCTTTAGGTGTAAGGTTAGTTTGTTTATTTGAGATGTTTCTTGTTTCTTGAGGTAGGCTTGTATAGCTATAAACTTTCCTCTTAGAACTACTTTTGCTGCATCCCATAGGTTTTGGGTCATTGTGTTTTCATTGTCATTTGTTTCTAGGTATTTTTTGATTTCCTCTTTGATTACTTCAATGATCTCTTGGTTATTAAGTAGTGTGTTGTTTAGCCTCTATGTGTTTGTATTTCTTACAGATATTTTCCTGTAATTGATATCTAGTCTCATAATGATGTTTTTGGAAAAGATACTTGATGTGATTTCCATTTTCTTAAATTTACCAAGGCTTGATTTGTGACCCAAGATATGATTTATCCTGGAGAATGTTCCATGAGCACTTGAGAAGAATGTGTATTCTGTTGTTTTTGGATGGAATGACCTATAAATACCAATTAAGTCCATCTTGTTTAATGTATTATTTAAAGTTTGTGTTTCCTTGTTTATTTTCATTTTGGATGATCTGTCCATTGGTGAAAGTGGGATGTTAAAGTCCCCTGTTATGATTGTGTTACTATCGATTTCCCCTTTTATCACTGTTAGTATTTGCCTTATGTATTGAGGTGCTCCTATGTTGGGTGCATAAATATTAAAATTGTTATATCTTATTCTTGGATTGTTCTCTTGATCATTACATAGTGTCCTTCTTTGTCTCTTGTAATAGTCTTTCTTTTAAAGTCTATTTTGTAGTTATGAGAATTGCTACTCCAGCTTTCTTTTGATTTCAATTTGCATGAAATATCTTTTTCCATCCTCTCACTTTCAGTCTGTATGAGTCCCTAGATCTGAAGTGGGTCTCTTGTAGACAGCATATTTAAGGGTCTTGTTTTTGTATCCATTCAGCCAGTCTATATCTTTTGGTTGGAGCATTTAATCCATTTACATTTAAAGTTATTATCGATATGTATGTTCCTATTACCATTTTCTTAAGTGTTTTGTGTTTGCTATTGTAGGTCTTTTCCTTCTCTTGTGTTTCCTGCCTAGAGAAGTTGCTTTAGCATTTGTTGTAAAGCTGGTTTGGTGGTGCTGAATTCTCTTAGCTTTTGCTTGTCTGTAAAGCTTTTACTATATCCGTCAAATCTCAGTGTGATCCTTGCTGGATAGAGTAATCTTTATTGTAGGTTCTTCTTTTTCATCACTTTAAATATGTTCTGCCACTCCCTTCTGGCTTGCAGAGTTTCTGCTGAATGATCAGCTGTTAACCTTATGGGGATTTCCTTACGTGTTACTTGTTTTTGTTTTTTTGTTTTTTTCCCCTTGCTGCTCTTAATATTTATTCTTTGTAGTTAATTTTTGATAGTTTGATTAATATGTGTCTTTCTCCTTGGATTTATTCCATATGGGACTCTCTTTGCTTCCTGGACTTGATTAACTATTTCCTCTCCCATATTAGGGAAGTTTTCAACTATAATCTCTTCCAATATTTTCTCAGTCCCTTTCTTTTTCTCTTCTTCTTCTGGGATCCTTGTAATTCAAATGTTGGTGTGTTTAATGTTGTCCCAGAGGTCTCTGAAACTGTCTTCTCTTCTTTTCATCCTTTTTTCATTATTCTGCTCTGCAGTAGTTATTTCCACTATTTTATCTTCCAGGTCACTTATCCGTTCTTCTGTCTCAGTTTTTCTGCTATTGATCCCTCCTAGAGTATTTTTAATTTCATTTATTGTGTTGTTCATCATTGCTTGTTTCATCTTTAGTTTTTCTAGATCCTTGTTAAATGTTTCTTGCATTTTGTCTATTCTATTTCCAAGATTTTGGATCATCTTTACTATCATTATTCTGAATTCTTTCTCAGGTAGACTGTGTATTTCCTCTTCATTTGTTAGGTCTGGTGGGTTTTTATCTTGCTCCTTCATCTGCTCTGTGTTCCTCTGTCTTCTCATTTTGCTTAACTTACTGTGTTTGGGGTCTATTTTCATAGGCTGCAGGTTCATAGTTTCTGTTCTTTTTGGTGTTTGCTCCCAGTGGCTAAGGTTGGTTCAATGGGTTTTGTAGGCTTCCTAGTGGAGGGAACTAGTTCCTGTGCTCTGGTGGATGAGGCTGGTTCTTGTCTTTCTGGTGGGCAGTTCCACATCTCGTGGTGTATTTTGGGGTGTCTGTGGCCTTATTATGATTTTAGGCAGCCTCTGTGCTAATGCATGGGGTTGTGTTCCTGTCTTGTTAGTTGTTTGGCATAGGGTGTCTAGCAGTGGAGCTTGCTGGTCTTTGAGTGGAGCTGGGTCTTGGCGCTGAGATGGAGATCTCTGGGAGATTTTCACTGTTTGATATTACATGGAGCTGGGAGGTCTCTTGTGGACCAGTGTCCTGAACTTGGCTCTCCCACCTCAGTGGCACAGCCCTCACACCTAGCTGGAGCACCAAGAGCCTGTCCTCCACACACCTCAGAATAAAAGGTAGAAAGGAAAGAAAGAAAGAAAGAAAGCATAAATAAAGTAAAATAAAATAGAGTTATTAAAATGAAAAATGATTATTAAGAAAAAAAAATTTAAGTAATGGAAAAAAAGTGGACAGACTGAACCCTTGGACAAATGGTAAAAGTAAAACTATACAGACAAAATCACACACAGAAGTATACACATACCCACTCACAAAAAGAGAAAAAGGGGAATAAATATATATATTGTTGCTCCCAAAGTCCACTTCCTCAAGTTGGGATGATTCGTTGTCTATTCCGGTATTTCACAGATGCAGGGTACATCAAGTTGATTGTGGAGATTTAATCCTCTGTTCCTGAGGCTGCTGGGAGTGTTTTCCTTCTCTCTTCTTTGTTCCCACAGCTCCTGGTGTTCAGTTTTGGATTTGGACCCGCCTCTGCATGTAGGTCACCTGAGGACATCTGTTCTTCGCTCCGACAGGACGGGATTAAAGGAGCGACTTATTTGGAGGATCTGGCTCACTCAGGCTGTGGGGAGGGAGAGGTACGGATGTGGGGCCAGCCTGAGATGCCAGAGTCCAGTGTGTTGTTGCACCAGCCTGAAGTGCATCATGTGTTCTCCCAGGGAAGTTGTCCCTGGATCACGGGAGCCTGGCGGTGGTGGGTTTCACAGGCTTGCGGAAAGAGGGGAGGTGTGTACAGAGATCTGTGCTTGCACACAGGCTTCTTGGTGGCCACATCAGCAGCCTTAGCGTCTCATCCCCGTCTCTGGGGTCCACGCTGATAGCCACAGCTCGCGCCCATCTCTGGAACTCCTTTAAGCGACACTCTTAATCCCCTCTCCTTGTTCACCAGCAAACAAAGAGGGAAGAAAAAGTTTCTTGTCTCTTCGGCAGCTCCCGACTTTTTCCTGGACTCCCTCCCTGCTAGCTGTGGCGCACTAACCCCATTCAGGCTGTGTTCACGTAACCAACCCCAGTCCTCTCCCTGGGATCCAACCGAAGCCCGAGCCTCAGCTCCCAGCCCCACCCGCCCCGGCGTGTAAGCAGACAAGCCTCTCGGTCTGGTGAGTGCTGGTCGACCCCAATCCTCTGTGTGGGAATCTCTCCGCTTTGCCCTCCGCAACCCTGTTGCTGTGCTCTCCGCTGTGGCACAGAAGCTTTGCCCCTCCGCCAGCCGCAGTCTCTGCCTGCGAAGGGGCTTCCTAGTGTGTGGAAACCTTTCTTCCTTCACAGCTCCCTCCCACTGATGCAGCTACCGTCCCTATTCTTTTGTCTCTGTCCTTTCGTTTTTCTTTTGCCCTACCCAGGTACATGGGGAGTTTCTTGCCTTTTGGGAGGTCTGAGTTCTTCTGCCAGCGTTCGGTAGGTGTTCTATAGGAGTTGTTCCACATGTAGATGTATTTCTGATATATTTGTTGGGGGGAAGGTGATCTCCACATCTTACTCTTCTGCCATCTTGAAACTCCTCCAGCCGATTGATTCTTGAAGGTAAGGGCCTCATCAAAAATACTCACTCTTCCCAAAACCAAGTGGAATCATTAAAAATGTTACTGAGACAGTGGAAAAAATTCAAGGTCTATCTCAGATCATTGCACTATTGGAGGTTGATTATTCAGAAGTGGAAATTTTCCTTGAGAAGGAATACTAACCACTAGTACAATCATCTGACATCATTATATTAGATTAGCTTTCAGGGTAATAAAGCCACCTACACCTGTCAATTTAAAAAGGCTACCTTCAGGAACATTTTGAAGTACTTGACATCATCCTTAAATAGAAAATAGGAAGAATTATGAGAATTACACTTTTGACGTCTTTGTTTTACTCTAGCCAGTATGTTTTCTTTCACAAGGTCACAATTCTTGATATTGTGAATATTTTATTTTCCTAGTCTAAGCTATTTTGTGATATGCTACATTATGTTATTATTTTGAAAATTGTAGAGTTGAATATATTCTTCTTAGACATGTCCAGGCTGTATTTATTTATTTTTTCTTTTTTTGCATTTAGAATAATTTGAAGTCTGGTTTAAAGTATTTTTAAAAATTTGTTATATGGGCAATTAATGTCTTCTATATATAGAAAGAAATTTGTATATTAACTTAAAATTGAAAGTATATAACACTGTAGCTTATGAGTAGGACATCTCACTTGTTTATATTCACAAGTAAATATTTTCATGTTGAAGTCAAATGCATTTGCATGTTCAGAGCTCTATTTGCATGTACAAATATGGGCTCAAGTGCCAAAAAATTAACTGACATAAACACATATACTAATACAACACATTATAGTCCTCAGATTCTTCTAGATAAAATATCAAGAAATCAAGAATGAATGAGTCATTAGTTCCACGGTAACCAATTCTTCCCCCTCAAAGTATCTTATTTTAAAATACTTGGTTCTTCCAAGCAACCTATTGAAATTAAACACAAATAAAAGAAACAAAACTTGAAAAAATATTTTTGGATGGCAAATATCACACAAAATATTCACTTTAGCTACAGGACAAGGAAAATAAAATTAATTGCTGTTGTTTTAAGAAAGATTTTCAATTCCAAGAAAGTAATTTAGAAACCTATTAAGCAGCTACTGATTTTGGTACTAAAATAATCATAACTACTCCCAGAAAACAAATGTGAATTTTTTGGGAAGCTATGTTAATTCTCTCAGACCATGGAATTAATATGCACACTGGAATCCCACCCAGTATTGTGTCTCTACCAGTCTTAATGTTTTAACACTTTGTTGGGTAATTTTTCTCATTTTCTCAGATGTGGCATTTTAGGCATTAACTATAATTGAATATTCAGAAGGACAAAACTGGTTCTTCATTGGGAGATAATTTTTTCAAACGTACCTAAAAAATAAATGTTAGGAAAATATCTTTCTTCTATCACAACTTTTCCTCATTAGTAGTATCTTTCCAAAATTATCTTTAAAATTAAAATTTAAAAATGCCTTTAAAGTAATTGAATCAATTCTAAGGGCTCAAAATGATGATTTTTATTAAATCCTTGGAAATAGATCAATCAATTAATGTCTAACATATTTCTTTATTATTTTCTAGTAACAATCCTGAGCTAATGACTTCTCTTAGATTCTCAGTCAGGGATATATAATCATTGAGTACATGTATTCAGGAGCCCTCCAAAATAAGCAACTGTGAAACTTAACAAGGCTTATTTGGGCTCACAGCATCATTTTCTTCAGAAAGTTTTCTTATTTTTTTTAGACTCTAAACAATGGATATATAAATAATTTGTATCAATTTATATGCATTCCCAGATCCCACTTCTATTGCTATTGTTCTCTATAAAATACTAAAAATTATACTAAGAATATCAGATTCATTCACCAAGCAATTAGCGTGTCATCCTGAATCAGGTGGCATTCACTGTGCACTGAGGAGGAGAGAGGGGATTGGAAGTCTCAGGACCTGTTTTAAGGACACTGATACCTGGCTGGGGGGAAACATGCACAAAATGACCTATTACTTCCAAAATGGTAAATAAAAATCTTGCACTGTCAAGAACTGATAAGATGTGAATGACACTGGAAACAGTGGGCTTGGAAGGCATTTTCATTGTCATGAAGAAGCACAAATTGTCAGAGGAAGGGCAGGTGTTTTAGATGGAAGGGAATGATCTCAGCAAAGTAGTATAGTAGGAATTAAGACACCTGGACAGAGTCAGAATGCAATCAAAAGCTGCTATAAGCTTGTGAAAAGAGGACTAGACATTGAGAATGTGTAATGCAAAAGAAAAATAGAATCATGTCAGCTGCCCATCACACTGAGGACCGTTACACAAGGCAGCTTTATTGGATTGACTAACCTTTGTAATCACAATAGGGTTACAACTTTGTTGTGCATCACATTTTTTCCCCTATAATCTCATGTGTATCCCACAGTTGTAGAAAACTCTATGAGAAGCCATCTTGTCCTCTTCCTAGACTTAGAGTCAGAAGGAAAAATAAAGTCAAGCAGCATCTAAATATGCCCATATCAAAATGTCAAGACATGGCTCTGATATGTCCCCAACCTGACTTAAAATTAATGTTGGCCTAAGTATAGTAATGACTTTTGTATTCTGAAAAATACCAGAATCTCTGATGACCATGAAAGAGGTGGTGGTCACTGTTTCATTACAAAAGAGGTCAAGTAAAAAGTACTGAGAGATGGAGAATGTCTGGAAGAGAAATATTTTGGCGCAAACCCAGCTTCCCATTCAAAGAGTTTTACAGTGACCAGTGGTCTCATCCCCAGGAGCTATTATGGCCGCATTTATCTTCTCGCCAGAGTCCCTGCATTTCTGCTGTTCTTTGATTTTTCTACTGGTCCACAACAATGGAAATTCACACATGAAAGGATATTTAGAGTAAGTGTGTACAAATATGGGCATTTTCTATTCACCCACTGAAGAACAAGAACCACTTCTGAATACTTGCTTACTATTTCCACCCAGTAAAAATGTAAGAAACACAAAAGATCTATTAGATCATCTTGTCAACTCTTTCTCTTAGTTCTCTCAACAGTCCAGGGTGCTGTCAAATGAAACTCTCCACTGTAGCATGTTTCCAAGGACAAAGGCAAGGAACACCTCTGGAATTTACGTAGATGCCCAGTCAGCCTGTCAGCCCAACAAGGCTCTAAGATTCATTATTAGAATGATGAAAAAACATAATATCTTTGATCATCATATGTCATCTCCCAGTGTTTCTTTCTTCTAGGATTAATAAACACGACATTGAATTCAAGGGAAAAAAATACATTTTTTAACGCATTCATATGCAATGATTCCTTCCCTTGCTGTTAATAAACTGGAAGACTCATCCAGCGGAACTCTCTCACTGTGTGTTTGTGTGTCTGTGTGTGTGTGTGCCTGAACTGGAGGAAAATCTCAGCAGCATCGACATCTCACGACACTGCTACTCTGTCCTAATAAGCCTTAACGGTTTTAACATATATCCTCCATGGCTGGCCTGCTTGACGCTTATTCCATCATGGAAAAAAAAGTTCAAGTTTATGGCAGAGCTTGATGTTAAGATTGCTTGAAATGAATAGAGTCTGTTGATCTGTTCAGTGTCATAATCAGAACTCTGGAAATGTTTGGCCAAATCCTTGTGCTCTTCGTAAGAATTAGAAGACTTTCCTTTCTTTAATAGAAATGAAACAGATCAGGCAGCATATTAAGTAACATCAGCCTGGTGCAAAAAAACGTGGAGTCCAGTGGGGTAGCCACACACATATTCCCTTTACTTCTGGGTTGGCAGACATTGGAAGATTTGGAATGTACACCAGAAAGGAATTCCTCCCATCTCTTTCCATGGAACTAGCTCAATGATGGCAAAGTTGTGTTAAAAGTCTTAGAATTCTAGCTCTGGAAAACGCTAAAGGTATCAAAAACCACTCAGAGATTTCCTATCGTATCCAAGATATATAAGCATTATCCAAGTGCACCCTGTGTCTCAGTCTTCATTAATAATTAGGTAGTTGAAAGTGTTCTCACCTCTAACACGTAATGCTGTGATTGATGGTAAAGCATTTGCAACCTCAGAACTACATCTATGAGGTGTGTTAGGGCCCAAAGCACAATATGTTCTCACCTCTGGCTACATTGCTCAGAAAGCTCTCACTAAAACCCTACACCCAGGCCCCATCCCCAGAGATTTTGACTTAGTTGGTCTGGCATGGAGCCAGGCACTGGTTTTCTTATAGCTCTCCAGAAAATTCTAATACGTAGCCAAAGTTAAAAGCTGATGAACAGTAGCCTAAATTAACAAGCTGAATCTGAAATGAGTTATAGGTATATTGGTATATAACAGAAGTGTGTAACCCCTTGTTAGAGGATTTTCAGAAACTTCTGGAAAGAAATTGTTCTGGCCTAACAGGACTAATCGCTCACTAATCTACTTACTGTCTCCTGTGCATCTCAGATCAGGAGCTCCTTTGCATAAATGTACATGTGAAAGGCAGCCCAGTATAATGGGTAAAAGGATAGCTTTTATACTGGATTTGAATCTTTAGTCTTATGTAATTTAGTGATGTGATCTTGGCCAAGCAACTTAGTCCCTCTGTCCCTAGACTTTTCCTCCTGTAAAGTGGTAATAATAGTTCCAGTTGGAAGGATTAAATGTCTCAATGTGAATAAAATACTTACATTGATATTTTATTCATGGGAAGCTCTGCGTAAGTACTGGCTATTACTACCCCTAAGCTGTCATTATGCTTAATGATGAAAAGTAATGATGCACAAAAATTCAAATCCAAAGTAGTGAAGTCAGGAACAGGATTCTAAACATAAAGAGTTGGCTTTTGTTTTCTCTCCACTGTAGACCTAACGATTCAATGATCTTTACAAATCTTGGTATTCTACGCAGAACTCAGCCACATGAACAATTTTCTTTCATCGAAAATCCTGCATGTACTTTTGCTAGCATTTGCAAATTCTGGGTCAGTTATAATTGTATGTTTCCTAACAGCATTGTTGCAATACTATAAAAACTATAGTTTTTAAAACTGTGCTGTATTCCCAGATGTCTTGTGTACTTCTATGGCAGTTATGGTGATATTTAGAGGGTAAACATTATGTAAACCTAAAATTTAAATTACCATTTGTACAATAACAGACTGACATAATGTAGGTCCAAAATGCTAGTTTAAAAAAAACTTTTTTAATTAAGAAGACTTTTGTGTAAGCACGAACTTCACTTAGCTCTTTACTTCATTGCTTTGCAAAATATCATTGGGAAACTATGTTGGTGCATGCCATCAATTCAGCTTAGACATTTATACTCTACTGACTCTAAATTAGTGTTTTGCTTTTAATCCCACAGGGATATTTTCTCCAGTGGGTCAGAATAAAGTTTTCAGTCACATGAAGCAGCAGAAGAAAATCTTCCTCTGCTTGAAGACCCTGTCTTTGTACTGTATAGCAGAAGGTGAAGAGAATTTTGATTTATTTTAACTTTGATGAAATTATATTTTGACTTAATTACTTTCCCTCCCAGGGAACAGTATTTTTTTATGTCAGAAATTCCTCTTCCCTCAAGGAATGTGCTTAATTTTTAGAGTGAGGGACTGCAAACTTTTTCTGTAAAGGGCCAGGTTTAAATATTTTAGGTCATGAGTTCTCCATTGAAAGTAGTCAGTTCTGTTGTTGTAGCAAGAAATTGTCCATAGACAACACATTAACAAATGAACATGTCTGATGTGATGGGTCCCCAAAGATATCCAGGTCCTAATCCCTGGAATCTGTGAATGTAACTTAATATGGCAAAAGGGACTTTGCAGACATGATTAAATCAAGGATCTTGAAAAGGAGGATTGCCCTGGATTATATGGTTAGGCTTTAAATGTAATCACAAGTGTCCTTATAAGAAGGAAACAGAAGGACATTTAACCACAGAGAAAGCAGAAGGCAGTGTGACAACTGAAGCTAGATGTTACAGTGCTGACTTTGAAGATGGAGAAAGGGACCACAAGCCAAGGAATCCAGGGATGTAATTCTGGAAGCTGGAAAAGGCAAAGAAAAGGATTCTCCCCTAGAGCCTCCAGAGGGAGCATGGCCCTGCCAACACTTTAATTTTGTCCCAGTGAAACTGATTTCAGACTTCTGACCTCCAATACTGGAAGATGATAAATGTATGCTATTATAAGTCACCAAAGTTGTGACTTAGAAAATAATACAATTGAATTTCAATAAAATTTTATTTACATAAACAAGAGGCAGGCCAGATTTGGCCAGTAGGCAGTAGTTTGCCAACCCTTGTTCTTTGGATATGCCTTACACCAGTTATCCCACTATATTCTGCAGGTCTCTATTTGAGTACCTGCTTTCCCCAAATTGAATCTCTTCTACAGGGACCATGAGTCTGGATTTTAATTTTGGTTCTTTCCTTAATAGCAGTGTGAACTAGTCACTAACCTCACTGTGCCTCTGTTCCTATGTTTGCAGGGTGGTTGTCTGGAATAAATCAGACAATGCGTGGAAAACCGTTATATAGGAATGCTTGACACAGTGAACAATAGAAGCCACTATGCCCACATCCATACTCCAGTATCATTTTACTCTCTTATGTTTCATTCTTCCTTAGCCTTTATCTAACATGCTGTAAAATTTGCTTATTTATTATATGTAATGTTTGCTGTCTGGATCCCCACATTAGAATAAAAGTTCTTAGAAGACCAGACACAGAAAAGTTACTGAATATTTATTGAATGAATTAAAGTGCATTGAATAAATGTGTTGAATAAATGACCTATCAATTCCTTAAAAAGTGAAAAACTTTCTTCCAGCATCTGAGAGTAGTAACACTAGATAAGAGTACAAGTCCCATTTAGTAAAGGTGTCTAGATATCAAAGCAGTCAGGAATTTTAGAATGGAAAGAACCTGTAGAGCCCTTGGAGGGTGAGGTTTCTCATCTCTAGCCACATTTTCCTGGAAGTTAAGAGGAAAGTATATTCTTTTCTGGAAATAATTAGTTAGAAATAAAAATTAGAAATTTGATAAAGTATTTACTGTTATTGGAATCGGTTCATTTCATTGAAGGAAATATTACTAGAATGTGTTCCAATCTTGTTTTTGTCTTAATTGAATAACACCGAATGATGACAGTAAATGAGAAAATTGATGAATTGCTGTGAAGGGTACCAGAATTTAAAAAACAGTGTCTAGTTTCATGCTTTCCCAACAATCAGCCTTATGACTAGACATGTGTCCTCTCTGGACCTGAATCACTACATTTCTTAAAAGGAGTACAGACACTATAAAACTCTTAGAGGGAAACATAAGCAGAATACTCTATGACATAAATCACAGCAAGATCCTTTTTGACCCACCTCCTAGAGAAATGGAAATAAAAACAAAAATAAACAAATGGGACCTAGTGAAACTTAAAAGCTTTTTCACAGCAAAAGAAACCATAAAAAAGATGGAAAGACAACCTTCAGAATGGGAGAAAATATTTGCAAATGAAGCAACTGACAAAGGACTAATCTCCAGGATCTACAAGCATCTCATGCAGCTCAATATCAAAAAGACAACCCAATCCAAAAATAGACCTAAATAGATATTTCTCCAAAGAAGATATACAGATTGCCAACAAACACATGAAAGGATGCTCAACATCATTAATCATTAGAGAAATGCAAATAAAAACTACAGTGAAGTGGCACCTCACACCAGTCAGAATGGCTGTCATCAAAAAATCTACAAACAATAAATGCTGAAGAGGGTGTGGAGAAAAGGAAACCCTCTTGCACTGTTGGTGGGAATGTAAATTGATACATCCACTATGGAGAACAGTATGGATGTTCCTTAAAGAACTAAAAATAGAACTACCATATGACCCAGCGCTCCCACTACTGGACATATACCCTGAGAAAACCATAATTCAAAACGAGTCATGTACCACAACGTTCATTGCAGCTCTATTTACAGTAGCCAGGACATGGAAGCAACCTAAGTGTCCATCAACAGATGAATGGATAAAGAAGATGTGGCACATATATACAATGGAATATTAGCCATAAGAAGAAACAAAATTGAGTTATTTGTAGTGAGGTGGATGGACCTAGAGTCTGTCATACAGAGTGAAGTAAGTCAGAAAGAGAAAAACAAATACTGTATGCTAACACATATATATGGAATCTAAAAAAAAGAAAAAAAACATATGGTTCTGAAGAACCTAGGGACAGGACAGGAATAAAGACACAGACGTAAAGAATGGACTTGAGGACACAGAGAGGGGGAAGGGTAAGCTGGGATGAAGTGAGAGAGTGACAGGGTCTTATATATGCTACTAAATGTAAAATAGATAGCTAGTGGGAAGCAGCTGCATGGCACAGGGAGATCAGCTCCGTGCTTTGTGACCACCTAGAGGGGTGAGGTAGGGAGGGTGTGAGGGAAATGCAAGAGGGAGGAGATATGGAGATATATGTATAAATATAGCTGATTCACTTTGTTATAAAGCAGAAACTAACCCACCATTGTAAAGCAATTATACTCCAATAAAGATGTGAAAAACAACAAAAAAAGTAGCTGCACTACTAGGTATAGTTTTAAAGCCCTTTCCAGCTGAATATTTTTTTTTATTTTCCATAGGTTTATTACAGGATATTGAATATAGTTTCCTGTGCTATACAGTAGAACCTTGTTGTTTATCCATTCTATATATAATAGTTTGCATCTACTAATCCCAAACTCCCGATCTTTCCCTCACCCACACCCCCACCCCTTGGAGACCACAAGTCTGTTCTCTATGTCTGTGAGTTTTTTTCTGTTTTGTAAATAAGTCCATTTATGTCATATTTTAGATTCCACATATAAGTGATATCATACAGTATTTGTCTTTCTCTTTCTGATTTTCTTTGCTTAGTATGATAATCTCTATGTCCATCCATGTAGCTACAAATGGCATTATTTCATTCTTTTTTATGGCTGAGTACTACTCCTTTGTATATATGTATCACATATTCTTTATCTATTCATCTGTCGATGGACATTTAGGTTGTTTCCATGTCTTGGCTATTGTGAATAGCAGTTCAATAATTTTTGAAAGCACAATAAATTTAATGTCATATTCCTTATACTGCCTGATCTACATAAACATATTATAGAGAAATATTGTAGAAAGTATCCTGTCCTCATCGGGATTTTTAAAATAGTACAAACCCCTAATGTTTCAACAAGTATTTGAAAATTTCAAAGTATTATCATTCTCTCTCATGTTATCCTAAATTCATACGGTATTAAGAGGAACAAAGTAATATTCACCATAAAACGTAAGAACCACATCTCTAGAAATAAGTAAAAGAGTCTATAAACTAGAGATTACTGTTAACAGCAGTTTGCTGAATGTGAAATATTTTAAAAACTACTTACTTTATTGACTACATTATTAAAAGAAAGGAAAAAGAATACTAAGATCTAAAAGTGAGATCTAAAATCTTTTGTGCATTATACACATGTGAAATATACACAAAATATACACGTGTGATTTCTAAATACACGTGTGAAATATACACGTGTGATTTCTAAATCACTACTGCTTATACACCCACACACATTATCAAACAACAAAGGAATGGAGGAACCATCTACTTTATAAACTGAGCCACACTATGCATTTAAAATCTCTTGGCCCTTCCTGCTTCAAGAGCACAAAGTGAGACTCATTCCACACTTAGTTCCATGGAAGAAAATCGTAACTGTCAACAAGTTCAGTTTTGTACCTATTTAACTCTTATTCATCTTTTAAACCTCAGCCCAAGTGATGTTTCCACTGGGAAGATTTCCCTGAAGTCCCCATCTGCCACCTAGCCTATGACTGCCCTGCTTACATTCTCACCAACCACCTTCAATTAGAGATGTCCATTAATGGTACTCTGTGTCCATTTACTCAACTGTTTCCTCTTCTGACCCTTCACTAAGACAAGTCTCTGCTCCTGCTTTATTCCCATCTTTCAGCATGGTGCTTGAATGTGTTAAGCACTTAGCATATGTTCATGGAAAGAATGAAAATGACAAATCTCCATACATTCAAACTTAGGGTAAGAGTGCTTTCTAATTAATTATCTAGGAGACAATAGTTTGCAATTTAAAAACTAAATAAAAGCTTCTGGATATGATGATCATTCAAGCAGAGGACTTCCAGAAAGTTCAATAAAGTGTTCCCATAACCCCTGAAATAACAAAAGGAATTGAATATGAATTCTTTATAGACTGCATTTAGAAGGCAACGCTGTAAAATAGAATTTAAGCACTACTTTTAAAATCCCTTTTACAGACTAGAGTAAAATTTAATCAGGGATTGCTAATTAATTCAGAGTGTTTATCTATTGTTTGTATGAGTAAAAAACTGGAAGCAATCTAACAGTGCAAAAATAATGAAATGATTTCAAATCACCTACAAAATCATTACATAAGAGCAAACTATGAAGCAGCATTGAAACAGCATTACAGAAGTGTAGTTATTTACATGGGAAAATAATAAAACATACCTACTCCAACAGCATGCATAGAGTGTTCTTACTTAAACATGTATATATGCAAATATATGTATATTTACACAAACACACATATTCTAATGCAAGATATAGTAATAGTGTTTTTTGTGTTGTAGAATTCAGGCTGTATCGTGGTGCGTATGTGATTTTTCTAGTGTTTTGCAATTGTTCCATAATGAACACTTATTAATTTTGTCAGCAGAAATAAATTATTTCAGTACAGTGCCAAAAGGTCTATGATTTGAGGCATTCCCTTGGCCTCTGTCCTCAGGCTAAACTAAAAATGTGGAGGATGTTTGTATTGGCAGATTGAGATCTGAACTATGCACAAAAAGGTAGGAAATGGTAGAAAGAATGTTGATCCAAATGTCTTTGTGGCAAACGGATAAACTGTGGTGTGAGACATGACTTCAAAGTTAATTACATAATTATTAGCCTAAAGAAGCAAAAGGTCAAAGTTAAATAGTTTTAGAGATAAAGCTTGAAAGGCTCATTAAAAGGAAATGAACACAGGAAGTTCCAGAGCTAAACCACGAGTTCCTTGTTCTTATAGCTGAAAAGGTCATCTTCTGATCATTTTAACTCATGCTTCTCCATCCAAGATGGTGAGGAAGAAAAGTCAGTTACCACCTTCCAAAGAGAAGTAGGAAAGGTAATGTTGGAGTAAAGAGTTTTAAAATTGACTAACGTTTCCTACTTAGATTTAGTGAAAATGTTCAGCTTTCAAAATCGAAGAAACAAAGGTAGAATGCATAAGAATTTGAGACTGCTTGAAAAGTACACTGCTATCAAAACCACACTGAATCCTCTGGCTGTGTGAAGAACAGTAGTGACAATTACAAAAATTAATAATGATAGTACTTTTACATGGACATATACACACTAACAACGTAGTAAGGTAGATAGCTAGGGGGAAGCAGCCGCAAGGCACAGGGATATTAGCTCGGTGCTTTGTGACAGCCTGGAGGGGTGAGATGGGGAGAGTGGGAGGGAGGGAGACGCAAGAGGGAAGACATATGGGAACATATGTATATGTATAGCTGATTCACTTTGTTATAAAGCAGAAACTAACACACCATTGTAAAGCAATTATACCCCAATAAAGATGTTTAAAAAAATTTAAAATAAAATAACGATAGTACTTTTAAAAGACAGAGAGACAGAAGTGTCAAAGGCAGAGGTCATTTCAAGAAAAGAAATGATGAATGTGACTTGGTTTGGATTGATTAAGAATGATCATAAAGAAATATCTAAAAGTCACCTTAAAGTTAGAGTTTAGAGGCGATATTAGGGCAGGAAGCTAGCCACACTGACCTGATCACTCAAGCAACGGACATGAAGAGAAAAAGTGTGGAAAAGAGAAGACGGTCAAGGACAGACTGACCTGAACTTCGGCATACTCTTGAAAACGAATGGATCAAAGACTGGGGAAGCTTCAGAGAGCTCTAGAGACAGAAATGAGGAAAGATAATTTTAGAGAATATAGAGCTGATTTGGAAAAGAAGAGAAGTTTTTGAAAAAAGTAAACATAAAATGAAGAAAATTATTTTGGAAAAACAATGAGGACACACGTAAGAGATATAGCACAAGCTTGTAGAGACCAAATCAAGATAGCTTTAAGATAGTTCCTGGCAAACTTGAAACCCACAAAAAAGGAGCAGATAAATTTTTTTTTCAGGTTGAGTGATTATGCAGGAGCAAATATTGGTAAATGAGAAGCAGTAAAATGTCAACGAAGTTACATGATATTTTAGAAAAAGCAACCAAATAAACTTATATTCATACATTGACCTGGGTGGCCTTGGACCTCTAATCTTTTTGAGTCTCATGTTTCTTTAATGTATTATAAAATAAGGAGGACTGTAGTCATTTCACACATTTGTCTTGAAAGGTTAATGGAATAAAAATACTTAAAGTCCAAAACATGCTGTAGGACACATGTTATTATTCAATAAATGTTTCTTCTCTTTGAAGATATAGGTACTACTGTCAGATTAATCACAGATAAGGAAATTGATTAAAACATCCAATGCTTGTCCATTCATCCATCCAACAGATACTTACTAAGAACATACTCATTATGTGGCAAAGTCACATAGTCAATTAGACAAACAAGGCAATGACCCTACACAGCTTCTGGTGTGTAAAGGCAGATAATAAATAAGTAAAGACAAATATAATGTAGAGATAAGTACGGTTTGAAGAAATAGAATAGGGTGGGTTTCTAGAGTGTGTCCTAGTGGCTAGTTTAGATTGGATTGTCAGGAATTCTTCTCCAAAGAGGTATAGGAAGAAGGAATCAACCAGTCATGAAGAAGGAATCAAACAGCCATATGAAGATTAAGAGGAAGTTTACTCCAAGCAGGGTCAACAGCCAGATTAAAGACTCAAGAAAAGTGATTAGATTGGCATGTTCAAGGAACCCAGAAAATGACTAGTTCAGCTAAGAGTGCCCAGTGGATGAGGAGAAAAATGGTATCAGGTGAGAGAAGTAAGAAAGTCTGGATCATATAAGCTTAGTAAGCCAGACAAAGAAGTATAGGCTTTAGTCTATGTGAAATGAGACACCAGTGGAATACTATAAGCAGTCTGGTATAATAATTTGACTTGCCTTTTCAAAAGATCACTATGGCTACTGGGTGAAAAATGGACTATTAATGGGCAAAAGTAAAAGCAAGAGCCAAATCAGGAGGCCATTGTGATCATATTCAGAGCAATGAAAGCTACTTGAACAAAAGATGGCAGAAGGAAGGATGAAGAGGAGTAGATAAACTGAAGATATGTCTTTGGGGTAAACTTAATAGAACCTGCTGCCTGATGGATGTGAGAAAAAGAAGAAAGTCAAAAGTAACACTTGAATTACTGTTGGATACAAGTGGGTGCATACATACGTGCCAGTTAAAGCAATCAGAAAGCTGAAGGTTGGGGGTGCAAGGAGAGGGTGGATGAGAAGAGAGAAGATTGTTAAGTAATAGTTGGATAAATACAACTTGAAAATTTGGGGGAAGATTTAGAAATGTTCAGCAATTTAGATAGAATTTCAAACCAGAGGATTAGATTAGATCTCTGGGGCATGGTGTGTAGAAAGAAGAGAAACAAGATCCTAGTATCCCCCCCTGGGACATGCCGACATTTTAAGGTCACACAGAAAGGAGGAGTCTGTGAAGGAGATGAGGAAGAGAACAGAAAAGGAGAAGGAAGCTCATAAAAATGTGGAGTCAAGCAAATCAAGCGAGGAAGATGTTTCCAGAAGGAAGAAGTGGTCACTCTTGTCCAGTGTTAGAAGTAAAGTACCTAAAATATATATATATTTTTAAAGTGGTTCCATTGAAAGTGGCAACATGGAAGTCAGGGGTGACGTTGATAAGAATGGTTTCTGTGGAAGTTAGGGACTGAAACCCAAATAGAATTTTGTATTCTTTCATCATACATTCACATACTAAGCATTCGCCATTGTATTAAATGCCATCAAAACAGTAAGTGAAAATATTGTATTTTTTTATGCAATTAACTAAACATGTATAATTTTGCTTAATGTTTTAAAATGTGACTGTTTAAGTGTTTTTTTTTTCTTTTCCTCTTTTTTTGCTTTCGTACCTCTCACTCACTATCAGCTGTCCTCTGTCATAAAATAATTCACAGTGTATCTCAGTAGTTATCTCTCTTTATCTTTTCTGTGGCTACATAATCCTATTTATGCACATAGATGTATCCGTGCATACAGAAATATACAGGACTTTTTTCTTTGAGTTGTTTTACCTAGAGAGAATCCTACCATAAATATGTTTTGAATCTTGCTCTTTTCCCAACATCTCACGGACACCCCGAGTCAACTGGTATAGCTCAAATATGTTATTTTTTAATGCATAACATTTCAGAGGTAGATTTGCCATAATTAATTTAACCATTCCCTTACTGATGGACATTAACTTTGTTTTCACTCAAACAAATGGATAATTTACTATTATTCACTCTTCCAGAATAGTATTATAAAGATAGGCAGGCAGCATAGATACCTGAAAAAGTGTTGTTTGAATGAATAAAGGAAAATATTAAGACAACCACAGTTTATAAGTTGTTTTCACTTTCATTTCTCAAGCATCTATCTTTGACAGGTAATGATGATTAATAGTGGCAAAAATGCTCCAATACCATTTTATTGTAACTCCCTTTATTTAAATTTTCAAGTCTTTTCCACCTTTTTATTTCTAAAAAAATATTCCTCTGAACATTTACATGTGATCACATCTTTCATATATCTCTAATTCTTTGATTAGGATAGAATCTTAAATATGAATTTACCTGGCTAGGAGTCAGAAACATTTTAAGAAATCTTGATAAGTAGTGAGTCATTTCTTTCCAGAAAAGTGGAAATTTTTATCTCCCCAGAGTATATGAGTGCCAAAGTCACTGCATATTAGCATAAGTACTCATTTGAACATTATCTGAAGCAATTATGCAGCCAATAAGGGAAGAAGACTCATAACCTTAACAGAGCCCTGGCTGTGAAGTGCCAGAGCTGATTTGAATAAAGCCATCAGGAACATTCTGGCTAGGATTCTTCTGACCTATTTTTGTGTTGACATGGTTACTTTTAATCAATAAATATCCAGAAGAGTAACCAAGACACTTGTGCCATAGCTCATTAGGTGTCAAAAAATTCTTGTTGAATAAATTAATTTTTGTCCAAATTAAGAGTCTTTCCCATTTCTCAGCACATTTCCAATCTGCAACAAGCATTTCCTTTCTAGGCACTTACAGACTGAAATAATGTATGTGAACTTCAGTTCGAAACAAAATTTTTGAGTGTTAATTTATAACCTCTTGCATCCAGGAGAAAGACAATTTTGATTCCTACTCATCACTATCCTATGGGCTTTTTGCTTAAAAAGCATTCGTTTTGTTTTCCAGCCTTATACCCTCTACCCTAACCAAAATAGAGTTTTTCCTCCATGTCTGTGAAAGTCTGTAAAGAAAGCATGGTTATGTGTCTTCCCTGGATGTTGGGCTCAGAATAAGTTTTCAGCTGTTAAATCTTAAAAGATAGCACGCTAGATGAACTCTGCAGGAAAGTTTATGTTTTAAAGAGTGTTGCATGGAATTAACAGGCAGTTATTCAGAAGGCAAGGTAAACGGCATTGAGTTAGGCATTTTGAACTTCCCGATCATTTTGCAGACTGTCCTTTCAAAATTAGGAAATCTGGAATCTTTTCTTTCCTGTGGCAAATAATATTATGCTTAAAGAAAACAGAGAGCATATTTGCATATGTAACATGACTCCTTAGTTGGAGTAAAGTTATTTAATAATCACAATCGGATTTTAGACAATTTCTGTTTTTGAGAAAATGCAATTCAGAACATTTACCTCAGGGCTAAGCCTTAGAATATTGCATTTAGCTAGACCAGTTGTAAAATCATGAGGGAATAAACATAATCATGTTCGAGACAAGCCCACTACTCAGACATAAGGTGACTTTTACATCAATAGATGACATAATGATAGGCCTCATTTAAAAAGAGTAATAACTTACTGAAAACCACATGTATTTCTGATATATTATATGCATTGTACTAATTTAATCTCACCCATTAATTGATGGTGCTGACATTTTAGACAGTTTGAGCACAAGAAACAGGTGACGTATGTATGATCTAAATGCATCACATCAAAATGACTACTTGAGTTGTATTCAGAGGAGTTGAAATAATTTATTATTATCCACTATTCCAGAATTGTATTATAACAGGCAGGCAGCATAAGTAGATACCTGGAGAATTTTATTTGAATGAATAAAGGAAACTATTAATATACCAACAGTTTATAAATTGTTTTCATTTCCATTTCTCAAGCATCTATCTTTGACAGGTAATGACCTAGACTTTAAGGATGTCAAAATGGATGATACAGTACCTCTTTTCTAGGAACTAAATTAATTCTAAACTCTGTGATACAAAAATAGCAAGTATTATTAAACTATTTTCACAAGGGCTTAAAAGAGGTTGACTGTGATTAAATGAATTGCCCAAGTCACAGAATACTAAGTGGGGATCTTAGGACCAATATCCGAGTACTGAAATTAGGTCCAGTATACTTTGCACCATCTCTTTCTTATAGTCTTCCAAGTGACTGTCTCTTTTTATGATGCCAGCCCCATCTGACTTAGTCACAAGCTTAAAACAGCTTTTCCAAGTGTTCTTTCCAATTCATTAGTGATTTGTCCATTTATCCATTTATATGCATGCATATGTGTTTATGTGTGTGTGCCATGTATATACATATCTATGAATCCAATTCTGTACGATGCTAATACTATGCTTGGAGAGTGAAAAATTCTGCTACTTGTGTGTTTGGTCTACTTGAAAACAAATAATCAGATTGACCATATTTTGCATTAAATTTGCAAGTTCTTTTGGTGAACATATGTAGCCTAGCTGGTAACTCTAAGCTACATAATAAGACTTTTTTTTTTGATAAGGACATCTACATCCAAATGGCAATTCCTTTCAAAGAAGTTGCAACCAAAGGCTATATCATTGCATGCCATGGGTAATGCCATTATTCAAAATATTGTTAATAAATGTTTTATTTCTAGTTTTTCTTATCTTATCTTACATTTTGTAATTTGTCTTGATGTTTTCAAAGTCCGTTTTTTTTTTAGTAATTATCTCATTTAGTCCTGACCGCAAATTTTTTCAGATAAGTTCAGGGTAGACATAATTTTCCTTTTTGAAAAACTAAGAAATTAAGGATTGGAGAATTTAAGTGACTTGCCTAAGATCACAAATCTTATAAAAGAGCACAAACAATGATTTCGTGGGTATTTTTAAACTGCAATTTGAAGACATTATATCATAAAAATGAAAAGGATAAGCTTTAGAACAAGGACAGAATTGAGCTGGAATCTACTTCTCTTTCTTACCAGCTATTTATTCTCTGTAGTTTTTTCCCCTGAAAGAGGAAGATAATAGTACAACTTCACAAAATTGTTCTTAAGACTTGGATGAGAAAATACATAGATCCTGGCTTATGACCAGCATTAAATAAACAGTAGATTTCATAAATTATGAAAGTGAGAGGCTTTTTGCATTAAACCACCCTAAAATGAGTCTCAGTGCTTTATAATCACACTATATTTTTGTCATCAAACTCACCTTATTCACTATTTGGAATAAAATATTTTTGGCTGTTTCAGGAATTAAATCTATTGTCCAAATTATAAACATAACAATAACATCATCTATGATGACATTTAAAAACAAGACATTGAAAGATCCAAAGGACTTCAATGCATTGATTATTTATATTTCATTATACTGAGAGGATGTGAGGAGTTATTTTTTAACACTTTTAAAATGTTCTGCTTCTTTTATTGAATCTTTTTTATTACTTTCACATGTAACCATATTAGAATAAAAATAAGCTATTTCACAATCTTTAAAACTACAGGAAATGTTTGTGGTTCTAAGTGAGATCACTTTATGGCTATAATTTAAAAAGAGATAATCTTGAAATTATTCCACTGTACCTTGTCATATCATAGGATTATCTCTACTAGCTACATCACTTTTTTCAAGTGTTTAACCGCTTACAACCTGGCCTTAGTAATTCTCTGTGCTTTTTGTGTGCATTTTCTAATTCACTAGACTCAAGCACCCAAATACTAACACCATGGATCAATTTCCCTTTGCACCTCCCATTGCTCCTGGCACAACACCATTAGTTGGTCAATAAACACATGGTAAGTGAGATTATATAGAAAGTTTAATTTTAAATGTATTGGATAAATGCCAGATGGCATATAAAGAAAAGCAAAAGATCCCCATCATCCAATTAACACATACAGTTAAGACTGACTTCCACTATAAAACTCATAAGGTCAATGCAAAAAATTGTTCTTTTGTAATAAAGAACAGAATTGAAAATAAACAGAGGAAGTTTGTCAGCATGTCCAAAATATGTATAAAATAATTTTACATTGGCTGAGAGCTTAGATCATCTCAGATAATTATCACAGGTTTACAAACCCAGAGCACAAGAGAAATTTGATGTTGTATAAGCAGAAATTTTTAGAAAGAAAATGTAAAATAAAACAGGAAGTTTCAGCCCACTTGCACTGAAGCTGTGATCCCATGTCATGAAAATACACAAAGATAGAATTATCAAAAACTATGGAAGATGAACAATGATATTGGTTTGATTTCCTTTTAAGCCACTTTCCTTTAAGACACATAACCAGGTGTCTATGTTGTAGATAGTCACAAATGATAAAATATAAAATGAAGAAATAAATTAATGTTTATATTTTGAGGGCATTGACAAAGAATAAGATGCAGTTCCTTGAAATTTAATGCTTTTCAAACCTTAAACATCATTCAAGTGCCCAATTTTTCTTATCTCATAGCCATTTTGATGAGATGAATTCGCTTTATCAACCGAATTCAACCCTCATAGACAGTGTTTACCAAACATAAATTATCCTTTTATTGATAGCAACAGCATAATAACAAGTATTAACTCTTATACTTTTTCTTCATTTTAAATCACCCCTCTTCCTCTTTGGAATCCAGCTCTTCCTTCTTGACTTCTTCATGAGCCTTCCTCTGGAAACCCTTTTCTATTTTTACTTTTCCATCGCTTATCTGCTATTGATTGAGAAAAATATGATTATAATTCTTTCAATTGTGAGTTAGGTAAAAGTAGATATACATTAAATAAAGATTTCAATGAATTTCCCATGGAATAAAACAAATGATTTAAGCACATGAAAAAGTGTGTGCCATTTTTTGAGAGGTGGAAGGCTGAGTACGAATAAATTTTGAGAAGATTAACAGTTAATTATTTGGTTTTGGACACTTTTATCCTTTCATATCCAAGTGGAGATGCTGACAGGGCAGTCTAGTAAATAAATCTTGGATTTTAGGGGTGACATCTAGAGTGTAGGAGGCAATGGAATTTTATAAAGCTGTGGGTGAGATTATCTGGGAGTGGTGCTAGATATATCTTTTTAAGAAAAGAGTACTAAGCAACCATAAAAAAGAATGAAATAATGCCATTTGCAGCAACATGGATGAATTTAGAGACTGTCATACTGAGTAAAGTAAGTCAGACAGAGAAAAAGAAATATCATATGGTATCATTTATATGTGGAATCTAAAAAGAAATGATACAAATGAACATAGTTACAAAGCAGAAACAGACTCACAGACTTAGAGAATGAATTTATGGTTACTGGGTGGGGGAAGGGTGGAGGGAAGGGATAGTTAGGGAGTTTGGGATTGACATGTACACACTGCTATACTTAAAAATGAAAACCAACAGGGACCTACTGTATAGCACAGGGAAATCTGCTCAATGTTATATGGCAGCCTGGATGGGAGGGGAGTCTGGGGAAGAATGGATACATATATATATATATATATATATATATATATATATATATATATATATATATATATATATATATATATATGTGTGTGGCTGAGTTGCTTTGCTGTGCACCTGAAACTATTACAACATTGTTAATCAGCTATAATCCAATATAAAATAAAAAGTCAAAAAAAATTTTTTAAGAAAAGAAATGAGTACTGAGGTTTGAGGCTGAACAACTAAGAAGAGGAAGGGGATACACAAATGACACTGAAAGTTTCATGGAGGTTATTGGGGTTTTGATCAGGGCAGTTTGGGTGGAGGATTGGGAGAAAAATCTGACTTAATTAAATTCAAGAGAAAGGGAGAAAAAGTAGAGTCAGTGAGAATGTATAACACCCATAAGGAACTTTGCTCTTCAAAAAAATTTGAGAAATGGGTCAGTAATTGGACAGAAAAGTAGAACCAAGGGAGGATTTTTTTTAAAATGGGAGTGATTCCAGGATGTTTGTATATTGATAGAAATGACCCAGTAGAGAGGAAATATTGATGATACAGGAAGAGAGGAAATTATTTTATATGGGGAGTGAAGAAAGGAAGACGTCAAGAATGACTCCTAAGTTTCTGACTAGTGTATTTTCACAGATAATGGAAATCTTTACAAAAATAGGCAATGCTGGAAGACAACAGATTTGTAAGAAACTTCATGAGTTCATTTTGGGAAATGTTAAGTTTGAGGGGCTTTTGAGTCATCTAAGAGTACTAAGTAGGGAATATGAATTTTCAAAGAGATATAAAATATAAAGAGGTAAACTTTAAGTCATATGTACAGGGTGATAATTTAAGCCAAGGTGAAGGCAAAATACACAAGTTCCTCTTAATCATTTGAGATTAGAAGATTTCCTACATCCATGCACTTATCATTCCACCTTGATAAATAAGGAACCATATTTTAAGCACCTGTTTTTCTGCTCAGTACATGGTATTCTTATATACTCTGAATGTTTTTAAATTCTTTGAGTAGCCAATGTTAACATTCCTTTATAGATGAGGAAATTAAAGGTCAGAGAAATTAGTCTTGGGCCATACAAAGTCCAAAGTAGTAGAGATGGTATTAAACTCAGGTCTATCTTGACCTAATATCTATGCTTTCTTTCCTCTATACAAGCTGTGGAGTGTTTTAGTTACCCCTGAATATTTTAGTTACTTCCTAAATGGTCTCTCCACATTCCACCATTTTCTCTTCTATTCCTGTAGTTCTCAAACTTCCCTGTGGCTAAGAATCACTTTCAGAGATAAGCCAGTATAGTAGATAATCTGCATATTTAATAAGCATCCCCATGTGATCCTGATGCAGGTGGTCTGTGGATCATGATCTGCATCTCAGCCTTTGAGTGTTGGCCACATTAATCCTATTAAAGGAAAACTAACTCATGTCACTTGTTTGATTAATAATTGATAAGTACTCCAGGCCCTTTGTGACATGTCCTGGATATAATTTTCAAGCCCAGTTCTCTAAGCCAGCCATGTTATTTTTGTCCCTCTTCCTGGGTAATATTTTTCCCACCTACGTACATTTTCAGCTGCCTTTCGCCATTGTTAGGCATCCTCCTCCTGTTTCCTTGCTTCATATTTACTGAAGGAAACTCCAAAAGCATGGTTTAATTCAAGTTTACTTTAGTTAGAAATAAGGCTTTCTCCTCATTTCTCTAGTTGTACCTACTACATGATTTATCATCTACTGAGTTATAGTTTACATCACTGTTTCAACCAACATGCTTCTTTGAACTTCCCACAGCAGTTTCCCTAGCACAAGTATACATTAAGGATGAGCATTTAGTGTTTGCTAAATTAATAAGGTGGAGAGTAAGCTACATGAAGACCTTACTCCCACTAGGGGAAGCAGGTTGACTATTTAAAAGGAACCAAAGAAAAATTGCATCTACTTCACAATAGGGTTTTACACAATACTCAACATCTAGATACAGATGTATTAGGAAAATATCTGTTCACTGTACACTAATATTAAAATCAAAGTCATAACAAATTTTGCTCTTATTTTCTCCCAAGTTTCATTGTTGCAAATAAGCAATTAAATTGGGTAAAACTACTAGAGATGGTACCTGCCAGATCTCTTTCAATACAACCTCACTGAAGACCAAGGCATAAAAGCAGAATCAAAAAGAGATGCGAGGATAGTGAAGATAAAACCAATAGCTGAAAGCATGTAGTTACAATCCAAATACAGAGGCGCAGCTTAGCAAATTAGTTTTGCCGAAGAGTTCAAGTTTTCCAATTTCCTTGGCAACTGAAGAAGTTTGTGATGTTAACTGCTTAGACATCTGCATTCTCAGAACAATCTCTTTCTTTAGAAACTTGAATAAACATGGCAATACTACTATGAGGGGGCCAGAATTCACTATTTCTTAACAAAATCAAGTGAAAACAATGAAACAAAGGTTTTAATATGTGAATTATCTAGAGTTTAATAGTTGGAAAAAATTAAATCTTTTTATTGTTCTTTTTTCCTTTAGAAGAAAAGTGAAAAGACCATGTTGACAGTAGGTATTTCCAGAGGTTTCTACAATGTGGGTGTTTGGGGCCTAGAATTAATCATCACAAACTATCTCTACGCCCTTAGGAGATCTTTATTATTGCTGTTCTTAGGTTGAACTTGGCACTTGATTAAGAACACATTTTGCTCATAGCCTGTAGAACGTGGGCATGAATACAAAGAAACAGCCAAAATCACATTTCAAATGATAAAACACTACTATTTCCCCCACTAGAATGGTTTTAAACTGACCAAAGACAAAAGTCAGCCATGTAAAATCAAAATAAAAAAAAAAAACTACAATATATTTGATATAATTTAATACTGAGTGATTATAGACATTTCCATTCTTTTTTTTTTTCCTGCCCTTTCTTTGTAAATCTCCAAACTGGGGTATCTTTCACTACCTAGGAATCACTATACTCAGTCTGCCACTTTTCAGTATGTGCCTAATTTGATATAAAAGTTTAGTTGTTTTTGTTGTTTTTCCCAAATGGTAAGTTTTATTGTGACAAGGTGAGAATTACTTTTATCTTGTTATGCACGTAGGTACAAGAAACTGCATATAAGAATTGCCCAATTATTTAATGAATTTCAGTTTTGGTTGTTATATATGATACAAGACAAAACTTATCTGGAAGTTAAAAAAAATAAGGCAGTAATGGAAGAAATTCTCCTCTTTAAGCATAATGCTGCGATTGTCTTTTAAAGAACATCTCCCAATATTTATTCATTCTCTCTCTTTCTCTAAGAAATAAAGGGTGGGGTGGGTCATTGAAAGTAGCTCAATGACCTATAGACTCTTGCAGAGGCTCACAGTTAGCCAAATAACTTTGTTAATATTACTGTTTACAAAATACTATCTTGGGGTGAAAATGTACTTTCCCACTAAAATGCACTTTCCCAATAAAAGTGTATATTTAGCATGTGATTATCTGTGAAACATTTGACATCTAAAAGAAAATCTCATCCTCTTGAAGGGCAGCCCTAGAGAAGATGACAAATATGGTAAATTAGACATTCAGATTCATACTTGTATAGTATCTCAACTTGACTTCAGCATTTGCATTCTCCTAGATAAATTTCTTACAGAAAATTGTTTCTAAAAATCCATAATAGCTCAGGAATTGCACATGGCAAAATAATTGAAGTCAACAGGCATTAGATTGCCATTCATTTCCTGAGGTAGCTGCCACAAATTGGGACAAACCTGGTGGCTTAAAACAGCATAAATGTATTCATTCACAGCTCTGGAGGCCAGAAGTCTGAAATCAAGGTGTTGGCAGGGCTATACTCTCTATGGAAGCTCTAGGGAAGAATCCTTCCCTACCTCTTCCAGCTTCTTGCTACTGTCAGCATTCCTTGGCTTGTAGCCACAACTTTCTGTGTCTTCACATCTCCCATGTGTCTGTCTACTCCTCTGTGTGTCTGTCTACTCCTCTGTGTGTCTTTCAACAACACTTGTCACTGAATTTAGTGAACACTTGGAGAATTCAAGATGATCTTCTCATCTCGAGATCCTTACCTTAATTCCATTTGGAAAGACCTCTTTCCCCAAATAAGGTAACATTCACAGGTTCAGAGAATTAGAATATATCTTTTATATGAAAAGATATGAA
This sequence comes from Phocoena phocoena, assembly GCF_963924675.1. Classification (NCBI taxonomy): domain Eukaryota; kingdom Metazoa; phylum Chordata; class Mammalia; order Artiodactyla; family Phocoenidae; genus Phocoena; species Phocoena phocoena. Next base: position 130,280,094 of record NC_089222.1, read on the forward strand.
CATATCTTTAATGAATCACTATTTAACCCACTATGAAGTTTGTATTTCAATGCAAAAACCATTTTCTAATAAAGGTTATAGATTTGTATATAAATAAATTATCAACAATTATGTAATCCTTCAAATGAGAGAACAAAATTACTGATACAATTATTATTTCTTATTAGACTTCTGTTGGAACCATACTGTAATGTTGCTTGCAGTACAAAGGAATGTTGTATAATATATATTCCTACCCAAAACAAGTATTATTGAAATAATAATACATTCTCCTCTAAAGAATTGCAAGGCCTTGATCCTGTGAGTTCCAGCTAATGAAACTTAATAACAATAATAGAAAAAATAATAAGTAATTTAATTTGTCAGATACTATAGTAAGTGTTTCACACTGGTTTTCTAGTCTAATCCTCACAACCACCCATAATATAGAAACATTGCTGGGTGCTGATTCTTTCTTGCTATAATTTTTCTAACAAAACTTACTTTTTATTCTAGTGTCCACTATCTTCCAAAGATATGAGATTTCATTCATTTAGTTATGATAATCCCACCAACCTTGCTAGTGAGTGAATTAGAAATGGACACGTAACACAATTGTGGCTAATGATTTGTGAGGGAGAGTCTAATAAAGTGGTTTCTGGAATATTCTCTCATGCATTATTTTACTTTGTTACGCCTACCATAACAAAGTACCACAAACCAGGTGACTTAAATAACAGGATTTTATTTTCCTTCATTTCTAGAGCTTAGAAGTCCAAGATCAAGGTGTCAACAGCATTGATTTCTTCTGAGGCCTCTCTCCTTGACTTGTAGGTGGCTGTCTTCTTGTGTCTTCATGGGGTCTTTCTTCTGTGTGTCTGTGTCCTAATTTCCTCTTCTTATAAGGACACCAGCCATATTAGATTATGTCTACACCAATGACCTCATTTAACCTTAATTACCTCTTTAAAGACCCTATCAGAAAAAAAAAAAAAAGACCCTATCTCCAAATAAGGTTATATTCTGAGGTTCTAGGGGTTAGGACTTCAACCTATGAAGTTTAGGGAGACACAATTTTGCTCATAACACACTTAAAAGGAGAAACTCAGAAAATGATCTTCTCGACTTCATTATTTAAATATTGTAATGTCCAAAGGAATAAAACCCTATAGATGGCAGAACAATGGAGAGAATCTGGGATCAGAAGGATCCTGTAACCCTGACTGAGGACTTCCTATTACAGGTGATAGTTACTGTTCTTATTTTTAAGCATTTCAGGTAGCTCCTTCTGCTATGGTATCTATTTGACATAAGAAAATACTGCTATTTTCATTGCCATTTTACAATTGGAGAAACCTAGGCTTAAAGAAACTTGCCCTTAGTCACACAGCTTGTAAAATGAAAGCTGGAATTCAGATCCAACTATCTCCTGCATGACTGACCAGAAAGAGTAAGTCTCTGATGTAATAATATTCTCTCTGATATCTTTCATTTCTGTTTTATAAATGCCTCTTATGGAAACTTAAATAAGCAAACTTTAGAATGTTACCCACTGGATATTCTAGAGAACTTGGAAGCAAGGAACTGTCTAAAGAAACATAAAGCTGACCACAAGACTATTTGGGGAAAGACAAACTTCCTCTACTAAGATACATCTAAAGGGTAAAAAAGATGCACGCAGTATAAATACAAAAAAATCACCAAACTGCTTAAAATGAGGTCATCCCATGAACTAATTGCCTGACACCCAAATTGCGCTCTGTCTACACAATCTCTGTAGTCATTTGAATCTAGTCTTTCATTCCCTAGTGCCAGGGATTGCAAATTTACCTTTATCTATATGTTCTATTGTTCAATTGGTTTGAATTACATAGCTTGCCCTGACTCTATATTTTCCTTATTGCAGGTTGAGCCTATCTCTTTCAATTCTTACCTAGGGAGGAAATGAGTGTTTGTCTTTTTCAAAACTTCCTTTACATGTTTGTATCACATGTCCTTTGTTCACTTTTCTGGAATAAGCCCATTGACTCTTCATGCCCACCATTCTCTCCTTGTCCTATCATCACAAATTCTTCTTAATGTTTTTATGTCTTTTTTAAAAACAGATTTTAATAACCACCTGGCTTCCTTTTTCTGAAATGGAATAACAGAAAGACACATGAAAAGCCTATTTCTCAGCTTTAAAGAACACATTGCTTATAATTAGAGTCACTATTTTCCTCCCCCCTTTCTTTTGTATCCAAATCCTTCAGATTAACAGCTTAGTTTGACTCAGATCCGGAACACCTAGCCATGTAAAGTCAGTGTTAACACCAATTTCCAACTGGTACTGAGAAGCACAGCACCTAACGTAGCTGTAACTGATGAACCACACTTAAGGCATCAAAAATCACTTGGTCACATGTCACAGTCAAGCAATGTGTTAAAGGGTTTTATTCTAGTGGAAGGACTCTGGACTCACTCAGCTCACAGTCCCACTGCCTGATTTTCTAGAGATGTGTGCTTGATTCTGTTTTCTAATTTACTTCAGTCCAATTTGATTTGGGGGGAACGCTTTTACCCAGTAACTTTTTACTTTGTAATTGATTATGGGATGAATACTGTGGTATATTGTGTCATTAACCCCGATTAATGGCCTCCCTTGACCTGTACCCATTGTAACGTGATTTTTCAGCTCCTCCCAAGTATCATGCTGTCTATCCCCTTAGTACTTAAAGCAGGACTGACCTTGTAACTTGTTTTGGCCAATTAACAGCACATAGCAAAGGTGATAGTGGGACACTTCTGAGCCAGGGCTCAAAAAACTTTATACACTGTCACTCTCTTGGAACACTGTCTTTGCCAGGAGAACAAGCCCAGGCCTGCTGGAGGATGAGAGACCACATGAAGCAGAGACCAACCATATCAACCTCGACATCTTCAACCAACGAAACCCCATTTGACTCACCAACTGATTGCAGATACATGAGTGAGCCCAGCCAAGATCAGCTGAGCTTGGCTCAGTTCAGCAAAACCACCCAGCCAATCCTAAAAGTATGTGCAAAAATAAGTGCTCATTGTTATACATCACTGCAGTCCTGTGGTTGTTTGTTGTACACGTTAGTATAGCATAAATAACTGATACAAGCCCATTTCTAACTACTGATTCTTGACTTGAATACGAACAACCCAACAACAACCAGCTAGGCTCAAGTGAGTGCCTATGTAAGATATTTACTGGATAATTGCCAGTTTTCTCACAGATTTACCTCACTTACTATATCCACTCTGCTTCCTAACCTGCTAAATTTGTCAAGCTCCACTCTGTCACAAACCTGATCCATGCAATCATGACAAGTACTGTCTACACTTTGACCTCAATCAATTTGTAGAAACATGTGTGTTGCCAAGCCAAACTTTGAACTGGAGGGATGTTTTTTAGCAAGAAGAATGAGAATAATCACTATTCCAGTAACCACACAACTGGTTGACAAACAAAATTTGCTGACTTGAAGTGAGAGCAGATTTTTCCTCCCAATTTTGTATTTCAAATAGATAAATAAATAGGCAAAAGTAAAAGACACTGTAGCCTCCTGTAACATCAAATTTTCCCTAAATATGAAAGCTTTATTAACTAGTTAAAATAAGTAGCTACCTCTACTTCTGAAATTTTTCATGGAGGCCAAAAATCCAAGGTGCTGGATTGTCCAGCTTTAAAAATTGCTCACTAAAAACACAGGCTTCAGAGAGAGAAGGCAAAAATAAACAAACAAAAAAAAACAAAACTAAAAAGAACCTCTTTCATTTAAGATGGATGCAAGTTAACTGCCTCTGAGACTTGCAAACAAAGGTCAATCTATTCGGCTGAGGTATACAGGTAATTTGGATAAAAGCAGGACTAGCAAAGGCTGAGCTGAGGGGAGTGTGAAGAAAATTCAGGGAGTCTTCATTTCTGCAAACTTGGTGAAGGATTTCTGACATAGCACCAGCATGTGCTCGTACTGAATTTCTGGGAAATTAGAGTCAGTGGGGAAGAGAATAAAAGATGTACAGACAGAAGACATTATTCAAAAAGGAAGAGCTAGGTGCAAGAAGGATGATGGGTTAAAATGGGAAAACAGGAATGAAGATAAAGAGAGGGGGATGTCAAGAGATTCAGAATGCAGGACCTGACTGGGGTGAGGAAAAGAAAGACACGAGCATAGTGCACAGATACCAGCAAGTGAGAACTTCAAAGACGTGAGGGCTGGGCATAGGCATCTGACCGAGTTTATGGAACACCTGTAAGAGACTCAGGTGACTTCATCCCATTATCTGAAAATAGGAAAAACACTGAAATGAATAAACCACTGAAAATTAGATTTTCTGAAACAGTTGAGGACAAATACTGCATAAATATATCAGATATACACTAAAATCAGAATATAAATGAAATGTTTAGCCATTTAGGGAAGAAGCCATCTTCTTTAAGAAATAGATCAGTTTAGTCAACTGTAAGCTCTCCTACTTGCCCACTAAACTCTGGGCTGTGGGAGGATTGCAGCCATGAGACTATGACAGCTATGAAAATAATGTAGCGTGCAGCTTCTCATCATTACCAAGGCTCCCAGGTAACTTGCACTCTGACCTACCAGAACTTTGCTCACTATACAAGCCTTCGCTCACTCTAAGTTGCTTGCTACAGAAAGCAGGACTGAGTCCCATCACTGCAGGGTGTATCTGTTGATATTTCAGTGTCCTTTCTGCCATCTGCTAAAGATAAAGCATAATCTATCTAGCTCACTCTCTGGTTTTCTGCCTTAAAAACTGGGCCATGAGTTACATGCATGAATAGAAACTATTTCTCAACTTCTGGAAACTTTGTAAATTACAGACAGTGAAATATTTAACATATTATCTCTAAATACAGTTCATCAAAAGTATAAAATCTAAGATATAAATTCAAGATCTGAAATTTTATTTGAAAGATGTATAGCTATAGTACTATACCATAATAGATTTCATTTATTTCCTTTCCCATGGTAAATAGTACCTTAAATGTTAAACATGGACTTTATCCAGTTTTAAAAAAAACTTATTTAAAATTTTTATTATAGAACTGCAAAAATATAGAGCACTATATTTTGTGCATATGGGGGCACGTTTAGGTCTACAAAACTAGCACCATAATTTTTTGAGAAAATTTATAAGTGGGTCTTATGAGATCTTACTTAAGTATAGTTCTTCTTACTGACATTTGTGCATAACTAATTCTGAGATCAGAATTTATATTATTAATTTTGTGAAAATTATCTGGTTTTGTTAGTAATATCATTTAAAAATCTTTTTTATTCACAATATTTCTATATCCTCTTTAAGAATATTTTATTGTTTCTTTCAGTAAGAATGTATCTATTTGACTATGGAAGTTAGAACAAAACCTTTTTCCCTTGTTGAGCAAAAAAAAAAAAAAAATTAAATAATGTTCTTGTCTGTGTGAAGCCCTTTTGATTTTTACTCAACAAGAGAGTTCAGCTGCTAGATACTAAAGAGGAAATTAAAGTTTTACTCTAGTGTTTTGTTCATGATTTGGTTCAATCGACCACCAAATAAACACACATACTTCCCAAAGCAGGTGCTAGGTCATCTCATACACAATAATGAGAAGTTGTTTTAGAATCCCAATAAATTTAAAAACTTGCCTGAGAATGCTCTAAAACCTACAGATGAGATGGACTACAAAACATTATCTGTGTGATGAGTTCTTTATCCTTTTGCAGTAAAAGTGTAAGCACTCTGAAAATTATTAAAAACACTGATGCACGGCAGCAAATTAAAACATCCGAAGCAATTCGCGTTTCTGTGGGGTCCTCCACTAAGCCAAAAAACTTTCATCAATGCAGTGGTCTGGGTAGGAACATGTTTTGCTTAAAACCTTTGTGGTTAATACTACGCTTTAATAAAATTCTCCAAAATTATTTCTCCAGAATTAAGTCATCTAAATAAAAGAGGAAAAAGTTGGGTTGCAGGTTGACTATTACGTCATTCATTTCTCCATTGTTAGATAAATATTTCTTGACTTCATTTATAGAATGATAGAATTTGCAAATGATAGAATGATACAAAAGTGCAAGATATAAGTTCAATTCAATTGATGTATTAAACAGCGAATATTCATATCTCAGTGTGTGATTGCATGCAAAATGAGAGAAGACTGGATAATATTTTTAAATTCGGGAAAAAATAAAAGAAGCTAATATTTAAAATATCATCTGAATTATCTCAAATGGTTTGAAATTACATTGTAGATGTCACATTTTCTATTTCAATTAGCCTGTAATTGAAAATTGAGAAAGAAAGCCAAAAGTGACATTATTTCCCAGGGAGTGATAAACTTTTCTAAATGCCTTAATAAGTTCTTATTTGTATAACCAAATGATAAGAGAAAGTCTTAACCATCTCTATTTTGTTTAAGATTAAAAGTCTGATTGTGCAGCTGTTTGGTTAGTGAGAATGGCAGATAGACAGATGGTAGATGGATGGATGGATAGATAGATAGATAATAGGACATATTAAAGTAAAACTTAAAATATCACAAATTCAGTTTCTGTAAACCAATAAATTATATAACATATGTCTTCAAAATAGAAAGTTGGGTTTATTTTACCCACTTGTAAGAATTCCATAGTCCTCAATTCAATGGCTCACTCTCAATGTTTCTTGTCTTCTTGAGGCTGCTCGACTAAAGTGTGAGTTTATTTCTATCGTTTAATCAAGAATAACTAATCTGAGATCCTTCAGGTCTTCTCCCTGACCCAACTTCCGGCCCTCTAAACACACATACAAATTGTCATAAGTAAAGAACCAGAACGGGAGCCCCTTTCTCTTGTTTCTCTCTTAGCCTGAAGTGACAACAAAACTCCCACTCGCTCTAACTTTGATCCTTTGTTTTCTCAGTCCCGTAGGCAGAGCAGTTGTTAATCAGACTATAGGAGTCGGGACATCACTGCACTTTATTTCACTGGGAGGCAAGAAGTGTCAGGGCTGGAGTGTGTTGCCCTAAAGGAAGAAGTCTCTCAGTCTTCACTCTGCCTCTTGAGTCTAAATGGACCAGAAACTTTATCCCCAGTCTTAGTGGGAGGAGCCCCAATTATTCTCCTCGAACTGCTTAAACTGTATGTTTCTTCCATATGGCCTAGAAAATATTCCTTGCATTTCTGGGCAGGCTGAAACATTCCTCCCCGGCTCCTAGCTATTTATGTAGTAGGATACACTGGCAATATCCAATGCACAGTTTATAACATCATCCACAAAAAGGCCACCATGTATTCTTTGCACAAAATTTCCACAAATGCTAGACAATATGTATTTCTAGTTGGTTCAAGTGTTTCACCTGCATGTACACTGTAAATTTTTAGATCTCTCAAATTCCATGTGATTACTTTTCATAACATCCACTGTGTATCTTGGAATAGATGTTGGGAATATGAGGTGGGGTTTGGTGCTCAGTCCCTAAAACTCACTTGCCTTCCCTTGCAAATTTTCAATCAAGGATTGTAATCTGTACCATAAGGCCCTGTGCTGGGCTTTCAATCCACCCTCTTCTCAATTAGGAATAGCCCCGTTGCAGAGCAGACCAACCCTGTCATACCCACAACCTCTGAGAAAAAGAGAATAGTACAGAGAGGGCAAGTCAGGTGACCAGGTTGTCCCCAAAAGAGCCCTATGTGGCCTGTCTTTTTTCTAAATGAAGATCACAACCACCATTTGCAAAATCAATATTCAAAAAAATATACTATAAACATCCAATTGAGATTTTGTCAAGTCATTGACAGCTAAGGTGAAAAACAAGTTCTCATTTTTAGACAAACCTTCCCTTTCAAAGTGCAAAATGTGTATATAAGCATGATTTGTGTGGTAGAGAATATCATGAGTAATTCAATTTTGTGGAGGAAAATGCCAACTCATTTTCAATATCAGCAGAGTTTTGTGCAGGTTAGAACTATCCCTGAATAAATTATAAAGAAACAAGCTAATTTTTCAGAGACAAATACTTTTTCTGGAATAGAGATGTTGGAAAATCAGAATGCCATCTTTTGGAAGGTGTTTAAATTTAAATGGAACATTAAAGTTCTTGTTTAAGATATATCCTTATAACAGACCCTGTTTTGATGTAACTTAGATAACACTGTTTTCAGGCTGTCTAAATAAACAGCATATATAGCAAAAGGATGAAGTTAGGGTTCAGAAATATGTAGAAAAGCACAAGCCAATGGGAAGGTGAAAACAGGCATTGAGGGATTCAAAAATATTTTTTATGAACACAGAAATTTTGGACAGAAACATCCATTTTTCTTTCTTAAATATCAGGAGAAAAGGAGTATCTGTTTTATGTTATTTTTCTCTCAACATGTATTTCATACATTCTCTAATGGCTCTAGTATCAGAATCATCTGTACAAAAATTAAAATAAATTTAAATTAAATGTTTCAAAACACAGGACTAGAGAAGGAAAAACAGGGCAATCATTTTTTGAACTTCATTCTGGTTCATATTGTGGTTATTATTTTTCCAGAAAATTACTAACAAGAATCTTAATTCAGAAAATAGTGATAAGCAAATGTGATCAATAAATCAAGTATGCATCAAGATTCTGCTGTGTAGGATACTCTACATGAGCGTGGTGCACTGAAAAGTTGGAAATACAGAATATTTTAAAAGACCAACTGCCTGCAAGTAGCTATCGCAGTTTAATTCAGACAAAAAGAAATAAGCATGAGAAAAATGATGCCTAATTTCAAGATAAAGGAGATAAGGAACCCCAAGGATGACGCCCAAGACAGATTTGGGTCTCTTCAGTTTTTCAACATGGGAAAATTCATTCCAGATGAATTCTAGAGGACATTTTAGATGTCCTGTTTAGATGGTTGTATTAGATTTTTACTGCTGCTATAACAGATCACCACAAACAATGGTTTACAGCGACACAAATTCATTATCTTGTAGTTCTGGAGTTCAGAGGTGCAAAATAGGTTTCATTGGAATTAAAGCAAAATGTCTGTAAGGCTGGTTTCTTCTGAAGGCTGTAAGAGAGAAGCTGTTGACTTTCTTTTCCCAGATTCTGGAAGTTCCCTGTTTTCCTTGGATCGTGATCCCTTCCTCTATCTTCAAAACCTGCAATGAAACGTCTTCCAGTCTCTCTCTGACTCGGACGCTCCTGCTTCCCACTTATCAGGATCCTTGTGATTATAATTGACCTAACTGAATAATACAAGGTAATTTCCTCATCTCAGGATCCTTAACCTAATTACATCTGCAAAGTCCCTTTGGCCATGAAAAAGAACATAGTTACATGTGTTGAGATTAGGATGTGAACGTTTTAGGGAGCAGGAACATTATTTTCCTACCACAATTGTGGATTAGCTTTTTGATTTGGTAAAGAAATTGAGAACTTACAAAAAAGAAATTTAGAACTTCATTCTGTACTATAAACATGTGTATATGTGTGTGAATATTCTGTAATATATATTCTGTATATATATGTATATATATATATACATATATACAGAATATATATAATATATAATATATACATATATATAATATATATGTATACTACATATATAAATATATATATTATATATACTTATATATAATATATATGTATATTATACATATATATACAAATATATACATATATGTATAATATACATATATATAATATATATGTATATATTACAGAATATATGTATATATTTTGTAATATATATGTGAATATTCTGTATCTACACACATGTATATATGCATAAGTATGCATACATATATACAACGCGATCCACATTATATATATATACATATATACAACCAAATACAATATTCTTTTTCATCTTTCAAGCATCAATATAGGGTTTGATCTAATAGTAGAGAAAATTATGCTTTTCAGAGAAGCATAGCTTAGGGAAGTAGTTCTAAAATTGCGGTCAGGGACCATAGGTTGTTTCTGAGCATCTTGCTTACAGTCAATACAGGGTTTTAAAAAGAAGAAAGCAAACATTGTTTACTCTGAACAAGTTTATGGTTCCACCTGTTTTTATAAAGCACAAAGAAAATCACACCTTTTTTTGAGAGGCAGTATACACTGGGTAAGAATACATATTTCGGAGCCAGCCTGACTTCAGTTTAAACCCCAGTTCTACCACTTACTAGTGATGTGACCTTGGGAGAGTAACTTAACATCTCTGTGCCTTAGTTTCCTATTCTGTGAAATGCTAACAATAATAGCACCCATTCCAGAAAGTTATTGCAGTATTGTAGGTAAAGTCTTTGACAAATCAAATAATCAGATTAGCGTAAGGATTTTTTGTTGTTATTTTTCTTACGTTCTAATATTGAATGACCAATGGGTTCTTTAACATTCCCTTGACATTAAGACTACCTAATTTAATGGAGTTGTGATCACTATTTAATGGCATTTGTCCCTGGGTGGTGGCGAGAAGAAACTTAACTTTAAAATACTCTCACAATATGAAGGCTATTGAGGAAGTTGCCACTAAAATTAATAATAATCAACCTTTAGGCAAAATAACTTTTAACTACATGTAAAGGACTCATGCAAATAATGTATTTTATTTTAAATATTTTTGTCAGGTCTGAATGAAATTTAGTCAAAGGTGTTATCTACCCTGGGACTAAGATGTGATAAAATGGGTGAGATAAGACAAATATAAGGGAATTCTGTATGTAAAAAGATGGACTCAGCCACCACAAACCCAGCTGGCTCAATGAAAAAACATTCAATACATAGATTAACTGAAAAATGAAAATCCCCACAGAAGTGGTAGTTCTCGTCTGAGCTTGACATCTCAGGTGAAATAGAAGAATTAATATAAACCACCCAAGGCATTTCAAAGTGGATTCAGTCAAAAGTTACATGACTTTAGGAAATAATTTTGCAATGTGGGTAAGAAGAATCCCAAAGTAATTTCTGACCCCAATGTATGAAGTTTGAATTTTGTTTGAAGATGGATATTCATGGCACATATTTAAAATGATGGAAACTCTCCAGAAGAAATAAAACTAGAAATATGTGTTTCCCTATTGCCACAGAAGTGAGTTAAGGAACTTCTGCTCTAAACCAAAGCCCTGATAATTTCTTCTTTAGATATGACAATAGTCTATAGAAACAATGCATTAATGTAAGATCTGCATGTAGGGGTAGGGGTAGTTTACTCTAAATTTAGGTAAACCACTTGGGTAAATATGGGCCACTGTATTAGTTACTTACTGCTGCATAACAAATTTTCCTGATATTTAGTGGCTTAAATCAACAGGTATTTATTATTTCAGTTTCTATCGGTCAAAAATCTGGAAACAACTTAGCCAGGTGGTCTCTCAAGTCTGCAATCAAGGTGGTGACTGGAGCTACAGTGGTCTCCAGGCTCAAGTAAAGGAGAATCCACTCTTAGGTTCACTCACATAGTAGTTGGGAGGACTCAGGAGATTTTGTTTCTGAGTTTTCTCTCTGGAGCTTCTCAACAGGGCTGTCTCGCTGACTTCCTCCATAGTGAGCCATCCAATAGACAACAAGAGAGCTTCCGAGGTGGAAGACTCAGTCCTTTATAACCTAATCTCAGAAGTGACTTCCCATCACTTATTCCATTTTCTATTTGTTAGAAGCAAGACAATATATCCCAGCCCATATTCAGTGAGCAGGGATTACACAAGGGTATGAATACTACATTCTCTCAGTGGAGAATGCTGAGGACCATCTTAGAGGCTACATAATACAATCACCCCCAAAATCTCTCCTCCTAAATTCACTTTCCTGAGTATACAGACTTTGGTATTTGGTTGTTTTAAAGCTAATTTTTTTAAAGATTAATGTTCGTGTCTGTCAAAGATAAATAGTCAGGCTACTTGTTAAAATGATAAGGTTGGATCTTAATTCAAAATATACTATTGATATAGGGAAGAGGGTTCAGAGTGAACTGAAGTCAACTTTGATGTACACAGGTAACTGGGTGTTTTAAACGGGGAATGAGGGAGTAGGGAGGGGGTGAGTGGGGAGCTCAGTAGAGTAAGGGAAGTGAAAACCTACAAGTGGTTGGTCAGTGTAAATATCAACTAGGCCAACTGTTTCTGCTAGATGGCAATTGTCAAAGTTAGCATTCTGTCTTCCTACAGAGACTGGGAAACATAGGCCTCACCCTTCCTAGTGACTGCATTTTAAATGAATGGCTTTCAGTTCCTTGAGGACTCCTGAGTTACAGGAGATACACACACATCTCAAGGGGACAGAGGAAGGATTCACAACTCTTTATTAAATGCTCGAAGAAAGGGTGGTCAGAGGCCTATGATCAAGTGTTGGCTAGAGCAAATAGTAGATTATTTTGGCAGCCTTGAGCTTCCTAAGATAGATACTTTAAGGGAGGTTAGGCTCCCCCTAGGGATTCAACCTTGAGCTTTTAGAAACTATGTGTTTGTTTAAGTCTTTCAATGTGGGGATAGAAAGTGGATGAAGTCATTTATGTTCAGGGTGTGTAGTTTTTATAGACCAAGATTGAGGCTTACTCTAGAAGAGGGCTCAGAGGAGCCTGGCTAGAGTTTGGTCAAGGAGAGAAGCTTTGTCACATCCATATAATGAGATTTTAAACCCATTAATTCTTTTAGGAGACCCAATTACCAAACTCATTAACATAAAATCTAACAGTACCTGAATCATAGCAGTGAAAACAAAATCCTCTTACATTACTCAGTTCTCCCCTGGTGAGTGGAATCCATCAGTTAATTTATCAGTTTTTTGCTCATTCCTGGATTTGCTGATCATGAGCCTCTCTGACTCCTTGTCCCCCAAAGGTAGAATCATTTCATCTGCCAACTTGGCCAGATGTAGGAGCCAACTGGATATGCTCGCTGTTCTCTGGACCAGGGAGAACCCAGAGCACAGCCTCTCCAAAGCCAGCCAGCCAGGCCCCAACATACCAGCCAGAAATCTCTGAAAATTTCCAGAGCTGGCCAGCTATGCTAGACATCTGAGTTCCAGAGCCAGGGACCCTTGAGTTACATTCTAAACCCTCAGAGCCAACTTTCATTCTAAGATGGAGCTCCCATTTTCCATTCTCAGTCTTCTTCTGATAGCTTTGCATGATCAGGGCTGGCCAGTTGTAATCAAAAGAAACAGATTTTGTGATGTTCAACCTTTTCTAGCTTCCAAACCAGAATTTTTTAATTAAGAGCAGTCCAGCAAGATTCTGGATTTTCCAGCACTTAGCTCCATATAACTGAATGAGAACACATGTAGGAAAAAGAGCGATCTGTAAAATAGTTGTAGTACCATGTGATAAAATGAAATATAAGTGGCATCTTCATTAGTATTTGTGTTATTTGTTGTTGGTATTTCTAATATTTTTCATAATGTGTTATCTCACAAATAGCTATCTGTTTTTTGTTTTGTTTTTAGTTTTTAAATGCTTACAGTAAGCAGTCATTTTGGAAAAATCAAGTTTTTATACAAACTTTGGGACAAAATGATTATGCAATATAGTAATGTTAATGGGGAAGCAATATGTGTTAAAGATCACTTGAGACCTGTTTCTACACACCTCTGAGCTTCAATTTACTCATCTTTGAATTCATACTAATATTACCCTTCTTCCAGGATTGCTGTGAGGGGGAAATGAAATAACATACACGAAACTCCTAACATAATGTCTGTTATATAGCAAATACAAAATTAATATTTGTTTCTGTCATTGGAAACTTTATTAATTTTTTAGTTCTAGATGTTTCTTTAGAAGGAATAGAGGAAAAATTTGGATCTTTCATGTCTTAACCTTTTTTTTTCATGTCTTAATCTTCAAAGTGTTATCCTAAGACATTCATAACTCAGAATGTGAATTTACTCCCTTTGAGTAGGTTGTGAGGGGTGAGTTGTTTCTCTTTGTTTATTTGTTCACTGGATGATTTGGCCTAAAATTACAGTTTTTAGTTGAGTGTCTCCCACAGAAACTAGCAGGAAAAAAATTCATTTATGCCTTTAATATGATGAGGTTTGATGTCTCTCCTGTGTGAGAGATCTGAAATGCTTATTCTTTCCAATATGCCCTTAATCCTTTTTATTCTTCTGTCTCCTGGAACTGACTTATATTAGCAGAATATCCAAACACAATGAAGCAAAGAAGAAACTGTTCAATCAATTAAATATGTTGAACACTTACTCCGTGCTGGACATCATCTTAAACTGAGTGAGTAATACACTTTGGATAAAAAGAGAGGAGGGGCAAAAATAATTTAGGGAGCTGAGCAGTAGTTCAGAAGAGGAAATGCCAAATACACATTCAGGGACAGAGATTAGATGATCTGGGCTGAAACACATGGTTTATGTATAACAGTAAATGACAACATGCTTCCTCACTTAGCTATCAGCTCTGCTCTCTCTTTGGACATTCATTGCCAGGCAAGAGCTCTGCCAGATTTCTCAGATGAATTTTCTACACCCATTACACCTATTTCCTCTCCACCTACTTCCCCATTCTCACCATGTAGTTTGCTTTCTATTTCCAACAGCATGCCAAGTTTGCTCTTGTAAAGGTCACCAACGACTTTATTGCTGCCATATTGGGTGACCTCTTGGTTTTTGTTCTACAAGATCCCTTCAATGTGTTTGACACTTTCTCTTAATGGCCTTTTACCTTGGTTTCTATGACGCAGTCTTAACAATCTTTTCTCTTGCCTTCTCTCTGCCTTCTGACCATTCCCAGCTATTTTTTCCTGGTTTTCTTCTCCAGCAGTATCTGTGCATATTACTTAAGGTCTGAACCTCAGATATTTTCTCCATATAGTTTTCTGCCTTAGAATACAGCCATTCTCCAAGCCTTAACTATACCTTATCAGATATTGCTACTTCGTGTCTCATCCTCACACTGACGTGTTGCATCCTCATTAACCCTTCATGCACTAGCCCCACTTATTCTTCCTGACAACATTTTCACTTGCCTGCTGCTCTCAACTTTCTGTCCTATATGTAGTTCTCACACATAAAAATATGCTGAATAATTTATGTTCTCTCACAGCACACAGATTTTTTTCCAAGTACTGTCCTCATCCTGTGCAGCTCTTTAACATCTGCTAGTCCTTTAAGACTCAACTCAGTTTTCTTAATATGTACATATTCCTATATCTCCATTTGAAGTCTAATGCTCCTCTTTCCTCTGTGTTAAGAGTTGATTTTGGAGGCTCAGCCTCCCATTTCAGTTCGGGGATACTTTTTAAAAAAAAGTCATTGCTTGTCTAGTTCCTTTGCCTCCAATGCCCAACATAATTTCTGACCCATCATACACAATCAACACCTCATTGTTCAATGAACGAACAAATAATGCAAGCAAGTCAGTAGCCCAGCCCACCTCTCTCATGAGTTTTCTAGTCTTGTTTGTACAACTCTTTTCTTGCCGTGGCCATTTCTACAAATCTCAAGTCTATTGCTTTCAATACTTGAAACAGTACCTCACCTCACAACAGTGACCTTCCAACTTAAATTTTACTCTCTGAGCATTTCCCTTTAAGACAGGGATTTTCTCCTCTGGCAAGCTGCAAGCTTCATGAATGTTGGGCTCATTTCCCCCAGCACTCAGTAAGAATTAATCCACATATGCACACACATTTGACTCATTGTCTAACTAAATGACTGCATAAATAGTAAACAGCGGAACTGGAAATGTAACTTGGGGTCAATTGGTAGAGAACTAAAACCAAATGTTTGCTGTGTCTAGAAGGCTTTCTCCTTGTCTTTGTCAAAATCCTTCTCCAATGTCAAATTCCTCCCTCACACTTCTCCTCATATTCCACTTAGCAGATGGTACTTAGTAGATGGAGATCTATTATTATAGATTTTTGAAATGAGTTTTTCCCCACCCTATTCTCCCTCAACAGTAATCTAACTGAGGTTAGAGTCTTATCTTTCTGTTGCTTTTAGAAGGGTACCTTGCCCAGGGTAGATATTTATGGCTGTTAGGTTGAATTGAGGCACCAAGAGTTGGGGTCCATAGACTCCATCACAGATGTTAGGCATTCAAGACAAATGATTGGAGACACAGAGAGCTATATATCAACAGAGAAGCCCCCCAAATTGACAGTTTATCCAACAAGGCCTTACTCTTTTTCAGAAAAGGAGATGGCTTCTGGGATGTTCAAAGTGTACATTTCTCTCCACAGGAACTCTGCTACATCACCCACTCTGAAAAAGGGAAGAACCAGATGAAAACCTGGCTTCTGCCAAGAAACCTCAAATTCGCTCACATGACTAAACTGTTGAGCAAACATTCAAATTCAAAAGCCCAGGGTAACTTGCCCTAGCATTTCCTATAAGAAAATGTATGCTTAATAACAATGTAACAGATGATAAGAGCGCCAATCACAGAGAGAGCTGGTTCAGCCCATGTTAAGGGTTGATAATTACCAGACTAAACAAATCATTAGAAATATGTTCTCATCTCCAATCTGGATTTTAAAATACTTAAGAGTAGCCTGGAAACCGTGTTTCACTTTAATAAGCACCAGGATAACAGCACCAATGGTTTAGTTACAACTGTCTTTTGTAAGAGTTTTTGGACTTTTTTTTTTTTCTCATCAGAGCAGAAAAAAAATGGAGGAAACACAGACTTGATTCCTCCTGAAGTGTCTCTTAATTATTTGGAGAAGATAAATAGAATGAAGCCTATGTGTCAGCATACGTTAGACACTTAACAAATTCATGGACAAAAGTCAGATATCATAGGTGAAAAATGATTGGCAATGTTATAAAATACTTTTTCATTTAAGAAGCAAAGAAAGACATATATTTACTGGAGGAAAAAATTGACCTATTCCTCTTTTTGTTTTTTCTTTTTCAATATCTAAAAATCTATTCATAAAATAGGGAGTAAATTTCTTAAATCCAGGTAGCAATAATTTGTAGTTTAGTCTATCCATCAAGGAAATTGGTATTATCAACTCTCTTAAAAAGTGGTGGTGAGTAAAATTAAATATAAAATGTTTCTAACACTGGGTGGTATTTTTATTACCAAAGAGGTATAAAAGAACTATTTTTTTTATGAAGAATATTTCACTTTGAGACTTCCATTTTTGCCTTTTCCGTACAATGTGTTTTTCCTAATGTCATTTTTCCTGGCTGAGAAGCACATTGACAAGAATAGAGGGTTTTTTTTTTTTTTTTCTTAAGAGGAGGTGGGAAGACCATGAGTGTTATGTCACCAGTGAATTCAAATGGAAGAAAAATACTAATTCCACATTTCATCCTGAAGAGAGAATGGAAATTTAGAGACCATTTTCACTCTTTCCCTTTGTGTTCACAGTTAAACAAGGTTTTCTGTGTTTGATTAACCTAGCATTCATCCAGCTAAGAAATAGTTCTTTCATAGAAAATAAGGCCTATTCCAACACAAAATTAAGCAGTGTGCATTCTTTATCTTTTGCCATGCTGGATCTCATGAAAACTTGCAATGCTGATGGATTGAACTGCTGATTCTTTCCCTGAGGACCATTTGAATAAAGTAACCATCCATCATGCTAACTAATATGCATAGATTCTTCCAAATTTCCAGGATTTTTATTATTTATTTTCCAGTTTTATTGAGATATAATTGACAAAGAAAACATGTATATATTTAAGGTGTAAAATGTGATTTATTTGTTTTCTGTGTTTTTTTTTCTTTCAAATTTTATTTTTATTTAAAATTTTGGTCACAAATGATTTCTATTAAACTTTTAAACAATATTTAACTTAGGAAGTGAAAAGTCTTCTGTTTTCCCTATACTATATAGTTGGTTATTATACATTCACCACATGTTAGCATTTTTCTTTTGTTTTCCTTTTTTTTTAACATATTTATTGGAGTACAACTGCTTTACAATGGTGTGTTAGTTTCTGCTGTATAACAAAATGAATCAGCTATACGTATACATATATCTGCATATCCCCTCTCTCTTGTGTCTGCCTCCAACCCTCCCTATCCCATCCCTCTAGGTGGACACAAAGCACCGAGCTGATCTCCCTGTGCTATGTGGCTGTTTCCCACTAGCTATTGATTTTACATTTGGTAGTATATATAAGTCCATGCCACTCTCTCACGTCATCACAGATTAACCTTCCCCTTCCCCACATCCACAAGTCCATTCTCTACATCTGTGTCTCTCTTCCTGTCCTGCCCCTAGGTTCCTCAGAACAATTTTTTTTTTTTTTAGATTCCAAATATATGTGTTGGCATACAGCATTTGTTTTTCCATTTCTGACTTACTTCACTCTGTATGACAGACTCTAGGTCCATCCACCTCACTACAAATAACTCAATTTCATTTCCTTTATGACTGAGTAATATTCCATTGTATATATGTGTCACATCTTCTTTATCCATTCATCTGTTGATGGACGATGGACACTTAGGTTGTTTCCAGGTCCTGGCTATTGTAAATAGAGCTGCAAAGAACATTGTGGTACATGACTCTTTTTGAATTATGGTTTTCTCAGGGTATATGCCCAGTAGTGGGATTGCTGGGTCGTATGGTAGTTCTATTTTTAGTTTTTTGAGGAAACTCCATACTGTTCTCCATAGTTGCTGTAAAACTTACATTCGCACTAACAGTGCAAGAGGGTTCCCTTTTCTCCACATGCTCTCCAGCATTTATTGTTTGCAGATATTTTGATGATGGCCATTCTGACCAGTGTTAACTGATACCCCATAGTAATTTTGATTTGCATTTCTCTAATGACTAGTGATGGTGAGCATCCTTTCATGTGTTTGTTGGCAATCTGTATATCTTCTTTAGAGAAATGTCTATTTAGGTCTTCTCCCATTTTTGGATTGGGTTGTTTGTGTTTTTGATACTGACCTTCATGAGCTGCTTATAAATGTTGGAGATTAATCCTTTGTCAGTTGCTTCATTTGCAAATATTTTCTCTCATTCTGAGGGTTGCCTTTCCATCTTTTTTATGGTTTCCTTTGCTATGCAAAAGCTTTTAAGTTTCATTAGGTCCCATTTGTTTATTTTTGTTTTTATTTCCATTTCTCTAGGAGGTGGGTCAAAAAGGATTTTGCTGTGATTTATGTCATAGAGTGTTCTGCCTAAGTTTTCCTCTAGTAGTTTTACAGTGTCTGGCCTTACACTTAGGCCTTTAATGCATTTTGAGATTACTTTTGTGTATGGTGTTAGGGAGTGTTCTAATTTCATTCTTTTACATGTAGCTGTCCAGTTTTCCCAGTGCCGCTTATGAAGACACAGTCTTTTCTCCATTGTATATTCTTGCCTCCTTTATCAAAGATAAGGTGACCATATGTGTGTGGGTTTATCTCTGGGCTTTCTATCCTGTTCCATTGATCTATCTTTCTGTTTTTGTGCCAGTACCATACTGTCTTGATTACTGTAGCTTTGTAGTATAGTCTGAAGTCCAGGAGCCTGATTCCTCAGGCTCCATTTTTCTTTCTCAAGATTGCCTTGTCTATTCGGGGTCTTTTGTATTTCCATACAAATTGTGAATTTTTTTGTTCTAGTTCTGTGAAAATATGCCATTGGTAGTTTGTTGGGATTGCATTGAATCTGTAGATTGCTTTGGGTAATATAGTCCTTTTCACAATGTTGACACTTCCAATCCAAGACCATGGTACATCTCTCCATCTGTTTGCATCATCTTTAATTTCTTTCATCAGTGTCTTATAATTTTCTGCATACATGTCTTTTGTCTCCTTAGGTAGGTTTATTCCTAGGTATTTTATTCTTTTTGTTGCAGTGGTAAATGGGATTGTTTCCTTAATTTCACTTTCAGGTTCTTCATCATTACTATATAGGAATGCAAGAGATTTCTGTGCATTAACTTTATATCCTGTTACTTTACCAAATTCATTGATTAGCTCTAGTAGTTTTCTGGTAGCATCTTTAGGATTCTCTATGTATAATATCATGTCATCTGCAAATAGTGACAGCTTTACTTCTTCTTTTCCAATTTGGATTCCTTTTATTTCCTTTTCTTCTCTGATTGCTGTGGCTAAAACTTCCAAAACTATGTTGAATAATAGTGGTGTGAGTGGGCAACCTTGTCTTGTTCCTGATCTAAGTGGAAACGGTTTCAGTTTTTCACCACTGAGAATGATGTTGGCTGTAGGTTTGTCATATATGGTCTTTATTATGTTGTGGTAAGTGTCCTCTATGCCTACCTTCCAGAGGGTTTTTATTATAAATGGGTTTGAATTTTGTTGAAAGCTTTATCTGCATCTATTGAGAAGATCATATGGTTTCTCTCCTTCAATTTGTTAATATGGTTTATCACATTGATTGATTTGCATATATTGAAGAACCCTTGCATTCCTGCGATAAACCCCACTTGATCATGGTGTATGATCCTTTTAATGTGTTGTTGGATTCTGTTTGCTAGGATTTTGTTGAGGATTTTTACATCAATGTTCATCAGTGATATTGGCCTGTAATTTTGAGACATATTTGTCTGTTTTTGGTATCAGAGTGATGGTGGCCTCCTAGAATGAGTTTGGGAGTGTTCCTCCCTCTGCTATATTTTAGAAGAATTTGAGAAGAATAGGTGTTAACTCTTCTCTAAATATTTGATAGAATTCACCTTTGAAGACATCTGGTCCTGGGCTTTTGTTTTTTGGAAGATTTTTAAACACAACTTCAGTTTCAGTTGTTGTGATTGGTCTATTTATATTTTCTATTTCTTCCTGCTTCAGTCTCATAAGGTTGTGATTTTCAAAGAGTTTGTCAATTTCTTCCAGATTGTCCATTTTATTGGCATATAGTTGCTTGTAGTAATCTCTAATGTTCCTTTGTATTTCTGCAGTGTCAGTTGTCACTTCTCCTTTTTCATTTCTAATTCTATTGATTTGAATCTTCTCCTTTTTCTTGATGAGTCTGGCTAATGGTTTATCAATTTTGTTTATCTTCTCAAAGAACCAGCTTTTAGTTTTATTGATCTTTGCTATCATTTCCTTCATTTCCTTTTCATTTATTTCTGATCTGATCTTTGTGATTTCTTTCCTTTTGCTAACCTTGGATTACTTTTGTTCTTCTTTCTCTAATTGCTTTAGATGTAAGATTAGGTTGTTTATTTGAGGTGTTTCCTGTTTCTTGAGGTAGGTTTGTATTGCTATAAACTTCCCTCCTATATCAGCTTTTTCTGCCTTCCATAATTTTGTGTCATCATGTTTTCATTGTCATTTGTTTCTAGGTATTTTTTGATTTCCTCTTTGAGTTCTTCAGTGATCTCTTGGTTATTTCGTAGTATATTGTTTAGCCTCATTTATTTAGTAGTGTATTGTTTGTATTTTTTACAGATTTTTTACTGTAATTGATATCTAGCCTTTGTGATTGGAAAAGATACTTGATACAATTTCAGTTTTCTTAAATTTACCAAGGTTTGATTTGTGACCCAAGATATGGTCTATCCTGGAGAATGTTCCATCAGCAGTTGAGAAGAAACTGTATTCTGTTGTTTTTGGATGGAATGTCCTATAAATATCAATTAAGTCCATCTTGCTTAATATATCATTTAAAACTTGTGTTTCCTTATTTATTTTCATTTTGGATGATCTGTCCATTGGTGTAAGTGTGGTGTTTAAGTCCCCTACAATTATTGTGTTACTGTCGATTTCCCCTTTTATGGCTGTTACCATTTGGCTTATGTATTAAGGTGCTCCTATATTTGTTCCATAAATATTTACAATTGTTATATCTTCTTCTTGTATTTACCCTTGATCATTATTTACTGTCCTTGTTTGTCTCTTGTAATAGTCTTTATTTTAAAGCCTATTTTGTCTGATATGAGAATTACTACTCCAGCTTTCTTTGATTTCCAATTGCAAGGAATAACTTTTTCCATCCCCTCACCTTCAGTCTGTATGTGTCTCTAGGTCTGAAGTGGGTCTCTTGTAGACAGCATATATATGGGTCTTATTTTTGCATCCATTCAGTGTGTCTGTGTCTTCCACTTAGAGCATTTAATCCATTTATATTTAAGGCAATTATTGATACGTATGTTCCTATTACTATTTTCTTAATTGTTTTGGGCTTGTTATTTTAGGTCTTTTCCTTCTCTTGTGTTTCCTGCCTAGAGAATTTCCTTAAGCATTTGTTGTAAATCTGGTTTGATGGTGCTGAATTCTCTTAGCTTTTGCTTGTCTGTAACGATTTTAACTCCTCCATGGAATCTGAATGAGATCCTTGCTGGGTAGAGTAATCTTGGTTGTAGGTTTTTCCTTTTCATCACTTTAAATGTGTCCTGCCACTCCCTTCTGGCTTGCAGAGTTTCTGCTGAAAGATCAGCTGTTAACTTTATGGGGATTCCCTTGTATGTTATTTGGTTTTTTTCCCTTGTTGCTTTTAATATTTTTTCTTTGTATTTAATTTTTGATACTTTGATTAATATTTGTCTTGGCTTGTTTCTCCTTGTATTTATACTGGATGGAACTCTCTGTGCTTCCTGGACTTGATCGACTATTTCTTTTCCAATATTAAGGAATGTTTCAACTACAATATATTCAAATATTTTCTCAGACTCTTTCTTTTTCTCTTCTTCTTCTGCGACCCCTATAATTTGAATGTTGGTGTGTTTAATGTTGTCCCAGAGGTCTCTGAGACTCTCCTCAATTCTTTTCATTCTTTTTTACTTATTCTGCTCTGTGGTAGTTATTTCCACTATTTTATCTTCCAAGACACTATCTGTTTTTCTGCCTCAGTTATTCTGCTATTGATTCCTTCTAGAGAATTTTTAATTTTATTTATTTTATTGTTCATCATTGTTTGTTTGCTCTTTAGTTCTTCTAGTTCTTTGTTAAATATTTCTTGTACTTTCTCCATTCTATTTCTAAGATTTGGATCATCTTCACTATCATTACTCTGAATTGTTTTTCAGGCAGACTGCCTATTTCCTCTTCATTTGTTTGGTCTGGTGGGGTTTTACCCTGCACCTTCATCTGCTGTCTGTTTCTGTGTCTTCTCATTGCTTACCTTATTGCATTTGTGATCTCCTTTTCACAGGCTGCAGGTTTGTACTTCTGTGAACTTATTATGATTTTAGGTGGACTCTCTGCTAATTGGTGGGGTTGCATTCCTGTCTTGCTAGTTGTTTGGCATGGGGTGTCCAGCACTGGAGCTTGCTGGTCGTTGAATGGATCTGGGTCTTAGAGTTGCGATGGAGATCTCTGGGAGAGCTCACGCCGATTGATATTATGTGGGACTGGGAGGTGTCTGGTGGTCCAGTGCCCTGTACTCAGCTCTCTCACCTCAGAGTCTCTGGCCTGACACCCAGCCGGAGCACCAAGACCCTGTCAGCCACACAGCTTTGTTTTAACCCTGTAATACCAATGGCTTAGATCACTGAATTCAGGCTCTTTCAGATGTAAAGGAGATTAAGTGGTGCTGTTATGCCCCTTCATGGGCCCCGCACTACTGCAGTGGTGCATGGGTTTCTTTCCTCCTCCACTGCTTTCCCAGGTGTCCAATGTGATATCTTGATATATGTATTCATTGTGGAATATTTTCCACAATCAAGCTCATTACCATATCCATCACCTCACATAGTTACCATTTTTTGTGTGTGGTGGGAACACTTAAGATTTACTCTCTTAGCAAATTTCAAGTATACAATATATTGTTATAACTATATTCACTAGGCTATACATTAGATCTCCAGAAGTTATCCTGCTCATAGTTCCAATACTGGTCAAATAGGGTCAGAATTTCTGGATCTTTTTAATATACTTCATTAGGTGTTGTGTCTGTGTTGCATATTCCAATTTTCACTTTAATGGTTTTCTGCTAATATATTCCTATTTTACACTAAAAGTTGATTTTGAGTGGTATGAGTTGTAAAACTCCATGTGTGAATGTTTGTGCCCTTTGCAGTTATCAAATATTAGCTGAAATATGCAGTGATAACATTTGTGGAATTTCTTAGGTGCACCATCATGAGTGACGATAACTGCACAAGACATGAAAATAAAGTACAAGTTGATATGTAAAGAAACTGTCAGGCTTCCCTGATGGTGCAGTGGTTGAGAGTCTGTCTGCCGATGCAGGGGATATGAGTTCGTGCTCTGTTCCGGGAAGATCCCACATGCCGCGGAGCGGCTGGGCCTGTGAGCCATGGCCACTAAGCCTGCGCGTCCAGAGCCTGTGCTCTGCAACGGGAGAGGCCACAATGGTGAGAGGCCCGCATACCGAAAGAACAACAACAAAAAAGAAATTGTCAAACTACTTAACACATAAAACTATTCAATAAATATTAGATATTTTTATAATTTCTCAGTGCATCCATTTTCAACATTTTTGATCTCAATGTTTCCATAATCTGATTTATCTACATATTCATTTTCAGTTGTCAAATAACATTCCAAAACTCAGACAGCATATCAGTCCCACAATGCCTATCTTCTGCTTGTGTTTTTCCTCAATAAGAATCTTTTTGTGTGCACTGCCAGTCAATATCAATATATTATCAGTGTTAGAATTAATAATAATCTATGAAACACTTTCATAAACTGAGAGAAGAAAGTCACACAAGATTTTACCAGTTTTTGATGGCATCATTTCTTCTCTTGCAGAAGATGTAGGTCTTGATTTAAATAAATCTCCCTTAATTAGCTTCAATGACTTTTTGTTCTGATGATATTTATTTACATGTGTTAAAGCAGCATCCACTGTCAATGATACACAGTAGGCAATAAATGATCCAGAAAATATTTTATCCCCTTAATAATCACTTGCAACTCTTAGCAACATTGGCCATGAAATAAACTCCCATCCCACATATACAGGGGCTGAAAGAATTCAGGATGGACCTGATGGAAATTTCATCCAAAACCTACAAGGAATATGATACACTCAACCTCTTCAATTTCTTTTGCTTTGGTTTACAGGGAACCTATTTTTGTAATGGAGTTTTCTGTTAACCAGCTGCAACCTCCTTGCTTCTGTTTTCCCAATTCCACATAACTCTTTTTCCTAACATTTATCCAAGTAATATTTCATTCTTTAATATGATTTTTAATTGATTTCAGTCTTGCCCCACTAGATTTCAAGTACCATGAATGTAAAGGCAATGTTTTCTTGTTGTTATTGTTATTGTTGATTGTTTTGCTTTTGATTTGCTTGTTAGTTTTGCTCACATTGTATCTCCATTATATCTAATAATACCCTAGAACATGATAGGTGTAAATAATTAAGTTTTTATGCTCTCTTAGCATTCCTGAGATGACACTCTATCATGATATTCATTTGACCTCCTTCTTTCCTTTCCCTGATCCTCATACCTTACATTAGAAATGGTTTTGTTGAGTTTAACATATTTCTACAAACTGGATTTATCAACACACCCACTCACACACAACAGTCACCCACAGAACTATGACCACTACAGTCCTTATTTTTCTGATAAAGAAAAATTGTAGCTTCTAATTCTTCCCCTACACCATGGTTTGAATCTCCCTTATGTGTTAGGCTTTCCTCCCTGCACCAGCCTTGCACTGTGGAAGAAATGATGTGGGAGAAATCACTCTTTGACCTTCTACACAACAAAATTTTCTGAGTTGTTTTCTTTTTTCCCTTCCTCCCAAAGAAGTCCCTGCCATCTCTAAAATATTACAAATGACTCCACCAGTTTTCCTCTCACCTAGTTGTGTTTCTGGCCAAAGCTGAGGAAACAGAGATGAAGGCTCATGGACCTTCAAGTCGCTTAAAGTAGAATGGAGAGCACACATGTGAAAAACAATTACAATGTGATGAGATCATTGCTATTATGGAGTTACGTGTGGAGTACTGTGTGATCCTAGGAGAGACACACCAGATCTGCCCTAAGAACTGAGGGGAAATGTCACTGGAAAAAAACTTTTAAAAATGGCAACTTGAGTGAGTGTGCATTTGCTGGGCAGAGGGGAAAGGATGTTCTGGGCAGAGAAAGCAGCATCTAAGTGACAGAGAGGAAAGACATCTTCTACTCAGCTAACATGAGTAATTCAGTAATGTGGATTTGTGTGTGCCCACATGTGTGAAGGAGTTTTAGTGGAAGTGTTAAGGGATTACATTGAAAGATGCATGTACACAGGTTAATGAAGTTCAACTGAATAAGTTTTACTCTATCCTGTGGGTAATCTGACACAAAGTGAAGAACTGACCAGTGAAGAATGGGACTAACAGCAGAGAGAAATATACAAAAGTTGAGGCAAGAGATTACACGAGTTGATGAGTTGATACTATGACAGAGTTGGTAGGAAAGAAGACAATTAGGAGGTATGTTTACAGGATGTGATGATGGATTGAATGGATGCTGGATGTAAGGTAGAAGGCAGCTAGTGAGGGTAATGTCTAGGATCACAAAAAGATGGTAGAAGGGTAAGTTTTAGGTGAGAAGATTAGTTTAGTAATGGGACAACAGGTGGAGATATCCAGCTAGGGACAAAATGTTTTCCTTTGGAGCTCAACTGAGGGAGCTGGTTAGAGAAAGAAATTTGAGAGTTATGAGCAACTGAATGTAGACAAGAGTATGGAAGGGGATAAAATTACCCTTGTGGAATAACATGAAAAGAGGACTAAGAACAAAGGGCTGGAAAATCCTAACATTTAAGGTATGGACAAATGAAAATAAAGCTCCAAAGAACACTGAGAAGACCAGAGAAGTAGTAAACAATTCACATAAAAATAAAAGTGGAGCAGAAAGTGGTAAACAAGACTAATATCATAAATAAGGTCAGGGAAGAAGAGAAACAAAATTTCCCATCAAATATAACACCTAGGAGGGCATTGATGAGGGTTTCTAGAAAGATGTCAGCAGAATGGTGGGTGTGAGGCCAAAGTACAATAGTAAATAATGTCAGTAGAAGAGAAGGTATAGAGACATCTGGACAGTAACTAGATGGGGAAACTGAGTCTAGGAACCATTTCCTCTAGAAGGTGAAAAAAGAAATCTTTATCAAAACTAAAGACAACATCAATGGGGGATAAGAAGTAGAAGATACAGAAAAGAAGGCATCATTTTTGGAACAAGTTCCCCAAGACGGTGACCAAGAAATATGAGGTAGAACACCAAAGGGTGGTATTAACAGGAATAGTGATAAAACGCCTTTGCTCAGATAGTGTTCACAAAGGGACAAGTACAGTTGAGTGTGAGGAAGAGGAGCCATTAAGTTAAAGACAATCAAGCCTTTATTTTCTGGTGAAAGCAGAAACAGAGATGGTGGGGAACTAGGATTGGTGAAGGCTTGGAATAACTATTCAGGAAGTTGGAGAGGGAAACAATCAGGGCTCGGAAGAGGGGTTGTTTTGAGTTCACATCTCCTGATACCAGATGACCCTGATGCCATGTGATGAGTCTGGCTTTAAGAGGGATGAACTGCAGACTGTTGTGGGGTCAGAGGCAGAGAGGGGCTGGCTCCATCTGTGAGGGAGGGGTGAATAGGAAAATTTTCACAGAGGGTGAACCTGAGCAGGTAAGGAGTAGGCAGCAGGAAAGAGCACAGGAATAGGATGTTCTAAGGCATTTTTGAAAGCGCCTTATTCCTTCCATCTTTCCATTTGCCACAGTTATGGGATGCTCCTTATCAAGGCTTAGCTTTTTATTGATGTCACGCTACAGAGCAAACCATGTAATTCTTGCTTCCAGGAAATATTTCTTCTGGGAAAGTATGAAAGGCATCTCTGTGCTCTCTGAGCTGCCCTGGCCTGACCACAGGCTGGCTCTGTCCAAAATCAAGAGGATTTTCAGTTGTTTCTCTGAGTCAGGGAGGTATATATTATGAACCTCCAATCATTTGTTTATCTAATAAAATACACATACTGTCCTTACTATATGCCCAACTCTTCTGAGTCTTTGTAAATATTAATTCAGTCCTCAGAAAAACTCTCATTAACCTCATTTTACAGATGGGGAGGCTAAAGTCTTAAAAAGTGAGGTCTGATTATAGTTTCAAAGCCAGAAGAAGGACTTGAACCTGAGCACTCCAGCTCCAGAGTCTGGGTTCTTCCCCAGTATGCCAAACTGTCTTATAATAGGAAATATGCTTAAGAAATCATAGAATTCTATGGGGGGAATTTTCTAGATAATCCCTTCCTTCATAATATATTAGAAACATTTAAGTAGTGTTAGCAACTAAGGATTTCAATTTTGTTGTCTTCCTTAAAGACTATATACTGGGGAGGTATGCAGTGTAAAAGTGACTGTTTTTTTATGTTAGAGAATGTTTTCTCCTTCCCCTTGAAATATCACCTTCATCTTTGATTTCACAGTGAGTCATAGGCCACTCATGGGCTCCCTGGATGCCAGCCCTGTTTTGACTCCCTCTGTTTCCAGAGCAGGTGTCTATACAGTCGATCATAGTGACCTCCATTTTGGGAGACTTTTTGAATTAATAGAATATATACTATTATTGAACAGTTTTCAACTTGGCAAAGCCACACACATATCAAGCCTGCTTGCATATACATGTCTGTCTCTAATAAATTTGATTTTCCTTATTTCTAGCCAGTTACACATCTGCGTATGTATTATTAGTTGTCATGGATCTAATATTTCTATTGTCGTATATATGTATATATATGTGTGTGTGTGTGTATGTGTGTGTATTTGTGCCTGGAAATGATTATCTTCTGTTTAAAATTCAAACACATTGTTTCTTTAGCTAATAGTCTACTCTGTCTTCAACAGAGATGTTTATTTGTTTTTTTTTTTAAACAGATTGTGGGATTTGGGGAGTTTGATATTTTGAACATTGAGCCAAATTCTAACTACATTTTTTTTTTTAAATGGGAACCCCTTCGATCAAAAGAGAAAGTATCCTGTAAACATGAAGCCTTTGGATTTGTAGTCTAAACAGAAGGATAATGTGTGAATTTGCTAATTATTTCCTGCTTCCGAGTTAGCTAGCTTTTTGCCTTCAGCTATGAAGAGGCACACAGCTCACAGAATGCTGTCTCCTAGTAACCAACGAGAAATAAATGAGTTTTTAGCACAAATCAAATTTTAGAATAGTGCCAAAAGGAGAATGAGAAAGGCAGTTTGATAATGGAGAAATTAAAGTTTCATTAAGAAGACACTTTGACTTGGCATATAATTGAGGTAATATTTTCCACTATGGTATTGGAAAAATGAAAAGGAATAATTTTAAAATTTTCAATGAAAATCAAATAGCAAAAAATGAAACTCCAGACACAAAAAACTTTCTTAGTTTCCCCGTTGTGGGAGAGAGGCCAGCCTGCCTGAAGGATAACGCACAAAAGTAACTTTAAGTACTAGTTCTAAGTCTGAACTTTCATAGATCTGTTTCTTATGCTCTTGATAACATCTTCAGGACAGATTCATGACCTAGAATATAGGTGAGAACCTCATTAGTAATAAATAATAGACTACATGAGTGCAGTAACTTAGCAAAATCATTACTTAGTAACTTACTTAGCAAAATCATTTATTCATTCAATTAAAAAATAGTTGTTGACCATCTACTATGTTCCTAGCACTGTGTTAGGTAATAGAGCAACATAATCTTTACTCCCACTGTGTTTCCACACTACTGAGGAACACAGATAATGTCTTGTAATGTCAAATGTGATTACATGTATTACGGAAGGATGAGTGCAAATTGCCATGGTGACAAATTCTAAAGGGGACTTTGTGTGAGGGCTAATAGATGCTGTGTGTTTGTAAAAGATGGTCCCAAGAAAAAAATAATGTTAGTGTGCTAAAAAGCTTGATACCAACTTAATTTAAGCCATAAATTTCAGCATTCATCACATATTGTATTTCTATTCCACTAAACATAGTTCTAACTCTGATTACATATTAGTAACACTTGAAGAACTTTAAAAGCACACTAGCACCTGAGCTCAAGCCCACAGATATTCTGATTTAAGTGGTCTGCAGGGGAGCCCAGGCAGGAGTATTTCTTAAAAACTTCTCAAATGATCCTACCACACAGCCACAATTGAGAACCACCACTCCAGACCCTAAGGGTAGAGACACCTGTAGTGCCTGTACTAATGCCCCATGTCAGTCCCTTTAGGCTGCACTGATTTTGTGTACAATATATTTTTGTAAATTAAACTGAATTGACTTGAAATATCCTAGAAATGCATCATAAACCACTTTTTCAGTAAAGAAAATCTTATTATTGTCTGTCCTTTCTCCACTTCTATGAAAGCAACGTAAACATGATGTAGGCACCCATACCAATCTGGTTAATCATTTGCCTGCTCTCAGGGGTGGCGGGGTTGGAGAGGACAAGAAAGATTACAAGCTTATCATTAAATAACTACAAGGAATTTGGATTAAGAAATATTCAAATTCACCCATGACCTATCTATTCACTCAATTTTCTTTGCTCATGCCATCTCTTCCTATCGACCAACAGTGAGCAGAATTTGCCCAGCATCACCAGAAAGTGCACTGACTCAGACAAAACAATACTTTTCACCCAGCCAATCCTACCAGCACTTCGTGCCAGCCAAAAAGACAAACCATCCAGTCAGCTGAACTCTCTAAATGGCTGATCCAACTGAACTGTACAAATAATTTGGCCAGGAAGAGACAGGCTTCCCCCCAAAACACAAATTACCATGGAAACCAAACCAGAAGACAAAGAATATTCAATTTATTTTAGGGCCAGTGATCCTCATGAGACTTTCCTTGAGTTAGTCTGGGTTCTTGGTGTCCAATCCAGTACTTTGTCCATGGCTGGCTATTGCTTTGAGCCATCACTTAAATGGAGCTCAGACAGCACTGGCCTTGAACAGGATCCAAGGAGTTTTCCATGGAGAACTTATGTCTATAGAACTGTCTGCTCACCCAGACTTTATAAACCCTTTGACTATTCAGGCAGGAAAAAACACAACACTGCACTGCTATTATTATTATATTCATTGAGTATTATTCTATTTTTTTTAAGTACAGCTGCATCTTCTCTCACCACAATATACCTGGAACCTGAAATTTTGTATCTGCTTTTCAAGGCTATTTTAAAGACATCAGTGATTTATATCTTAAATAGTCAAATATAAATTAACCCTTACTGTATATTGTTAGGAACAAATATATTTTACTGTGAAAATTTACTCTCTAATTTATCAGATTGTAAATTGGGATTTAGGCATACGGGTCTTCCATTATTTAGTGAAGAAGGAAGTGGAGGTATAACTTTAAAGAAATACTATTGAGCACTATTAAAAGTGAAATAGAGCTTTATATTCCAAACATTCACTTCTTTATTTGCTTACCTAATGCAATAGGAGGAATTCTGTGCAGGACAAAGAAACTACCCTAAGTGTTTTAAACTGGGACAGATTTAAAGTAGGGAATCTTGTGCTTACAAAATTGTCAGAAAGGCTCAAGAAACAGATTCTAGGCTTGGAATCCTGGAATGACTTCAGGAACAATCAAACTGAACCCACTAAAGCTGTCACTGGAGCTGTGCTGGAAGGAAGAAGCACAAATGACATTGCTCCAGTGTCTTCTCCACATCCAAGAAGCTGGGGAATGGCTATTGACAGCCATGATTCCAAGATTGGAAGGAATGATCACTATGCCACCATCTTTGGGACTTCCCTGGAGATCCAGTGGTTAAAACTCCACACTTCCACTGCAGAGGGCACAGGTTCGGTCCCTGATTGGGGAACTAAGATCCCACATGCTGCATGGTGAGGCCCCCCCCCAAAAAAAATAAAAGCTGCCACCTATGTCTCTGCTTCTGGGCACACTGGGAGCTGCAGAATGAACACTGGAAAACTGAAATTAAAAGACTTCCTATATCTGTGAGTTTGCTGGCTAGCAGCAATAGCTACAAGCTGCAGGAGAATGGCTTCTGCATTATATACACCTTCCAAATCTCAAGCGAGTCAGGCAGTTTGGTGAATCTGCATTGCTTTCAAACCCCAGCTGCAAGGAGGTCTGAGAAATATAGTTAATAGCTTTCCAACTTCTTCAACCAGAGGAAGAGTAGACATTATGTATATATACAACAACATAGAATAGGCAGGATCCATTACTTTGTTTACACATTGAAATTGGATATAGGTAGCAGATTACAAATTCTGATGACCCAGAGTCCCCTTGCTTTATTTTTAGAGGCAAATCAAGGGCTTTTCCTGCACTACTTCAATCCTAGATACCATGTATTCAGACTATGAATTCAAGTTCAAATAATAGTTAAAAAGAAGACACCCTAGAATAGTACTCCCAGGTGTCCAATTACTTAACTTTTCTACTACTGAGCTTGACTTAGATGTCAAATTTTTGTTGTTACACTGCATAAACTCAGCCTCTAGAAGCTCATTGTTCTATAGGACAACCAGAAATTCACACTCAGGGAGCATAAGATGAAGTTGCCTTTTAACATGTCTGTTTTTCTGAGTGCATTTCACTCATAATAATAATAACTGATACCTCAAAGCAAATAAAGTATTTTATGATGTGGCTTAGTGGTTTGATTCATGCCTCTTCAGGAAGTCAGTAGACCACAACACAAGCCTGTAAAAGAATTAGCCTCTGTTTCTGCTTAAACATGTATTGCTTAAAAAAAAAAAAGTTTACTGCTAATTCATATAAGCAGTAGTTTTTTTCTGTGCCCTTTAAATAATGAAAGCTATGTGGGTAGTGTCAAAGGCTAAAAGAAATTAAGGACAGTGTTTCATTTTGAAATGCAGTCTGCAACTGTTTTCATTCAGATTCTTTATATATATATATATATATATATATATATATATATATATATATATATATATACTTCCTGTGCACCCAGGAAATAAAATGTACTTGGAAAGGTCAATTCATGAAAGTTTATTACAGAGGTGGCTAAAACATATTTAACCTAAAACATCAATCTTAGTATTATTTATTCAGTAGAAATTCAATAGGACAAGTCATATTAATGAAATGGTGTGGCTACATGTTAGTTTAATCTTTAAAATCACTTTTTAAAACTAACAAAAGCATTTTTCTAATTAATTCAAGTTAATTCAGTGATGAACCTCTGGTCCTTATGAAATACTCACTGGTAACCTTCCATCTTCAAATCTCCTGGTTTCTAAATCTACAATCAGAGAACACACTGAAGAAGGAGACTTAGATGTTATACATGTAGTGCAATTCCTTATATATTTAATTTTTAAAATCCAATAGTGTCTATTGGACACTATTCAATTTACTAAATCTTGATAAAATGCACACAGGATGTTGATGAGGATGAAAATTTCAGTTGTCAAAATAATTATTCTTTTCAGGCATGTGATACAAATAGTCATGCTCTCATGACACACACACAGACAAAACCTGGAAAAATTTGACAAATATTTGAATATTTAGTTCACTGAATACCAAATATCTGCATATATAAACATACCTGTGTATTTGTGCTTTTAGTTTCCATCTGTAAGTTTTGTGTAAAACATAATCTTAGCTTTTGAAATACAGGCCCATAGTCACAGATGATAATTTTGATAATCATACCATCCCCTTCAGGCATAAGTTTTAGGGTAGGCACTTGGGGAAATGTGTTTAGTCTGTTGCAATTGAATATGTTTGCAAAAGAAGAAGATTTGGGAAATACATTTCAGAAATCATCAGTGCTTCATTGCCATCAGAACACAGAGAAAGGGTTTCCCTGGTGGTGCAGTGGTTGAGGGTCCACCTGCCGATGCAGGGGACACGGGTTCGTGCCCCGGTCTGGGAGGATCCCACGTGACGCGGAGCGGCTGGGCCCATGGACCGTGGCTGCTGAACACAAAGAAATTCAACATGGCCCAAAACAAAGTATTAAGACAACTAATTTTATTTTATGTATCATGATATAATTAGTGAGTAAATTTAACTAAACATATAACATTAAAGATGAGTGACTACTACTCCACTCCTTCTACATGAGGTATGCCCCACTGATGTGCACATCAGCCAAGTGTCTCTGCTATGCCCTCATTCGGCCCTCAAGGGAGCATCGTGCTTAATCTGACTATTGAATTTGGAAGGTGAAACTAGACACAAGTTTCTCAGGCTCTTCCTGAACTGTCCATCCTGTAAGTATAAGGCCTGCAAGAAGCATGCACTCTCATCTGTGCATTTTTGCTCCATGTTTTAGAGGATCTTGTCCCAGTTGAGGAAGCTTGGGATTTTCCAGTCCTGCTGTTATTGGCCATCATATTTTCCAAAAACAGATTTAGTAGTTTAACAAAAGGATAAAATTTGGTCAACGTCTTTTGTGGGTTTTTTGTTTTGTTTTATTTTCTTTTTATTGAATTTCACTTTATTATGCTGCACAGATACTGCTTACTTTTACACATTGAAAATTCCCAGCAACCCTGTGTCAAGCAAGATTATCAGTGCCATTTTTCCAACAACATCTGCTCACCTCATATCTCTTTGTCACATTTTGGTAATTCTTGTGTTATTTCAAACTTTTTCATTATTATAATTGTTATAGTGATCTGTGATCAGTGATCTTTGATGTTAGAATTATAATTGTTTTGGCATTTTTTAGCAATAAACTATTTTTTAATTAAGGTATGTACATTGTGTTTTTAAATTTTTTTAAGTTTTTACTTTTATTGGATTTTTTATTGATTATTAACTATACTATTAACTATACTTAATCAACTATTAAGTATAGTTGATTTACAGTGTCATGTTAGTTTCAGGTGTACAGAACAGTGATTCAGTTTTATATATATATATATATATATATATATATATATGTAAATATTCTTTTTCAGATTCTTTTCCCTTATAAGTTATTACAAAATATTGAGAGTAGTTCCCTGTGCTATACAGTAGGTCCTTGTTTGTTATATACTTTATATATAGTAGTGTGTAGAGTGATGGAAATCACTGTCACAGAACAGAATAAAGAAAAAAGAATGAAAGGAACTGAGGACGGAGGACATTTTAAGAGGTCTACATCTTTTGAATCATTTTTTTTAATTGGTTCACGATTTATGTAGGTTATAAGAGTCCTATTTATTAGACCTCTTTAAGCCCAATATAAGATGTAATTTTAAATTGCCTTAAAAAAAGCTTGAGGCTCCCAAGAAACCTCAAGTTCATCAAAACATTTATGACTTTACAAATCTATATACATAAGCCAAAAATACTCTACCTATATAAAAGGCTTCCCATGATTATAGTTTTTACATGGTCTTTTTTTCCCTTATGAAGAAATGCAGGTGGAAACTCAACCAATCTATATTTCTTCTTTATATGAATCATCATGAAAATGTGTCTTTTCATTTGAAACTATTATTATCAAAATCAGAACACATAGATCACATATTTAGTATAGTCCTTTGTTGTTGTCTAATAAAAGATGGATAGGGGATTAATTTACAAGCTTTCTTAACTTCAGATTCGTTGCTTACCTCTACAGTCTGAATGTTTGTATCTCCCCAAAATTCATACCTTGAAATCCTAACCCACCAAAGTGATAGTATAATAGGTGGGGTCTTTGGGAGGTGATTAAGTCATGAATGTGGAATTCCCTCATTAGTGGAATTAGTGCCCTTATAAAAGAGATCTCACAGAGCTACCCTCTTCCTACCATGTGAAAATATAATGAGAAGTCTGCAACCCAGAAGAGGGCCCTAACCCAATCATGCTGAAACTGATCTCAAACTTCCAGTCTCCAAAACTGTGAGAAATAAATTTCTGTTATTTATAAGCCACCCAGTCTATGATATTTTGTTATAGCAGTCCGACAGGACTAAGACACTTCCTCTGCCAAGAATTCATATATAATTAATAAAGGTCTATTTTGTTAATTATGTAAAGATTTGTTTTAATTGTGCTTTCTATTGTCATTTTTATGCAAAATAAATTGAAATAAGGATTAAGTGATTTCCAGTTAGTCTAATCAATGTAGACTACCAAGCTTATTAACTCAGGTCAAAGAAATAGATCGTGGTTGTCTGAATTGATCAAATGAGTAGATGGTGAACAAATTCCCTATGTCTTTTATACTGTGGAGATGCAGTTGAGCAATTTATACTAATTTTTCCTTCTCTTCTTGAAATACATAGTGAAATTTGTCTAACTACCTCTAAAGCCAAAATGGAAAGCTACTTAAATTAATAACATGTGTTTATATTTCTCAATATTAAGGTACTGTGGATACAGACTTGTGAAGCCACACTTCATAACCACATCAACGGAGGCTCACGTGGCATACATCTGTGGAATTTGGGACAACCTACATGCTTTCCATTCCGTATCATCTTCAAAGTCAAAAAGGACTCTCCCTGTATTATAAATGATTGGTCTCCTTTACAAAATGAAGAAAACCATGTTACTCTCCATAGTTAAAGAAAAAGGAATATTCATTTGGATAAACAAATAGAAAACTAAGAAACCTAAAAAGTTTAATGACTATATACCCTTGGGAATGCAATTCTGTTTCACTGTGTTTTATTTGAACATCTCGACTACAAGGTCTTTTTTTTTTTTACCTCCATAACATAAGGAAATATTTATAGCATCCTGAACAACTGACCTGCAATTTCAACAGTCACTCAGCATGCATTCTCAATATTCACCTATTTAATTCACTCACACATTCATTCAAGAAATGGTATTATTCATGAAGCTAGGAACACAGTGATGAATAACACAAAATTCCTAACCTCAAGTTTTATTCTCTTCAGAGGAAGCAAAACAGCCAAACAACAGGTCTCAGTAAGCATAAAAAAATGATATAAAAGAAATATATGTACAGAAGACTACAGAAGCATAGAAAAGGGACTGAACCCATTTAGTGGTAGGGACCAGAGGAGGGGAGGTAACAGTTGATTTTGATTTTGAAGGATAAGTAGAAGAATAAGTAGGAGAGAGCTAGGCATGTGAGGGAGAGAATAGTCATTGCATGTGGTGATAATAGCATGAACAGAGCCCAGAAGAATAAGAGTGAGGAATTACAAATAGTTCAATCTTGGAGAGGTAGGTAGGGAGCAGCACTTTATGTGCTGAGCAGGTTGAACTTTATTCTGAAGGTAATTTGGAGCCAATGAGCATTGGAATAATTGACAGGCTTTGACAGTGGACTGGGAGTGTAGGCTGAATGAGGGCATGGGGTCTAGGATGACTGGTAGCTTCTTCTATGGCAAACTGAGCAGTGTTGTTTCCTTTAATTGAGATGGTATACAGAGAGGAACATCTTTGCAGGAGGGAATGACTTCAATTTTCAATGTGTTGCTTTAGAGATGTTGGAGGGTCATTCATGTGGAGATGTCATCCAAGAACATGTTTATACTAGTCGAGAGCTCAAGAATGAGATTGAAGCAGAAAATCAGCCTCATTCAAAGACCCAAGAAAGGATTCAATTTCAGAAAGCTAATTTAAGGGTGTCACAAATTCACATCTGATGCACAAAATTTCTCTCACGGATCTGAATTTTATTTTATTGGAAGCCATTACTTCAAAGTTTTCAGAAAAGTGGTAAGTTTGCAATAGTTCACTTAGGAGATTAATTTGTCCTAAATGTCCCCTGATGTTGCCAGGGGAAAGCCATTCTGAAAGCACCTTCTTTTGAGAGTCTCCAGAATGGTGGTCCTTCTTAGTGCCAAGTATGGGGTAGAGGACTGGGAAGATGCACTGGGATACAACAGACAATGAGACAGATAAGGTCCTGCTGTCAGGAAGCTTACGTTCTAGAGGGGAAAAGGTGACAAAGCAAGTAAACACAATTAGCAAGATGATTAAAAATTATCAAATGGGGGAATAAGGGGAGGTATCTCTTGGAAGAGATGTTTAAGAAGAAAACCTAAGTGTAAGAATGGGATAAGAATCATAAAGTAAGCGAGGAAAGAGCTCAGGCATATGAAGGAGATATTGGAAAGATGCTGAGCTGGTGGACCCTAGGATTCCCCAACAAGACTAAGCACTTACACTTCATTCTCTGACATAATATATGCATTGTGACAGAAAACTATACCTTTTGTAGAAATTAACAACAGCCAAACTGTTAAAGGCAGAAAATCCATCTTTTCTCCAACAGTTGACTATGCTATTTTAAGCAATGAGAAGAACCCTGTCAAGACTGGAGAAAATTGTTGGGAGCCTCAATTACATTGACCCACAAAAAAACTCCCTAATCAGAGTTACACATGGCACTTTCCCAGTTAGCATGACATTCTTAGAAACATTCTCCTCCAAGTCAGGTATTTTTCCAAAGAGGTTATCACTGAAAATGTCCCCACACTTGCCAAACCAAGGACTAATGACAGAAGTTTGGGTTTAGTTTTTGTGGTTTTCCCCGTTATTTTTGCTCTGTAACATTCTTTAGTCTCTCAATTTCTTTACTCTCTCTAAATATCACTTATTATGTACTATGTGCATGTGTAATAGTACATGTGGTAGGCAGAACCCTAAGATGACCCTCCACAGTTTCAGGCCCTTGATATACACACACAGTCTAACAGTTATTCAATCAAACTCCAATCTACATGCTGCTGCAATAAGATTTTGCAGATGTAATTAAGGACACAAATCATTGAACTTTAAGATAAAGGATTACCAAGGTGGCCTGATTTAATCACATGATACTTTTAAAAGCAAACAGTTTTCCCTGATTGATTGCAGAAAGTAGTCAGAGATTCAAAGCATAAGGAAGATTTGATGCATGGTTGCTGCCTGAAATGGCCATGTGTCAAGAAACTTGTAGAAACCCAGAGAGTTGAGAGTAATTTCTGACCAACATCTACAAGGAAAATTGAGAACTCAACAACCAGTGAACTTGATGAGGACTCCAACCCCAACCAACACCTTGATTGCAACCCTGAGCAGAGAAACCATTGAAACCATGCTCAGATTTCTGACCTACAGAAACTGTGAGATATTAAACTGGTGATGTTGTAAGCCACTAAATTTATGTTGACTTGTTTTGCACCAATGGACAACAAATACAGTGCAGAAGAAAAACAATAAAAAATGAGAATTCCATCTTCCTCTTTTTAGCAAGAAGTTTTGTCCATAGTTTTTCACCTTATGTGTAACAGAATTTAGATAATTTATAGTTAATACTTTTCTGGTGTTAATTTATTTGGTCTTTGGGCAGGACAGGGGTGCAGGATGGGAAAGACAGTACACTGCCTCTTCTTTTTAGAACTGAGTGACTATAACATGATAAAAGCCAGTTTGCCAAGAAAAAAATTTTAATGTAGCAAGAATATTTCAGAGAACAGTACCAGCCTGCCCTAGTAGTACCAAATGTAAGGGAAAATAAAGAGAGACTAATTGGAGTTCATGAAGACAGAAAAGATACCTGCCTTGGGAAAGAGTGTTTTTTATTGCCAGTAAAAGATCCAGCTGTGGGAAATTATGACAGTAACAGAGAAGCAGGTTAAACAAGTCTTTTTTTGCCCTCAAAAATCCTTCCCCTGATGTAAATTGTGCTTCGTTTGTCCTTTCAATGCCATCACAGAAGGATTAAACCATATCATATTCTTAATGCCAGGAAACTTAGGACAAACCATTAGCAAGCCATTCCTTTAAAACAGCTGCTATGTTTCCAGTCTTTATAATTTTATTTAACTTCATGGAAAGAATAACATATACAAGTCTGCATCTTCCAAACTCCTATGTTTGGGCATTTTGAAATGTTTAAGTAAATGTTAGAATAGTTTTAATAAAAATGTGCCAAACTCACCTTCTTTTACCCACAGTGTTTAAGAGTGTTTCTATATCACTATACCACTTAAAGAATTGTTCTGGAGAAAAAAATATTATATGTCAAAATATTTTCATATTTCAATGATATTTTTTATTTTATTTATATTTTTTGCGGTACGTGGGCCTCTCACTGTTGTGGCCTCTTCCGTTGCAGAGCACAGACTCCAGACGCGCAGGCTCAGCGGCCATGGCTCACGGGTCTAGCCTCTCCGTGGCATGTGGGATCTTCCTGGACCGAGGCACGAACCTATGTCCCCTGCATTGGCAGACGGACTCTCAACCACTGAGCCACGAGGGAAGCCCCAATGATATTTTTTAAATAGTGATATGATAGTTCAATATATTGGATTATGTTATTTTAACTACCTCTTCTTAGAACACAGATTAGCTAATGCATATATTTATGGATGCTGAGAGGATCCAGACCACCTGGCCTGTTTATCACTATGACCTTGAACAGGTAAGGCAACTGAAGCCCAGG
This sequence comes from Phocoena phocoena, assembly GCF_963924675.1. NCBI lineage: Eukaryota > Metazoa > Chordata > Mammalia > Artiodactyla > Phocoenidae > Phocoena > Phocoena phocoena. Next base: position 130,320,191 of record NC_089222.1, read on the forward strand.
AAACATCAACAACTCTCCTATGATACCATGGTGGCAATGGCTGATGGAGAAAATATTTTTAGGTGAAAAATTGTGTTTAAAGAAGCAGAGTAAAATTTCTTACCTGTGTGTTCTGTTTACATTAAACACAACCTGTATCTGTTCCCAACCTCTCAGCTTGGAGCAGGACTATATGGAAGGCAGTGACCTCACTCCCAAATAGAAGAGAATCAGGCAGCAAGATTCCAGTTCCACCTGGGATCTATATCGGAGCAGCGTGGGCAAACATTTTCTGTAAAAGGCCAGATAGTAAATAGTTTTGGCTTCAAGGACCATGAAACAAAATATTATATAAATTACTTATTCAACAAGAGAGAAAACAAATGTCCATAAAGTTTTTATTGATGAAATTCAAAATACAGTAATAATTGAGTACACTTTTTGATAATATATGTCTATTAATGAAAAAAAAATGGAATTCTTCTCATTTCAGTTAATGAAGTTCAAGTTCACAGGTAAAAATGCTTCCTAGGTTATGGGCCATAGTATATTCTCCCCTGTTTTTGAATGTGGCACTGTATAGCACTATCCAAATGTCCTCCCATATAGCCCCAGGAAAATCTGTGCCAGATTTCTTAAGAGAGGAGGTGTAAGACATAATATTCTTAGGGAAATAAGTCCTTATTAATATAAGGCTGATAAGCAAAATCAGCAGTTGCGGTACCACTGAAAGATGTCACAGTCTAGCAAATTGAAAATGGAGCTGATGGGACAGCAAGAAGACCTTGACCATGTCAAGAATATATGCATGACCAAGGGGCTCTGGGAGAATGAGTCCTTGGTCCAGCCTCCTTTTGTGTAGATATTTTTAAGGCAAAACCTCTAAAATTGTTCTCATACAATTGTCCATTGATTGCCTTCCTCCAAGGCAGTGTGCCCTGGATGAGAAAGATCACATATTCACATTTTTATACCAGTTATGTCTGTTCTCAAACTTTGAGTCTTTAACACTGAGATTCTCCTGCTTGTCTCAAATCTTGTTCATTCCATTCTAATTCTTTAGAGGTGATCAGTTTTCTAAGAAAGAAAGAATTGGTTCATAAGGTCAGATATTTTTAAAGTATTTTTGAAAATGAGGGTCAGAGAACAATGTGGGATTTGGGGGAAGAGGGAACCCAGACAGGGAATGTTCACTTACCAGGCACATATTTGCTGAATGGATGTTCCAGAACTCGTGTGTCATGCCATTAATGGACATGACACTGATGGGATGCAATAAATCTCCAGAGTCCAGTGGGGAGCTAATGTTGCAGTCCCAGAAAAGTTGCTAAATAAAAGTGTGGCAAGATTCTACAGATAAATTTTATTTCTAGTAGGAGTTGTTTTTTTACTGGAGTTGGTCAACACAATGCAACTGCCACTATCCTCATGAACAGTACTGGCTTTGAGGATACCTTTGGGATCCCTGAGTGATCACAGAACCTGTGTTCACTCAAGGCATTGGTTGCCAGATATAGAATGTGAACGGAGCCCATAACTGACTCTGCATCACTTTCTCTGGCTCCCTCGTCATAAACCTAACACGCTCTTCTACCATATGAAACTGGGAAGGCTTTGTCAAAAATGAAGGGTATAAGAATTCACCTGACTTGCAACTAACAGATTGTTAGCCTGCTGAAATGTCATGGAGATGGTCAAAAGACACCAGACTCATAGATCAAAGAGAAAAACCTTTGTTACTCAAGACACAGAAAGGAGGATGTGCTTCACACTTTCCCATGTGGATGCTGCACACACAGTAATTTTGCATCATAGATGAGCAACTCTTTACTTATGAAACCCCATTTTTTTTATAACGAGCTGCAGGCAAACTGTTCAACCATTGCTCCAGAGGGAAACATTGCCCATATTAAACTGAACAGTAAGAAAATCTGCCTTCTGCTCCAGAGAGAGAAGCTCTCTCTATCTTGTAAGGCTATTTGCTCTACAGACATCTTTGAAAAGGTCACCTAGGATGACGAAAAGATCATCAGCGTTTCTGTTTGCAAGACATGCAGAAATATAAGGGACCCATGCAGAATTGTCTCCCAACAGACCCAGACTTGCTTAAATTAAGCAATGTTCCATTTATTCCTTAACTGAACTTCCAGATAATAAATAAATTGTATCTAACTAGTTCTTGCTTTCCCCCTACTTCTCATCACACCGACATTAGTTGATCAGTCATAAAGTGAGCAATCATTTACTGAACATCACTTTAAGACGTGTCTTTATTCCTACACAGCTCAAAGTCTTTAGGAGAAATGTTGAGTGAGTCATGACTTCTATCCACTCCAAAGCAAGGGTACCTGAGCCAAGCCACTCTGACTTCTTGGATTCAATTTTTGCTTACATCTTATATGTCACTGAGTGCTTGTCACTGACAAGCACTCAGTGACATAGCCTCACATAACAGAGAATGTTGAGAAATGAGTCCATTGCCTGCAATAATACTAGGGTTATGATACTACAGAAGAAAATGAATATGAATATGGTGTGCAATCAACACACAAGAAGGAAATTTTTAAAAGCTGGCAGGATGATACATTTTGGCGAAATTATTCTGCTGGTACAATACTAGTTTTCCCCCAAATAGGAACTGGGTATTCCTGTTGTGTTAGGTAATTATTTAACCAAACCACCAGAAGTTAGAAAATTAGGTTAGATCATGCTTACTCATTCCATTAAACAGAAAAAAAAAATTAATCTTACTTCAGCATTTTCACATGCCATTATGTGGTAGCTGTCATGTAGTAGTAATCTGAGAGCATAAGCAATTGCTTTAAAATTAAAGCAAGACCAATATTTTTATAGATTATACTTCGTTTAGTGTTATTATAACTCAGTGGCTATATTTCCCTTTGCTGTATATTATACCCTTGCTGCTTATCTATCTTATGCATGGTAGTTTGTATCTCTTAATCCCATACCCCTATCATGCCCTTCCCCCTTCCCTTTCCTCACTGGTAACCACTCATTTGTTCTCTATATATGTGAGTCTGTTTCTGTTATTTTATACACATTCATTTGTTTTATTTTTTAGATTCCATATATAAGTGATAACATGGAGTATTTGTCTTTCTCTGTCGGACTTATTTCACTAAGCATAATACTCTCTGGGTCCTTCCACATTGTTTCAAGTGGCAGAATTTCATTCTTTTATGACTGAGTAGTATTGTATTGTATATATGTATGTATACCACATTTTCTTTATCCATTCATCTGTTGATAGACACTTAGATTACTGGTTATGGTAAATAATACTGCTATGAACATTGAGACATATGTATCTTTTAGAATGAGTGTTTTCACTTTCTTTGGATATATTCCCAGAAGTGGTATTACTGGACCATATGGTAGTTCTATTTTTACTTTTTTGAGGACCCTCCATGCTGTTTTCCACAGTGGCTGCACCAGTTTACACTCTCATCAACAATGTACAAAGATTCTCTTTTCTCCACATCTTTGCCAAACATACTGTCTTTTCACCAATTAACTGGAGAAGGTAAATACCTTCCTCTTTCCTTATTATCTATATCATTCAGATGAGAAACAAAAACAGAGACTTAGGGAAAACAATCAAGCATATAAGTTTGAGATGGTTCCAGGACCTAACCTGAGCCTTTGGTTCCATATTGATTGTTCTTTCCTTTCCATCACCCATTGCATGCTGTCCTTCAGCCTCTCAACAAAAATCTAAAATTGTTTTCTCCCTCTGATGAAAAATAAGTCTTCCTCATAGAATTGTGTCTTGATTGGTTTTGAAATTGCACATTGCTTTGTTAGTGACCTGAGAATAGAAATTAACTTTGTCTTTGGGGGTTCAAAGATTGGGGATACCACCAGGACCTTCCTGACTGAAATGACCACTATCAGGACAATCTATTACTCAATTTAAATAATTACTGGGGTGGTAGACAGTCTAATAAAAGTTGAAGTTTTCCCTTCAGGAATTCAGCATGTATAACTCTGGCAGAGGAGGTGACAAATTTGTGCCTTGATTATTGTTGTCAGAGAATCCACTGACAGAAATTCTTATTGATGGGCTGGATAGTTTGAGACCACAAGGAAATGAGAGAAAATGATGATTTATTAACAGAAAAATTTCAGAAAGAAAGGGATAAGTTCAAGTATCTGTTATGTGGAATAAAATAATGGTATTTGAGAAATAGTCATCAAAGTTACTATGCTTAACTTTATCAGACAAAGGCCAAAGGGATTGACTATGTAAATTTCATTCTTGATGGGGGCCAGTTGGACTGAAGTCTTTTGGGGAAATGGAGGACTGGAGAAAATAATACATTTTTGCCAAATTTAGAATTGAGACTGACAAATGTGACTGTAATTTGAGGGGGAGGCACTTAGATATTCAGATGTGCAAGTGAAAAAATAGTGTGGGGTCACAGTTGATTCAAGTTTTTAGAAATAAAGTGTAGAATTACACTTACACAACACATGAATGTTTGTAAAGATCTGTGGATAAATGTACTTTGATGTGAGTCAATTACATTTATTCTAACAATTATTCCAGTGCAGTTACGAATTCTTAACAATTAAGAATCAGATGTAAGACATAATAAAATGAACATTTAGGTAATGCTGGATGTGTGTGTTTAGAAACTTGAACTGTATATGTTTCTTAAGACCTTTATAAATAGAGTTGTTGTACTAAATTAGATCTTCTCTCAGATGCATTGGACAGAAACACATACAACTCCTGAATTTTCCTGAACTGGTAGAAGCACTTGTAGCTGCTGAAGAAAAGACAGTGTGGGGTAGTGGACATCTCTGTACTAAGATCCCAAATACTTGACTTTGAATTCAGGCTCTCCCATCTGTTAGATAGGTGCCTGTGCACCAGTTAATAAAAATCCCTGAGTTTAACTTTCTTTATCGTTTTACCTAGATAGCATGTATCACTAAAAGGTACTGATGTGATAATTAAAGGAGATCATTTCCCTAAGTAAAAAGTGTTGGCAGGTAATAAGCTCTATATCAGCCAGAGTTCCAGGAAAAAAAATGGTAAACTCCAACAGGGTCACTGGGAAAAGTTAAATGAAGTGACTACTTACAAACAGTGGGAAGGGTTAAAAGAAATAAAAAAAGAACACTGAAACACCCCAAGCAAGAAAAATGAGGAGCTAGAACTGAAGTAGGAAGTAAGGACGCAGTTTTCAGAACCCAGAAAGCTGTAGCTTCCATCATAGGTATAGAAGTGACTGCTTGCCTAGAAACTGGTGACCTGCAGTAAAAGTGAGAAAACAGTATTTTCCTGTTTCCCAGCAGGAAGATGGCTGAGGGATTCGGCATCCCATGCTCTTTTCTACCATCTTTAGATCCCTCATTGGAAACTCCCATTGGCTGAGCTCATCCAGAAATCAGAAAGCAAGGGTGTTCAGGGCTTATTCATCACAGAAGTCACAGGAGGAGAAGAAAGAGAAGTAAATTATAGTTGCTGACCCAATTCTAAAGAAATTTTGTTGCCCCCAGCTCATAGATACTATTAGGATCGGAGTCCACCATTAAATGGAGGAAAGTAAATAGGCTATAACAATATGGCCGTCATTGTATCTCCAACACAGCCAGCCACCTTGCTTGTGTCACATACACACTTCAAACTCAGGAATTTGGAAACAGAGGCAAAGCTGTATACAAACATAGAGAAGAGCAGGAGGTAGAGGAGTGTTTGGTAGGGCCCACCTTCTCTTGGGTGCAATCCCATATTTTAAGGAGGCAAGACCTGTACAATTATGAATTTTGATGATTGATTAGCAAATTGTCAATGGAGCAAACTCCATGACTTTTTGTGTATTGTTTGTTTTGTATCATAGGTTTGTTTTTCCAATTATAGCTTCCATTTCTTGAGTACTTAACTATGTGCCAGGCAATAAGCAATCTATGTATTTTTTCCTTAATCGTCATAAAACCATATTAAGTAAAATTAAGACAATTTCAAAATAAAATGCACTTGATTGACCTTAAAGCCATACGCTTCACTTGAAGGCTGTTGGACTGAATCAAGTCACAAGTAAATTATCAGCCTCCCCACCCACACCCACAAAAGATTGATTTTAACAGAAGAGACAGTGAGTTTCATTACAAAATGTACCTCAAATCTACTCTTTTCCACAAAGCCAATGTCATCACACCAGACTGTAGTTGCAGGAATCTTTCTTTTTTCATTCCTTGATTCATTTTACTTATGAAGCATTAACTGAACACTGATCCTGTGCCAGGAGGTGTTGGGCCCTGGGGTCCCTGGGGAATGAAGATAAACGTGTCTCAAGCCCCGTTTATAGAGGGGCGCAAACCTGAAAGTGCATATGCAAATGTGTGGTATTTAAGTCCGTGTTGGGCATGCCCAGAGTTATTCCTCACATCCCCACCCCCTCGCTCCCACACACAAATGTGGTAGTGTGAACTGAGCTCTATGTTGTCTTAAATTTAACATCACACATTATATTCAGACTCTTTTTGTTGCAAGTAATGAAAGTCCTATGCAAATTATCACAAGGTTAAAAGAGGAATTCACAGGTCCTGTACCTGGGAATACCACTGATATAACTCATGAGATGGAAGGGGGACATGCAGAAACTGAGACCCCTTTCAGCTTCCACCTCCTTACTCTGGTTTTTATTGGTTTCTTTCTGTAGGCAGGTCCTCCCCATCCAGCTGGAAACATGCTTGCCAGCAACCCAGTTTCACATCCTCCCAAATGAAAAAGATAGTTTCTCTTTACATGTTGATATGTTAACTGGAAAAAAAAATCACTCTAGTTGGCCTTACAAGGGACATATGGCAACCCCTAGACTATTTGGAAAAGGTCTGTATGACCTGTGGACAAGAGACCCACAGGAGGTTGAGAGGCAAGGCAGAATGGACTTGTCAGAGCATACAACCAGAAGAAAGATGCAGATATTCTGAGAACACAGCCCACTAGGATCACTCAACGTCTGAAAGCCATTATACTATATAAATGTTTTTGCAAAATGAAACGTTATACATTAGGCCATCATGACTCACATTTTGTCCCCTGTACAAAAGTCTAGAAATGGTAGAAACTAGAAAGATTGAAAACCTATTTTAGGGGTAGAATATACTAAGTAGGAGGGCATGATCTATTTCCATTCTTATTCAAATCACTTCTATAAGAAGGAATATATATGTTTTTACTCTTGTCTGGTTCCACTACAGTCTGGCATGTAAACTATGCCACATCTTATATTTTGTGAACCAGAGGCCCTGCTCTTTTTTATTACCTTAGACTTTGAGAAATCAGCAATCACAAGTGCCTCTATTATTTTTCTCTGTTCAAAAGCTCTGTACACTATGCCTAAGGAATCCAGTTTGGGATATATCCCTACAAGCCACAGGTTCTTTCCTGCCAGAGGATCAGGAAGAGAAGGGTGGGGGGTGAGAGGTGATCAAGGGACAGGATTGGTGGTGACAGAGCTTAGAGCAATCACAACTTTCTCTTCACCATTTAGTTTTCTGTTTTCTTTCCCTGTGCAGATCTATCTCCACTACTACTTATGTTAAAGAAACACAAATGTACTCATGATTTCCTTGGATAGTTTTTAATGTGAATTAGCTCTTTAATAAATCATCTGTCTTTCCTTTCTCTCTCTATCATTACATAACTTACGCAGCACATGAAACAAAATAGAAACATTTGTGTAGACATGACAATCATTTATGCTTTATTTCTCACATAAGTGTAGTTATCCCATTTTTGTCATCAAAAATGTATAATATTGAGAGCAAAAAGAAAGAGGAAAAGAAAGAATGTAAATGAGGGGAGGTGTGTCCTTTCTCATTTGCATTTATGGATCTCTTATCATCCTCATCACCCTACCAAACCTTGGTTTATGTAACCATTTTCTAATGCCAGCATTTCCTACTCTCTAATGATAAATATTCATCTCCTATCTTCTGACCTCTTCTAATCTGCCCCCTTGCAACTAGGGAGACCTAGGGCAGAGACTATGAATGACTTGTTATGTAATTTAATAAAGAATCCAGGAACACTTTGGAGGAGTCCAGAATTCATTGAAACTAACAGTATTTGCAGATTTGAGTTCTATTTCAGTATAATCCATATTCTTTGGAATATCTTAAACCTAGTCTAATTTTTTGCACTGTAAAGGCCTTGTTCACCAGAGAAAGTACTGTATAATAAATAGCAAGGAAAGAGTACAGGACACATGTGCAGTCATAATTCAGAAAAGAGAAATCACACTATTGTAACAGCACAAATGAGGTCATTGTGGTGACAGGGACGTAAGAGTCAGCATGCTCAAGGTGATAGCCACCAGCCCTTGATCAGCAATTTCCAGTTAGTCGGACTCATGACCAAGGACAGAGGGCAAAGCATGAAACACATATCAGCAATAAGTCAGGAGCAGAATAATGGAAAACTTAAAAAAAAAAACTCTACTTGGAAACCAGGAACACGGGTCACAGCTGAGAGAAATGAAGCTAAACATGGAGAAACCATGGAGGAGCTGAGTCACAGGCCAAAGAACAAAAGCCAGGGCACAGAGCATGGAACACCATGAGTCAGCCATCCTCTGGAAAACGAGCAAGGAAAGAGCTGCCCTTGGGAGGTGCTGTATAGCTCTGCTTCTGAGTCTTAACTTAGCAGTGACCTGGGGCTGCTTTGGGACCTGCCATCTGATACTTGAGAGTCTAGTGGACATAAGGACCCCCAGGAGAAGTAGCTTTAAAAGGATTCAGATCCCACCAAAAGAAGGAGGGCTATTATTCCAAAATGTGTTCATGTGATAAAGAAATAAAATCTGAGAGCAGACATTGTTTGCTTTCTAATCTTTTCAATTTAAGGTATGTCTTATGGCCCAGAATGTGGTCTATCTTGGTGAATGTTCCATGTGAGCTTGAGGAAAAACTATGTGTATTCTTCTGATTTTGGATGAAGTAGTCTATAGATATCCATTATACCCAGTTGATTGGTGGTGTTGAATTCAACTATGTTGAAGGAAGGAAGAGAGGGAGGAAGAAGGAAGGAGGGAGGGAGGGAGGAAGGAAGGAAGAAATTGAGGGGGCAGATGAGACCAGATGGTAGCGAACTAGACTGCCAGGCTGAGGACTAAAGTGAGCAAATTCACACCCTGAAGTTTCTTTGGGGGAGTAGAATAACCTCATATAAGCATAATTGTGTGCATTAAAAAAGAGATTTTCTGTTGTACTCTGAACCTCATTTACATTTAAAATGTCTGATTTAATTTTTGCACAGTAATATTTAAAAATCTCATAACATAGTAGAATTCATAAATCCTATAAAATGCTATGATAATGAAAAGCTCTAACAATTGGTAAAGAAAATAATCCTTTTCCAAAATTTCCCAAACTTGCTTCCTCAAGTTATTATGTATTAATAAATATATAATTAATAATTAAAATATATTATTATATATATGTATGTGGATGTGTATTCCAGTAAGTTTGAGAAACACTAGGAAAATACTTAACAAATTTATTTTCTTCAGAACTAATGTTATTTACATCTCCCAAAGTGGGATCTATTTACATCCTTCTCCCAAATTGTTTGACCCTGTACAATTTGTTCTTGAAATACCTGGATACATCTTTCCTGGAGCTAGTATTCATTGAAACATCAGTTTGAAAGATTCCGTTTTAGTTTACTGGTTTGTTCCTAAGAAACCAAGCAGTTTGACTGATTTTGTTCACTGAATGGGACCATTTGGAATAAAGGAAGCATTCAGGGGCAGAATCCACCATCTCAAAATTGCTAAAATCTTGGTATTTTTCCTCAGAAAATGGTTCATGCATAGTACACAAAATGTCTTGTGGAGGGAATGATTCCTTGCTTTCAGGATTCTGAAGGCACATCAGGATCTTTTGTTCTCTTGTTGTAATTACTTTCAAATTCCATTTTAAAAGCTACTTCTTAACAGGTGGCCACATAAGTTTATGTACCTTATGCAATGAATATATTTTCAGACACTGAAAAATCAAGAACTGTGATATAAGCCTTGGACTGCATCTTGGTTTTCTTTTAACCTCAGTCATGAATCAATGAATTGTGCTGATCCTTGAAATCCAGATTTACAAAATGAGTCTAATAATCCCTATTATTCCACTAAAGTGAGTCAAGGAGGTGAACGTTTCTGTAAACTGTTTAGCTCTCTGCAGACGTAAATGGTACCAACCAGTAACTTTTGTTATAAACAATACATTTAGCACCCTTATTACACTGAGTAGCTTAATCATTGAAATAGTTTATTCACCTAAAATTGCATACTCTTTGGGTGTATATCTACATCAAAACCAAGGTCACATAAATAAGAAAGATATAAGTCAAAATCCCCATAGGTTGTCAATTGAACTTAAGTCACATTGTGTAGACCTGCTTAGGTTATCAAGACAACTCGTCCATTTACCTATAATCTCTTGAATAATAATTTAAAAAAAAAACAGGAAAATTTCCCCTTAAGTTTGCATTATTCACATCATCTCATAAATATTTTATGTAACTGATTCACTTATGCTGTTAGTTCTAATTTCTTTCCGACCTCATCCCTCTATAAAACCGTGACTGGGAATAAAGGGAGAGGATTGGATATAATGTCTGTGACACAAAATATGGACTCATATTTGACCTAGGCACAGATTCTGAGTATTTTTATATTACTCTGCAAATTAAAAGCATGCTGTTGACGCACATAGTCAATAAATCAACATGAAATATTGGATTCCTTCCCTAGTTGTCCTCTTTATCAGGGTTTCTAATAGAAATTCCCATATTCCAAACTCAGCTCATTGAGACCTCAAATCTGAACTTAATCATTGAACTATAGCCGTTGTTAAAAATGTCACAGGTGAATGTTAAAAACTGGTACTAGAAGAAAGATCTGTTCCCCAGCCACTTTTATCTGATTTCTAAAAATGTATTTAATAGGTTTTTGGGTTTTGTTTTGCCTTTTCAGATGACTCTTGAGAAAGAAAAACTGTCAACATTTACAGCAAGAATTTAAAAACAAACTGAGCAAGACACCAACACAGAGTCTGAACCTACTTATTGGCTAAAAAAGTAAACCATTCCTCCCCTCCCCCCCAAAAATGAGTAATTAGAAAATAAGTTTCAATCAAAACTTAATCTATATGTTTTCTAAAGCTAGGAAAATAAAACAAAACCAGAAGATCCAAATATTTTGCAAACACAATCTAGACAGTTCATTTGCTTCAAGTCCCTGATTTATAGACATTATAAACAATTGGGCAAAGCAATAGACTGCTGGAGCTTCTTCAAAAGAATGATGCAAATAGCAGGAAGAAAATTAATAAGCAACAGATGGACACATGAGCATTCTGTGTAACTGGCTGTGAGTACAGCATGTGCTGTTTTGTTTGTGCATGTGTCTCTTTGACGCATGCAGTATTTGTATCTGTAGATATCATACAAAAAATCACCATCACCAAAGAGGCTTGGATTTTATCAGTAACTATAATTTTAACAGAAGTGAGAAAGACAAGTACTCAGAGTGAGAAAATATATATTTCCTCTCAACAGAATACCCCATTTCCTCCAAAAACAAACAACTTATGGATAAGAAAAAGCAATGGTTTGCCAAAGAATCAACTGATGCCTGCAGTCATGAGGTAGTTTTTAAATGTGCAAATCAGTTCCATCCATGGGTTCATCTTTGTTTCAAAGCATTTGTTTCTGATGTATTGAGGGGAATTTTCCAAATGAAAGTCTTCTTAATGACTGGGAATAAGTTATACCTCCACTCTCTGTCCAAACTTTCACCTTTTCCATGTCCAGTCGCTTATAAAAGTGATATAGAACTAAGAGAGATGCAGCTTGGGTTGAAAAAATAATCAGATTGAATATTCTTGTCTCCATTTAAAAAAAGGTTGAAGACTGTTGTCTTTTTATTCTTCATTCATAAATTCTAAAAAATACACAGTAAGTGCCAACTGGGCACAAGGTACCTGGAGCTGAGGGCATAAGTATCAGTTCCTATTTTCACAGAATTTGCAATCCAGCTAATAAAACCTAAAGATAAAAATATATTGAATAGACATAAAAATATAAATTAACATTTATTTAAAATACATATATATATATACATATAATGTATACATATTCAATAAATTAGTCTGACATCCATCTACCAAATAGTCTTACTAATTCATTTAATGTACTCTTTCAAATATTTATACATTATTTACTCAGCAAGCATGTATTCATATCCCATGCCCAGATGCCACCATCTTCAAACCTGAGGTAGATCTAAAGAGGCAAAAGTATCATTGCTTTGAAAAGTTCAAAGTCAACTAAGTGAGACAGACAAGCAAACATTTACTAACACAATGTGGTAAGTACCAAGCACATAGTAGCTGTTGAAAAGGAAACACGTTCTTGCTGTAACAAGTGAGACCAAAGAGCTATGTGGCTACAGAGGAATTGACTAATTCTGCCTGATAGGGCTGGGAAAGTTTCCCCAGGGGAAGTGGTATCTAACTTGAGTTTTAAGGGATGAATACACATTTCCCAGATGGCCAAGAGTACAAAGGCTGTTCTGGGAAGAGGCAAGATCACAAGTAAAGGCAAGAAGACCCCACAAAAAATGTGTTGAATAATCACTCATGCCCAATCTCAAATTTTCTTTGTGTGAAATTCTACTTCAGATGGATTTACTCTGTGCACTGTGTGCTCAGGGACTTTTGGTTACTGCACACATGAATTTAAGGTTCTTCCTAGTGTAGATAATTAGAGAAATAGGAAACTAGAAGTTGGGGAGATGAAGCAGCAATAAATCATGAGGCAGAGAAAAAAAAGAGAGACAATGAAGTAAAACTGTAGGAGACAGAAAGGAAGCAGTGGGAGGGCTAATACCAAACCTTGCAACTGCACTTTTTGGTTTATGGGTGGAAATATCCCTGAGGCTATGGATGGGGAGGGACTTTGTTATGCAGTAATCATGTTCAAAATTGGCACCACTCAGCCCTGAATTGGGAAATGGAGGTTGAGAAATAAGGACCACCCCAAGTTTGTTTTCCAATTCAGGCATGCATGTGAATGTCTGTGGAAATATGGTGAAACCAAAGGTGAAGAAAGGTAATTTCACGTCATAAAATCAGAAAGGCCTTGGAGATGTAGATGGCAGACAGACACAGGAAAACTTCTGCACTCTGTGTTAACAGCATCAAACTAAACAAGTTCATAATGATTATATTATGAGAGAAGAAATATTGAAAAGTTACCGGTGATCAATATGTACCCATCCAATGCTATTAATTACGAAATGAAGGTACATACAATGGTACTTTAGTTGTTGTTTTTATGGTTCTACTTTAATAAACATAAATTATACTCATCAGAATTTTGATTCTCATGAGCTCATTTCACATAAGGTTTATAGAAATCTAATCCTAGATATTGAGAAAGAGACTACTGTATTATTTTCAACTAAACCCACCACATCCCATTTGGCTATATACAGAAGACCTCAGGGGAACAGCAAGAAGTAAGTTTGGTAAAGTGAAACCAAAGAGTTTGAAATTTATCTCATAAGCAGTAAAATATCAAGAAAAAAATTTTAGGTAACTCTGCCTTGAAAATAATTGTTTATTACTGCCTATTCATCTTCATATTGAAGGTTTTCATACAATGCTTTTAACTTATGTTGAGTCTTCCTCAGAATGCAATAGAAATTTTATCTTTTATTGAGAACATATGCATTAAGGAAAGTGATATTACATGTGTATGAATAAAAAATAACCAATTTTCTAAGTTTAAGCATATAAATTCTTCAGCCTGAAATGTGATCTACTTTGGGGTTCCTTAGTTGGAAAGAAAAGTCTTTTTTAACTGCATGCATTACTTCCTGGACAAATAGAATTAGGCAGTCCTATTTGCCAAAGATTCAAGATCTCACTCCTTACTCACAAGTGCACTTAACAGATAGAAGGGAGTTGCATTCTGGCACTAGATACCAGTCATATGTAAACCATATACAGTAGTGATCTTCCTAGTGCCAGAAAAGCTCAAAACCACGTGAAATCAATTAACACTATGATGATGTTCTCTTCTCAAATTTCCCATTTGTTCTGTAGCCATTAGACACTGTGATCTTTAAAGTAGTTTCCCCCCTCTGTGCTGCTAAATGAATCAAATTCTGCACGAAAGTAATCTATTTGTTTAATTCTCTTTCTGATTGTTGAAAGAAAACAAAATGTACTGGTTTATTCCTTCGGTAGTAATAGTAATTAACATTAATATTACTAATTAATTTCTAGACTTTCCATTTAAAAATATGCTTACATGTTTATTGTGTGTCTTCTTCAGTAACTAAACTACCCAGACTCTAAGCAAGAAACAGTGGCACTCTCAAACTGAGTAATTCCAGGTGAGTTTAATAAAAGAATTATTTCCAAAGATGTGGACAGAACCAAAACTGGTAGTGGAGTGACCCATGAGTAATGAGAGTGGGGAGCTCTCACCACTCTCAGAGCTAAAGAAAAGTAGAGTGAGGTTCCCAGAACCCAGAAAGGTGACTGTATATAACAGGAGCTATGATCTTTGGTTAAAGGGAGCAGTCAATCCACAGTGACCCAGCAAGTCATAAGCTAGCAGAGTAAATAGCCCACCTTCATGTCTCTGTCTCCCTCACTGGCCCAAAGCAACCTGAAGCAGGAAGACAAGGAAACTTTTTGATACAGTCCATACTGGTCAGCCTCAGTGATGAAGCAGGGAGGTGAAAGGTGAAGAATGGATCTAGAGGGGTAAAGAGAAGCTATCTAGTGCAAAGCTCCATGAGAGTGGAGATAAAGTGTCTTGCTGGCTGTTGATCCCAGAACCTAGTCATTACCTGGCTATATCAATTTCCTAGGGATTCTGTAACAAATTACCACAAACTGGTGACTTAAAACAACAGAAATGTATCTCCTCATGGCTCTTGAGGCTAGAAGATTGAAATCAAGATGTTGGTGGGGTTATGCTCTCTCTGAAGCCTCTAATAGAGAATCTTCCCTTGCTTCTTCCTAGCTTCTAGTGGTGGTTCTTGATCCTTGCATTCTTTGACTTGAGGCAGTATAACTCCAATCTCTGCCTCCATCATCACACAGAGTTGTTCTCTCTATGTGAGTCTGAATCCAAATGTCCTTCTTATAAGGACATCAGAAATTTTGGATTAGTTGTCTACTCTACCGCAGTATGACCATCTAAACTTAACTGATTATATCTGCAACAGCCTTATTTCCAAATCAGTTCACATTTCTAAGGTACTGGGAGATAGGATTTCAGCATATCTTTTAGAAGGATACAATTCAATCCATTCCATTAGTAGACATCAAGAAATTTATGGAATAAATGGCACATTATACCATACAATATACAATAAGCAAGTTTTTTTAACAAAGTTTATTGCACATTTGCTATGCCACAGTTGCTTTGCTATGCTAAGGTACAAAGGTAGGGATGTATACAGCATATTGTCTCCTCCATGAAACTCAGATTCTAGTAGAGGAAATAGATACAAAAAACAAAAAATCTACAAACAATAAATGCTGGAGAGGGTGTGGAGAAAAGAGAACCCTCTTGCACTGCTGGTGGGAATGTAAATCGATACAGCCACTATGGAGAACAGTATGGAGGTTCCTTAAGAAACTAAAAACAGAACTACTATATGACCCAGCAATCCCACTACTGGGCATATACCCTGAGAAAACCATAATTCAAAAAGACACATGCACCCCACTGTTCACTGCAGCACTATTTACAATAGCCAGGACATGGAAGGAACCTAAATGTCCATCGACAGATGAATGGATAAAGAAGATGTGGTACATATATACAATGGAATATTACTCAGCCATAGAAAGGAATGAAATTGGGTCATTTGTAGAGATGTGGATGGACCTAGAGACTGTCATACAGAGTGAAGTAAGTCAAAGAGAAAAACAAATATCATATATTAATGCATATATGTGGAATCTAGAAAAATGGTAGAGATGAACCTATTTGCCAGAAAGGAGTAGAGATGCAGATGTAGAGAACAGACCTGTGGACATGGGGAGGTGGGGGTGGGATGAACTGGGAGATTGGGATTGACATATATGCACTACCATGTGTAAAATAGATAGCTAGTGAGAACCTGCTGTACAGCACAGGATGCTCAGCTTGGTGTTCTCTGGCAACCTAGATGGGTGGGATGTGGGGATGGGAGTGAGGTCCAAGAGGGAGGAGATATGGGGATATATGTATACATATAGCTGAATCACTTCATTGTACAGCAGAAACTAACACAACATTGTAAAGCAACTAAACCTCAATTTAAAAAAAAAAATTAGGCAGGCAAAGAATAACGTGAGCCTGGAGCAGACAGAGATCCAGAAAGGCATCAATGCTGAGCAAGTCTTACATCAGAATCAAGTCTTAATCATAGTTATCAGGGCTCATATGGTCAGATTTCTAGGTTCTGAGAAGATCAGCAAGGCCACGGTTTTATCCTGATCTCACAAAATTTCCTAGAGAGCCAATTAAATTTGGGGGATAGAAAAATGAGAGCAACTCAATTATTAGAAGTGTAATAATAATAATGATAATGATAGTAATAATGTAATTTGACTACTGCTGCCCAGTTTATAGGGCATCTCATTATGACAACTCAACAGTGTTGGGGAGAAGATAATATCTGTTACCCCATTTTACAGGTAAAGAAATTTAAGAAAGTAATGTGAATTTCTCCACATCATACAACCAAGGAGTGGGAATAATCAAGACTCAAATCCAGGTCTTCTAAATCAAATCCAAGATTTTTCTTCTATACATCATATTGCCTCTCCAAGTATAAGGTGGAAGTTTGGACAAAAGACACAAAGCATAAAGAGCCTAACTTAGGAGCACTGGAAACAAGATCAGAGTAGGACCAACTGTTAAGCAAAACCAGGTAGCCTATAACATAGAGGTCTTTGAACCTCAAAGAAAGAGTATGTTCCCAAGGGGAAAGAACTAACAAAGTCTACAGTGAAAGCTATGTGGAACTAGTTATAACAGGAAATGAGGACAGTCATCATTACAAACATATATAATGTCAAGGGAGTGAGCATTGTCTGAATATTGTAAAAAGGCATTTTCTAAAATAAAAGCAAAGTCTTCTTTTCTTGAAACCTTTGGTAGACAGTTGTCAATCCTCACTTGGCACCCAGGATACAATGAGACAGATCTGATGGCGTAAGTTTGAGGAGAAGCTTTCTATGTGTTTATATTAGGTGAGTGAGTTTGTTTTCTTCATCGTAATCTGTGAGAGGCTGCTTTTAGACAAGATCATGATACATTGTCATACCCTTAACACTGGAAAAACTGAACCAAACCCACTTTGAGGGAAACTGGGACTGAGCAAAGTTTCACAATAATATCACTCCTACAATGCATCATCTACACGACACAAAACATGGGATTCCATGACATTCCAGCACACTAAATTGCCTCCCACTTCTTCTACTTTGCTTCCCACAACACACACAGACACACAAACACACAAACTGTCCTTCGACCACAACTATGTACTAATAGAAAGGAAGTGAGTGTTTAAATATTCTTTTTTTTGTTGAAGTATAGTCGACTTAACAATATTATACTAGTTTTAGGTGTACACATTGTGAGTGATTCAACGTTTTTGTAGATTACATACCATACAAAGTTATTACAATATTATTGACTATATTCCCTGTGTTGCGAATAACATCCCTGTGTCTTACTTAGTTTATAACTGGTAGTTTCTGCCTCTTAATCCCCTTCACCTGTTTTGTCCAGCCCTGCACTTCCCTCTCCTCTGGCAACCACTAGTTTGTTCTCTGTATCTGTTTCTGTTTTATGTTTGATTGTTTTGGTCTTCAGATTCCACATATCAATGAAAACATAGAGTATTTGTCTTTCTGTGTCTGACTTATTATACTTAGCAGGATATCCTTCAGGTCCATCCATGTTGTCACAAATAGCAAGATTTCACTCTTTTTTATGCCTGAGTAATATTCCATTATATATATATATATATATATTCTTTATCCATTCATCTATCAATGGTCAGTTAGGTTGCTTTCATATCTTGGCTATTGTAAGTAATGCTGTGATGAACATTGGAGTGCATACATCTTTTCAAATTAGTGTTTTCATTTTCTTCAGATAAATACCCAGAAGTGAAATTGCTGGATTATAAATATTCTTTTTACATTTATATATATGTATATAAGCATCTGTGAGCATAAGCCCTTAGCTTCCATGCTTTCCTAAGTAGTAGGATCTTTTGACTGATAGAATGATCTCAATAATGATATAGGAAAAGGAGTTACAAATAAGATACAGGCTTATTTCTTGGGAAAGCCAAGTAATAAAAAAGAACAGAAATAAAAGATTGGGTGCTTGTGTCAGAAACTTATCGTTAAAAGTGAAAAGCTACCAAGAGAAGTAGATCTTTAAAATATTGCAAGTATTTGTGAAATCTTTCCTTCACTTTTTGCAACTAATACATATTGCTTTCAAGATAATAGAAGTAAATAAACATTTAAAGAAAAATAATTAATGAAAGAGGGCTTTTTTAAAGGATTACTAACTGAATCAATTTCTTTGTTTTTTTTTATTTCTCTCTCTTTCCCCTTGCTCAGGTGCTTCTAAGTAGCCATCAAATACATAGATTCAAGGGATGTTAATGCTACAAAGGACTTAGACATTACCTAGCAGTCCATTGGTTTAAAAATACTGTTTCCAAAGAATACTTTGTTCAAAATCAATAAAAGCCCAACATAAAACATGGCTTTGTGCTGGTTGACATCCACTTGGGTCCTTTTCTCTCCCAGCCTCTATCTGTAATGTTCCCTAAAGGGATTCTGGGTAACTCTCCTCCAGAGCACTGGCTTATAAGAGTCTTTCCCATATATGAAAGAAAAAAATGAGGCACAGAAAGGTGAAGGACTCCAACATCACAAAGGTGGTACATAGCAAATAAACATTTCTTCCTTGCTTTTTCATCTCCTAAATTTGTCTTCTCATCCTTGACTCATTTTGTAGATCTACAGAATGACTTCCCAGGGGAGGAAAACAGAAAATGGCACCAAATAACTGAAAACTGATTTACTTCCCTTTTCTTTCATTTCAAGAAAGCAAAACACCTGGCTGTGTAATGCAATCCCTTTGAAACTGACATATAATCACAGAATATTTAATTATGGCCCACTTCCTGATGTATGTATCAGTTTTATGTGAACAGATTTGCAGCAATTAAATTTCTCAGATTACCATTTTTCAGAAAGTTCTTCATGTGCGTCAATAGCAAGGGATCCATTACCAAACCTGTCTTGTTTCCTTAGTGAGTCAGTCTCTCAAAGCTTATATTGCAGTCATTGTTTGTATTAGTAAAGTAATTAATCCCTAAAATAAGAAGAACAACTACATATAGTCTCTGTGAAATTCCTAGCCGAAAAAGTCATTTCAAATGGCTTGCTTTCCTAAGTATTGCTTAATACTACCTAATCATGACTAGCACTGTACAAAAATATAGAACACATGGCAGAAGACTATGGCAACAGTGGAACTTGGGAAGATATGTGTATTGGAAGAAAATAATATAATGCTGGTGAGCAATGAAAAGAATAATCTTGAAAAAAAAAAGGAACATATAAGAGTTTGGTGTATTGTGCTTTTCCAAACGTATGGCTTTATTTAGCAAACTTGGGACAGTCTATTTTTTCCATTATTATTACTTATGTGTCAGCAAGCATCACTTGGCCTTCTCCCTCTTAGGCCTGACGCTGAGTCAATGTTTAGCATCCAAACCACACATAAACTATTTTTCTCTTAGAAAGTGCTCATCTGATGACTTAATAAAAGTACTTTAATGGTTGGAAAGAAAAAAAAGTGTTTGTCTTGTTCTTTGAGATTGAAAGCTGCTTATTTCTAGAAAATACTGAAGTCAGCAACATTCAAAAAGAAGAGCTTGAGGATGAGATCTCTCTACCTCTATGTTATTCTTACCATTCCCATACCTGGAAGCCGGAGTGATACAGCCAGATGCAGAACAGAAATTACTACACGAAGTGTGGCACAGGTGGCCAATTCTTACAGGATGCTGACTGCTGACTTCTAGGTGACTTTCTGCACATTGGACTTTGCATTTACCAAATTGTCCGAGGTCAAGACAGTTGACCACTGACTCTAGTCAAACCAGGCAATTTCAGTAAAAACAAAGCAATAAAGAGTGAAAAACTATAGCATTGAAGCCATGAGTAATAACAATAGCACCACCAGTAATAATAACAGCAGATATTTTTAACATTTACCATATTCCAGCCACTAAGCTAAGCATTGCGTGCATTGTTTTCCTCACTCTCACAACCCCTTCATTGCTGCTTTGCAGATGTGGAAAATGAAGCTTAGGAAAGTTAGGTAATTCATCCAAGTTCACAAAGCTAGTAAATCACAGAGTCAATATGAGGAGTCTGTTTTCCTCCCATCTCCCAAATCCAGCACTCTGTTTGTAATCAGTACAAAATACCACTTCCATCTCTGAAGAGAAGAAGCTGGACCAGATAGCCAGTCTGTAAATTCCAGGTGAACTCCTTCAAGCTTTTGATTTCACACCAAAAAATTGTCTTCAAAATCTCTAGTAGAAGAGAAATAGCATATCATTTCCCAGAATGCATGAGAACACAGTCAGCAACAGCAATTTTCCCAATCCCATTTCTCAAAGCATCCTGTTCATCTGTATCCCATGCTCCAACTGAACAATTTCTGAGGCTTTTCACCTTTCCGACTTTGTATTCACTGACATGTTTTTCCTATTCTCACTACCCTCTCCCTTCTTGCACCTATACCTATCAAAATCCAAACTAGACTATAATTTTCAGACTAAATACCACTTTCTCTACAAAGCTTTCTCATTAGATGACATCTGCTGGATACACATTTTCCAATTGCCAACCACATACATCCTGTGAGATGGTCTACATGTCTTCCTTATACACCACACAAGCAGGGGCCACACATACAAAAGGCACAAAACTATCTAACACCTCTGTGTGCCTATTATGGAGGTGGTTTACTTCCCTCTCACCCCTCACCCATAACCTCACATCAATTTTATCAAGTACAGCCAATGAGGTCATAATGCACTGCTCATTTGCAACAGTTTTTAAAGCATAAAAAAAATAAAGTGTAACATCATTCATGGATGCTCCATAACTGTGAATCCTCATACAAATAAAAAAAATGCACAATTTCAGGAAAACGTTGCTAGGAAATAATTCTGTCAAAAAATTCTGAAACAGTAGAACAACCAGAGATATATGTGAATAATCATTTTGGTGACATGTTACAGTCATACTTCTAGTACTTCTGGTACTTTATACTTTTTGAGATTGTGTTTCAGTAACAGTTTCTTCAGCAGGAACTTTACAACCAGTGATCAAAACTAACCATTGACGTAGGCTCAAAAAAAAGAAACAAACAAACAAAGCCAATGATCATTACAATGAAGAGATTTTGTATTATAGAAACTTTAATCAAATAATATATCAAGCCTGCCATATGCATAAAACATAAAAACGTATCTGGAAACTTCAGATGGAAGGTGAGGGAATGAAATGAAGACTAGGCTGATGAGGGAGGCCATGACAAATGTACAAGCAGAGGAGAAGCTAGCTGGGGAGAAGGATCTGTGAGTTGATGTGCATTGGTAAGAAAGCACAGATTGCATGTCCTAGATGCAGACTTTTCTGCTCTCAGCACCCTTGAAAGTTAGGCCTTCATCGGGCTCAGTCAGGCTGGAAGAGTCCAAAATATTACCTAGGTTTTCCCTTCCTTAGAAAACAATAAAAAGTGTAGTGCTGCATTTTCTTTACAGTGAGGTCAAGGTGACAGTTTGTCCTCTCAATTTTCATGAAGAGTCGATTTTTTTAAATCTTGTTGTATTTATATAAATTATTTTTATTTGTAGGGGATCAGCTAATAAGGATGTCTTAGAGTTATCTAAATCATAAAAATGCAAATCCTGGCCCTTATTCTAGAGACCGTATATTTGTGGAAGTGGCACAGGAGGGAAGAGCTAAAATTTGATCTGTTATAGCTCTTTATCTTCCCTGATATCTGATTTAATATCATCATCAGGCATATCATACTATAAGAAAAGTGTGAATAGAAGCCTTGAATTCACAGCATAATTCTTCCACCTTTTTACAAAGTCTAAAAGGTCTGAAGGCAAAAGAAGGATGATACATACAATGTGGATATCAAATGGACATCAATGTGGATATCAAAGTTTTAGTATTTGAGAGACACACTTAGTTTAGGGTTTCTCTTTAAAAGATGGACACATTAAATTGACTTTCTTTCAAAGATTAGTTTATAGGCCGTTGATTTGAGGCATAGCTTCACCCTTTGTTAAGTTTAGTTTTATGTAGTTTGTTTCTAAAATTGCAAACAGGTATATGACTCCCTTAATAGGCAAAACTACTGAATATAAACAGAAAGAAGTTGGTACTTAAGTCCAGAGACAATTGACCTCTTTAGTTCGACAGTACACACTGAGCATGGATGAGACTCATTTGTGATGTCACAAATCCTTGGTAGACCTAAGATGAATGTAAGGAGAAAAGAAAAACAGTGTAGAAAAAGACAAAAATAACAGTGAGAATAGAAATTTAGAAAATAAAGAAAAGCATGTTCTAAGAATGAGCTAAAGATGTCTCAGGGGTCATGTAAATTCCATGTACAATAAGACATAGTCAAGGGACCCATTCTTCATGGAAGAAAATATTGTCCTTAGATCTATACTTCAAAATGCAAAACATCACATTATGGCTTTCAAACACTTTAACATAGAGAGGAAAACACAAAGGCATTCCAATATAAGGAATACACTTTTCAAATGAATGCAATAGGATAAACAGTGACCTCTAATCTAAGTGTTATCTGGACTGGAGCCAGGACTAATTAGCTCATGGCCTGGTGAACTGCATGTGTTTTTGCAGTTGCCTCAAGAATGCTCCACTGACAATCCAGGCCACTGGTAACCGATTCCAAAGATATGATGCAGTAAATTGAAAAGATTTTTTTTACTTTTCACACAGCTAAACTTTGTGTTTTTACTCATGATTAAACCCCGCTTAATAGAGCTGGTTTAATAACATCCTGCCTTATGGGAAATAATCAAGAAGTTGCTCTGTGTCACTCAAATTAAGGCATATTTAATTCCTTGTCAAATTCTTGTAAATATCCCATGAAAAAGTCCAAAATAAACAGAATTTCTCAGATACAAAGGACAAAATGAACTGCAGGACCATTAGGACTCAGGCCAGTGGTTCTCAACATTTATAACAATTTAGAATCACCTGTGGAGCAAAAAAAAAAAAAGAGCTAACTTCTAGGCCTCCACCCTCAGACCAACTATAGCAGATATTCTGGTGTTGGACTTGGACATCAGTGTCCTTTGAAAGCTGCTCATGTGGTTGTTATAGGCAGCAGGTTAAGTAGAGAACCGCTAGCCTATTTGCTTATGAGAAAGGTTGTGGGGTGATGGAAGGGAATTCACTCATAGACAGGAACTCAATCTGTAATTACACAAGGTGCCACTTGTGTGGTTTTGGGTGAGTGACTCAGTCTCTCTATGCTTCATTTTCCTCATCCTTAATACGGAGGATAAATATTTTCCCTCAGGCCCCTTCTGGGATTGTTTGAGGATCAAAAACTCACAGAGTGGCTTGCAAGTGGCAAGTGAGCAAGTCAGGGCTCCCTCCCATTTGGATGCTCCCTTTCTCCCTCTGCTATTGACCTGACAGAAGCCCTCACAGACTAAAGTATTTCTTCCCTCCATGTTACCAAATACGACTCTCTCATGAAAAGGAAGTAGTGGTTATTCATTTTTAGGGATACTGTAAAATAAGTATTTGCAAATTTCTTCATTCTACAATCAAGTTTTAATACATCTACTATTAGCAATCATCTAAAAATATGTCTTGGATTATCTAATGTATATCAATAGGACATTTACCCTTAAAATAGTAATCCTCACATAAAAATAGACCTCATGCAACCAAGTTTATTCTTTCATATAAAGGACCATTTTGGAAATCAGAAAATTGGTAATTCCTAAACTTTTCATTTCTTTTTTCTTCACTCATGTAAATTTATCACAGGATCAACTGGATTGTCAAATATTTGAAGAATATCTAAAACTTCCAGAAAGACAGTATGGTAAAAATTTTAAAAATTTAAAAAAACAAAAAAAAATGCCCAAACTAGTTAAGTGTGAACACTGTACACATGTGGGCATGAGCTAGGACTTGTCTGGGTGTAAATAACTGATAATTTCATTTTAGAAAACTACAAATCCAGAGTCCCTGGATCACTTGCATACTTCTTACCAGAACTCTGCCATTGACACATCCACCCGTTTGCACTATTTCTCTCATTCAGAGTTTGTTTCAGGAGATGCTCTTCAAGCAATCAAACCATGCATTGACACACATGTGTCATATGGACGATAATTCACTACCAATTCCCATTCTTGAGAGAAGATGCTGCATGCCCGCAGAACTGTTTTACTCAAACTTCTTAATCATTGGATGGAAGTATCCAGCAGCATACCGTGTTCTGATACAGCCTCATAAAGTCTTTCAGGGTCATGACATCATCTATTTGCTAGGGGAGGTGGCTTGGAGGAGGAATAAGCAAGGGGTTGTTCCCATGTTATCTCCCTCCTCTCCTTCAGAAGACATAGGAATTTTAAAAATTTTACCAGTGTCTGGAATCCAAAAGCAATTAGGTGTAACATTTATTCTGCTCAACTACCAAACTTATACTAACCAGAAGAACCAAAACCAAAAGGGTTTGGGTGTTTCAAAAATTATATGTCTGTGCTTCATTCATTCATTCTCTTCATGCAGTTACTTACTCATTAAAAAAGCAATTATTCCACAATGCCATGAGACTAGATATCAATTACAGGAAAAGATCTGTAAAAAATACAAACACATGGAGGCTAAACAATACACTACTTAATAATGAAGTGATCACTGAAGAAATCAAAGAGGAAATAAAAAAATACCTAGAAACAAATGACAATGGAGACACAACGACCCAAAACCTATGGGATGCAGCAAAAGCAGTCCTAAGGGGGAAGTTTATAGCAATACAAGCCCACCTTAAGAAGCAGGAAACATCTCGAATAAACAACCTAACCTTGCACCTCAAGCAATTAGAGAAAGAAGAACAAAAAAACCCCAAAGCTAGCAGAAGGAAAGAAATCATAAAAATCAGATCAGAAATAAATGAAAAAGAAATGAAGCAAACAATAGCAAAGATCAATACAACTAAAAGCTGGTTCTTTGAGAAGATAAACAAAATAGATAAGCCACTAGCCAGACTCATCAAGAAAAAAAGGGAGAAGACTCAAATCAATAGAATTAGAAATGAAAAAGGAGAAGTAACAACTGACACTGCAGAAATAAAAAAGATCATGAGAGATTACTACAAGCAACTCTATGCCAATAAAACGGACAATCTGGAAGAAATGGACGAATTCTTAGAAAAGCACAACCTGTCAAGACTGAATCAGGAAGAAATAGAAAATATGAACAGACCAATCACAAGCACTGAAATTGAAACTGTTATTAAAAATCTTCCAACAAACTAAAGCCCAGGACCAGATGGCTTCACAGGTGAATTCTATCAAACATTTAGAGAAGAGCCAACACCTATCCTTCTCAAACTCTTCCAAAATATAGCAAAGGGAGAAACACACCCAAACTCATTCTACGAGGCCACCATCACCTTGATACCAAAACCAGAGAAGGATGTCACAAAGAAAGAAAACTACAGGCCAATATCACTGATGAACATAGATGCAAAAATCCTCAACAAAATACTAGCAATCAGAATCAACAGCACATTAAAAGGATCATACACCATGATCAAGTGGGGTTTATTCCAGGAATGCAAGGATTCTTCAATATACGAAAATCTATCAATGTGATAAACCATATTAACAAATTGAAGGAGAAAAACCATATGATCATCTCAATAGATGCAGAAAAAGCTTTTGACAAAATTCAAACCCATTTATGATAAAAACCCTGCAGAAAGTAGGCATAGAGGGAACTTTCCTCAACATAAGAAAGGCCATATATGACAAGCCCACAGCAAACATCATCCTCAATGGTGAAAAACTGAAAGCATTTCCACTAAGATCAGGAACAAGACAAGGTTGCCCACTTTCACCACTCTTATTCAACATAGATTTGGAAGTTTTAGCCACAGCAATCAGAGAAGAAAAGGAAATAAAAGGAAACCAAATCGGAAAAGAAGAAGTAAAGCTGTAACTGTTTGCAGATGACATGATACTATACATAGAGAATCCTAAAGATGCTACCAGAAAACTACTAGAGCTAATCATTGAATTTGATAAAGTAGCAGGATACAAAATTAATGCACAGAAATATCTGGCATTCCTATATACTAATGATAAAAAATCTGAAAGTGAAATCAAGAAAACACTCCCATTAACCATTGAAACAAAAAGAATAAAATATCTAGGAATAAACCTACCTAAAGAGACAAAAGACCTATATGCAGAAAATTATAAGACACTGATGAAAGGAATTAAAGATGATACAAATAGATGGAGAGATATACCATGTTCTTGGATTGGAAGAATCAACATTGTGAAAATGACTCTATTACCCAAAGCAATCTATAGATTCAATGCAATCCCTATCAAACTACCACTGGCATTTTTCACAGAACTAGAACAAAAAATTTTGCAGTTTGTATGGAAAAACAAAAGACCCGAAATAGCCAAAGCAATCTTGAGAATGAAAAAATGAGCTGGAGGAATCAGGCTCCCTGACTTCAGACTATACTACAAAGCTACAGTAATCAAGACAGTATGGTACTGGCACAAAAACAGAAAGATAGATCAATGGAACAGGATAGAAAGCCCAGAGATAAACCCACGCACATATGGACACCTTATCTTTGATAAAGGTGGCAGGAATGTACAGTGGAGAAAGGACAGCCTCTTCAATAAGTGGTGCTGGGAAAACTGGACAGGTACATATAAAATATGAGATTAGATCACTCCCTAACACCATACACAAAAATAAGCTCAAAATGGATTAAAGACCTAAATGTAAGGTCAGAAACTATCAAACTCTTAGAGGAAAACATAAGCAGAACACTCTATGACATAAATCACAGCAAGATCCTTTCTGACCCACCTCCTAGAGTAATGGAAATAAAAGCAAAAATAAACAAATGGGACCTAATGAAACTTCAAAGCTTTTGCACAGCAAAGGAAACCATAAACAAGACCAAAAGACAACCCTCAGAATGGGAGAAAATATGTGCAAATGAAGCAACTGACAAAGGATTAATCTCCAAAATTTACGAGCAGCTCAATAACAAAAATACAAACAACCCAATCCAAAAATGGGCAGAAGACCTAAATAGACATTTCTCCAAAGAAGATATACAGACTGCCAACAAACACATGAAACAATGCTCAACATCATTAATCATTAGAGAAATGCAAATCAAAACTACAATGAGATATCATCTCACACCAATCAGAATGGCCGTCATCAAAAAATCTAGAAACAATAAATGCTGGAGAGGGTGTGTAGAAAATGGCACACTCTTGCACTGCTGGTGGGAATGTGAATTGGTTCAGCCACTATGGAGAACAGTATGGAGGTTCCTTAAAAAACTACAAATAGAACTACCATATGACCCAGCAATCCCACTACTGGGCATATACCCTGAGAAAACCAAAATTCAAAAAGAGTCATGTACCAAAATGTTCATTGCAGCTCTATTTACAATAGCCCAGAGATGGAAACTACCTAACTGCCCATCATCGGATGAATGGATAAAGAAGATGTGGCACATATATACAATGGAATATTACTCAGCCATAAAAAGAAACGAAATTGAGCTATTTGTAATGAGGTGGATAGACCTAGAGTCTGTCATACAGAGTGAAGTAAGTCAGAAAGAAAAAGACAAATACCGTATTCTAACACATATATATGGAATTTAAGAAGAAAAAGAAATGTCATGAAGAACCTAGGGGTAAGAGAGGAATAAAGACACAGACCTACTGGGGAACAGACTTGAGGTATGGGGAGGGGAAGGTTGAGCTGTGACAGGGAGAGAGAGAGTCATGGACATATACACACTAACAAACGTAAGGTAGATAGCTAGTGGGAAGCAGCCGCATGGCACAGGGATATCGGCTCGGTGCTTTGTGACCGCCTGGAGGGGTGGGATAGGGAGGGTGGGAGGGAGGGAGACGCAAAAGGGAAGAGATATGGGAACATATGTATATGTATAACTGATTCACTTTGTTATAAACAAAAACTAACACAACACTGTAAAGCAATTATACCCCAATAAAGATGTTTTTTAAAAAAGCAATTATTAAGTCTCTACTGTGTACTAAACAATATGTGAGGTAATAGAAATGAGATAAATAAGACATAACTCCTCCCTTAAGGATGTTACAGCCTAGAATACGGTTCCTCAACCCCAACACTACTGATATTTAGACAATCCTTTGTTGTGGGGAAACTTCCTGCACATTGCAGGATATTAACATCACCCTTGGCCTCTAGTCACTAGATGCCAATGGCACCCCCCTACCCCTGATCCACAGTTATGACAATGAAAAGTGTCTCCAGACATTACCAGCTGTCATTTGGGGGCAAGATAACCTCCAACTGAGGACTACTGGTTGAGAAAGAGGAGATAGATATTGAAGTTGCAGTGAATGACATGGGTACAATAATAGAAAAATACATAGGATAAAATGGAGGCAAAGTGTCAGGAAATGCTTTGACGAGAAAAAGGATTAGGAGTGTGATCACTGACCTTCTTTCTGACTAAGCGCACTTGTTATTTCTACTGTAAAACTACCCAGGCTGGGGTGAGAGGCATTGCATGAGGTGGACCCTTCTTAGAACCCCAAATAGGACCTTCCTATTTGGCTTCTTATCCTTTCCAGCGTCCCTTGGATTGAAAGGGATAGTTTTCAAATATCCTTTTCAGTTCATTTTCCCCCTGAATGAAACTGTTCTAATGCCACATCCTCCTCTTTCCTGGAGCCCAGTAAATTTATTCACCCTTGCAGAGTATTGCAAGAATGATCAAGGAGAAGGAAGGTTTGAACCTCTCTCTGCTTCTGCATGGCAGGAGGGTGGCTCAGAAGTCCTCGTGTGCCATGTGGAGGTTTACAAAGGCAGAAAAATTAAGAATTGATGAGACTGCAGTGGACCACTAATGTAGCATGTGGCTAAAGTTCAGAGAGGTCTGACAAGCCTGTAAGAGCCAAGGAGGTGTCAAGACCCAAGAAAGGACCATTGTGGGTGTCCTTGCAAGGAGGAACAGAGAGCAGAGAAGAAATATGGAAGACTGGACATAAACCCGAAAGAAATCAAATGACACCCAATAAGTTACATAGGAAAAACTGGAAATAACCTAAAGGCATGTTAGAATTCCTCACTACAATAAGAGTCATTGAGAAAGATGCTATCAGTTATAGAAAATAAATATGCTCTATATTCTTTGCCCATCAACCTTTTGGTTTGAAGACTTTCTATTCCAGAACACAATAACTTTGAGGTTGGAAATACAAAGTTCTGCTGGAGTGCACATCAGAGTGGTTTAAACAGATCTGGCTACTCAGGGAAGACCTGGATATAAACATATAATGTTGAACAGACATTGAAGAATGAATAGGAAATACCCTGTTGAAGACGGGACAAAGGAGTGTTCTAGCTAAAGGAATGGATGTGAGAAGCCCCATATGTGAGGGAGAATCAGGTGTATTTGAGAAGAGGAATATGTACATAGTGTTTCTAAGGTGAAGAAAGACATACTAGTCAATATTTATTCAGAATATATTATATCCCAGGAACTAAGCTAAATTCTTTATGAATAGCATCTTGATTAATTTTCATCACAAACCAACAAGTGGGAGGTTTTAGTTTCCCTACCATTTAGCTACAGTTATCAACTTCTTCATCATAATCAGATTTGCATTTTAGAAAGTGTACAGGTAATAGAATGAGCAAATGGATTAAGAAGAACCGATTAAGAAGCTTGCTGCAGAGGACACACTAGGAGAAATTGAAGTTCCAGAGTATGTCATTAGTGTTTGGAATGGAAAAGAAGGGATGATTCATGAGTCACTTCAATTGTAAAGAAAATTAAAAAGACTGATGCAAACAACTGATTTTTAAAGTTCAAAAGAAAGAGGAATTGAATGAAGCCAAAGTTTTGACCACAGAGAACAAAGAGCAAACTACTACCACAAAGAGATGGATCAACAGGAGGTAGGTGTTCTGGCTGGGAGATGCAAGGATGTGAACAGGGGGAGCAGTGAAACAAGGAGCTAAGATTTGCACTGCTGAGTCTGAGGCACCTCGTAGCTTGAAATGGGATACTAGAGCTTTGCAGTAAAAGATGTCCGAAGACATCGGTTTCGATGACTTTCACCTTGAGGTCAAAGTTGAAGTCCCAAACGTGAATATGACGGTAAGGAGAGAAGAAACAAAACGATCACTGACAGTTGTGACTTAAAAAAAGACCCTTAACACACATCTGTAAGACCACCCTGTCTTGCTTTCTGCTTAAACATTAACAACTGCAAGAGCAAAGTCAATACTTGTTTTGCTGATGTTTGCAGCTGAGGGACCAGGAAGAGTGACCATGATCTTAGAACTGCTTCTTTGCTATGGTTTTCCCTGATAAAACCATTTCTCTGCTTTATTCTCTCTCCTTACTCCTCTGAGAGCCATATGTTCATGTTATCCTACAATCATGTCCATGAACCTGTCTCTCTTACTTATTTCTCAACTGTCAAATCAGGTGGGAGCTTTGTGGGGGAGGCATGTAAGTTTTAGTGTTGTTGGGACAAATAAAATAGTGACTCCCACTAAAGAACACTGAGTTTTACAGCTTGATATAGTTAAATGAATTCAACTTGATTTGTTGAAATGTCCCATCCCTGCTCTGTCTCAAAAAGAAGAGCCTAAATATATAAATACTGACAGGAATACAGCAGATGTTTAAAACACTTTGCCTTTTCCTCATTATCTGTCTTTGGCTCATTCAATTCTGTTCACTTACCTTATCCCCAGTCTGCAACTGCCAAAACCCCATCTTTCAGTATCTAGCCCCAGGAATCCCTTAGGGAAGCTGTCCCTGCTCTGTCCCAATGGGTGTCAATCACCCTGCCCCTGAGCACTTTACATCTCTCTTAAAGCATTCATTGTGTTCATGTATTTTGTGGTGTGTGTGTATGAGTGTGACTGTGATTGGAGTTAATGAAACAAACACATTGTCATATTAGTAGTAACAATTAGAAGGGTTTCATGGAAACACAAGCCATGAATCCTTTCGCCCAACCTCATCACTTCCTACTGAAAATAACACTGTCAGTAGGAAAATCCCCCCATATTTGTAAATAGCAACAATGTAATCAGCCTTCAAAGCCTTCAATTATATTTCCTTATTGGTGATGCAGTTCTTTCCACAAGATGCAAGACATTGTCATAATTGAACCTT
Source organism: Phocoena phocoena (assembly GCF_963924675.1). Classification (NCBI taxonomy): domain Eukaryota; kingdom Metazoa; phylum Chordata; class Mammalia; order Artiodactyla; family Phocoenidae; genus Phocoena; species Phocoena phocoena. The sequence goes on from NC_089222.1 coordinate 130,351,812, forward strand.
TGTATAATGGATTGGCAGAGCATGTAATCTAAACATCTGGATTCTTCTACACATGGCTCATTAGCTATTGCTGCAAAAGTCAATATGAACTCTATGCTGATACAATTAAATATGACTGGAAAAATACATGCTTCCATATTTTTGGTTATACATATGTATATATTTGACATACAATTCAATGTTGTCACAGGAATTTTTAAAAGAAAAGGTTTCTAGAGCCATGTCTGTTAACCATCATTGTACTACTTCCTGGAAGCAAGGGAAAAGTGAGTAGTGCTGGGCTGTCGGCCACTTCACCACATTGCCATACTGAGAGAATATATAATAATAAATAAATTCAGTCAAGTAACAGGATTTCTAGTCTGCTCTTCATGGTAAAAATATGCTTCAATTTGAAATTGTGCAGAATTGAGTAAAAAGAGTGTTTTTATCCAGCATTGCTTAACTTGCAAGAACACAAAAGAGGTGATTACAAATAATACTTTCACCCTCATTGCTGTACTACTAAAGTGACCTGAAAAGTGTGTGGCCTCAGACTGAGTCAGAATGAGAACACAGCTCATGAACTTCACAGTACTGGGTGAGCCAGCCAGGAGTAAAATCCAATAGCAAGGGAATTGAGAGAGAAGCAAACTATTACTCTTTCACTTTCACTCTTGCAGTCCCAAATTTGCCCTTTACAAGGCCAAAGACAAAGTAGTCCATACCAGAATTGGAGTGGCCTTTCCCTTTCAAGTTTCTGTAGGCATCAGAGCCTCAGAAAAGAGATGGCACCCTCCCATATTTCTTCTTTTATAATTGTTACAAAGGGAGAAGGTAGTTTTCTTTCCCTGTATTTGGTCATCTACCATGGAAAAATATTGTGTTACATATTTTCTCTCTTACCTGAAATATCTCACCCTCATTCCAAACTAAGTAAATGCTAAACCAAAGGTGGTATGCTGTTATTAATTTAAATCACCCAAACTGTCCTACACGGAAATAGATGTACAAGTTGTCTTCAATCAGATTTCTTGAATACAGACCCTGAGATTTGCATACAAGGGGTTTATTGGCAAGTCTTCACAAAAATAATACATGTAAGGGAGTGATGGAAGTAGGATTTTGCAGAGGGAAAAGTTGAACTCTGGTGCGGCTACACCAAAACTTCAGCATGGAGAGTTCTGAGTTGAGGATGGCCCTTGAGAATTATCCCAAGCTAAGTCAAGGGGGTCAAGACTTTGGACCCCAAACTGACTAGTTATTGGATGCTGAGTTCTCCCAGCAAGGAAACATAACCTTGAGGGAAGGAGTGTCCGTCTACCAAGGGCAATTCTCAGAGAGGGACAGAGCTCAGACCCATCAGCAGCCAACATATTCAGGCTTGGAGAATGAGCACCTTAGCTCTGAAAATGGTGATCTGGATGGCACATAATAGTGTTCACTACAGTCCACCCTAATTTAAGATGGTTGAATCTACTTAGTAAGTTCTCCCCATCTAGGAACATCTTCTTCAGGATTCTAATTGGTCTCATTTTCCAATGAAACTCACAAGAGGAAGGTTAGTAGAATGAACTACTGCAGACCTTTCCACCACAGCTGTTCTCAAGGCTCTAAGTGATACTCATCAGTGCCTGCCTTTACTACCCATTCTAGATTCTCCACACCCTCAGTTTGTACCTCTGTTGGTCTAGGTAGCTGACCTGTTGGGGTGACCCAAACTCTAATCTCTAAGGGATCTGAGTCCCTGGTCACCATGTAATTCTTGGGTCATGGCTACTGTACTTGTACATGACACCTCATCACAGTGGACTATGTGAGTACCAAGAAACACACCAGTGGATCAGTGGTGCCAAACTGCCCCAGTGTGAAACAGCAAACTTCCTTCCACTTGATAATTGGGGTCACCTACCTTGACATATCTTCTTTCCTTGCCTTCTTGTCTGTTGATATGAGGGAGCTGAAATGACCAGGCAGCCATAATAACTTAAAGTTCAATAGGGTTTTTATTTTGTCTCCTAGTGAAACCATTCTCCTTCTGGGATCAAGGACCTCCAAACACACAGAGCCTAAAATTAAAGGAAAAGAAAGGTAAAATTTCCCTCAAGTGGGTCGTAGGAGTGGTGGCAAGCTGGGCCACTCCGTTTCTATTTCTAGACCCTCTTATTCCACCTGCTGGGAAAACAACACCATCTTATGATCACTGATTTAGGTTATTTAATACACCCTGGAGGATGGCACCTCATCCTTCCAGGTGCCAACATAAAGTTGACATAGTTGTACCAAAAAAGGTACCCCATTCCACTTTCAGGCTGAGAGCTTCTGGCTGGTACAGTATAACAAATCCAATTATACATTTGGGGAACCAGGGATATGACTGCCATATGCATATGAGGAATGAGCCCACCCACAATGAACCCGACCCAAGCTCTTCATTTATACGCCCTCTCCAACAATGGAATACGACTGTCCCTGGGTATAACTAGCAGCTCAGAGCCTATGTCCAGTTATCCTTGAAATGTCTACATAGTCTTTCTCTAGCGCATATTACCCAGATAATATTCATATGCCCCTTCAGTGAAAGTTTTGTGAAATCATTACAACATAAGCATGTAGTGTTGCACTTTCTTTCTGATGATCATGACACCTTCAATAACTCTCCAAACAAAATCTAATACAAGGAAATACGACTTGAAATACAAGTGGCAATAATAAAATAAGTCACGTGTATCATTTATACTAAGATCAAAAGAGTTCAATTATATATCTATATATCTATGCTTAGCTCTAACTACATATCTAATACATCTATTTACTTATAAATATACATGTATATGTATTTATATAACAATTCTGAACAATAGATTTTTAATAAACAACTGGTGCTTGTGTAAATGAGATAAGAAAATATTCTTCTTACCTTGTTCATGGTAGCATCAGTATGACTACTTCCATTTCCTGGCATCCAAAACTCTTCCCCCCCGGGCAGCAGGCATGGGTCTCATGGAAGTGTAATACTCCATATACTCTTCACACAAAGTTTCTGAAGAGCTACTGGGAGGTAATAATCCATGGGTCAAATTTCTTCATGTCCTGCCCTTCATCCAGATTATATTTTCAAGGATGTCTGTGTGTTTAGCAGCCTTGGAAAATAGAGGTAGATATCTCCCTCTGGAGCCAAAAGAAGGTTTGATTACAGACTTAGAAAATTAATGTAATGTTTCCCTCCAGAGTAAAGGGCATGTTTGCTTACTGTACAGGTTAGTAAAGATAATGTCTGAGACTACCCTTGTAGTGCAGTGGTTAAGAATCCACCTGTCAATGCAGGGGATACATGTTTGATCCCTGGTCTGGGACTATCTCACATGCCTTGGAGCAACTAAGCCCGTGTACCACAACTACTGAGCATGTGTGCTGCAGCTACTGAAGCTTGCATGCCCAGAGCCCATGCTCCGCAACAAGAGAAGTCACCGCAATGAGAACCCTGCACACCGCAATGAAAAGTAGCCCCCAGTTGCCACAAATAGAGAAAACCTGCGCACGGCAACGAAGACCAAAACAGTCATAAATAAATAAATAAATAAATAAATAAAGTAAGACTAGTAAAGTGTTTATGAACATGAAATGTGTGGAAATTAAGTTAAAAAAAGAAGACGAGTGCCCCGAGCAAAGGGCAGGTATCTTGCTTCCCATTATTAAAGATTTGAGTTCCCTAAATTCAGAGTTCATTTCCTGTAATGCAACCCACTACATGTATAGGTATCACCTGGACCTGTTTGCATCACCTGATGAGAACTGGGTCTGAAGAACCAGTATAAAAATGCTGATACTTTGGCTACTGCTATTGCTGTGAATAATAAACTGCCCTTTATCTCTGACCCAGGGGCCTTGTATCTCATACCAGCATCCAAAAATCTGTGGCAAGTTAATTTGTTAGTTTGCAAGTAGGATAAAAATCTCACCATCTTCACAATTCTAGACACGTCTTTATGTGATTATGCCAAGGGTTTATTCCTAACAGCAGCAAGAGTGTTATAAACACCATTGTACAAAACACTGAAGACAGATAGTAACAATCATCCACATGCCTGTGTTCCATCCAGAAAAGGGAGGTACTAAGCCATGAAACTATTACCTTTCCTAAATCTTGTAACTATTTTGTGATGGAACCCAGAGCTAAATGTTGCTAGTCTGATTACTATGATGAGTTCTACCTGATGAGTGTTTCTGATCTCTGTACTTCAGAGGAAAATCTTATGGAGTTTTGCATCTGGAGCTCAGTTTTGAGACTTTTATACACCTCTCATCTTCCAACGTTTACATTTAAAAAGGGAATCACCATTGCTTTATTCCTATAAGAATAGCAATGTCATATTCTACCATTTACACCATAATTAATTATCAAACTACTCTGACATTGGGACCAATGTTCTAACTCATCATCTTAGCCTTAGTTCCTCCAAAGCTGAGTGAGACAGAGGTCTGCATGCCAGGAATTTATATGCAAATGTGATCCCAATGAGCAGAAATGAAGTCCAGGAAAAGTGAACCAGGGAACAAGGGAAAGCCAGTACAAGGCTGCATCATCCAGACGGTCAACTGCTACAACTGATCCAGCTCAAACCAACAGGACTTCTGATGAGCCTTATGAAATGCAGCTTAGAATTAGGAGAAAATATTGATCTCTAGACTTTTGCCCCCCAGCCCCCACTGGTTCAAGGTGATGCCATGGGCATTTTCTCCCTGAATTTCCAGGTTGCACATGTGTACAGACCAACAGGGCTCCCACGGCAACACCTAAGAATCCCCACAGTAGGAAACAAGAGATGCAAGGAGAGATGTTGTCAAGTCTATCTCATCCACACACAACTGGTGAAAACAGTGCTCCAAAATGATGCCTGAAATAACAGGTGGGGCTGCAAGGACTGAGAATGGTGTCCATGAGCTGTCTAAAATGTGCCTCTTCTGTATACGTTTTCGGTTGTAAAAATGGTAGCCTCTCTATTTCTGATCAGAAACCAGCCACTTTGAGTCCTAACTATACTTTTCACCCACTAGAGAAATGCTATCACTCTGTTTCTTTGCACCAGCTATTTCTTAAATCAAAATCTCTGTAAAAATAAATTTAAAAAAAAAGAACTGTAAGGAAATATACTGTGTTGGTTAAGTCAGTTTAAAAAAATGAATAGATAGACTTAAACAAAAAGTCTGTAAAACATAAGAGTGAAGAGGATAAATTCTGGAGTTAGACTTGTCCTGCAATAGGTAGCTCTAATGTACCCTGAGCAAGTGACTTAACCTCCCGATGCTTCTGTTTTCTCACCTGTGATAGGAAAATAATAATCATATCTACATAAAGGGTTATTTATAAGGATTAAATATATTAATATTTGCAAAGCATTCTGAAAGGTGTTCAGCACGTGGTCAGAGTCCATGAAAGTTATTTATCACCTATTAAATAAAACTTCATCATTTTTGATATTTTTTAGCTTAAGTTTAAGGTTAATTACAGAATAAAATTTCAATAAAACATATGGCTTGATTTGCTTATATCGGGGTCTAAAATGATGGATAGGGAAATTCCCTGGTGTTCCAGTGGTTAAGACTCTGCCCTTTCACTGATGAGGGTGTGGGTTCAATCCCTGGTTAGGGAATTAAGATCCCGCAAGCCACACGGCGTGGCAAAAATAAATAAATAAATAAAATTAAATGATGGATGGAGTGTATTGAATTTGGGCAATATATAGTCCCAATTTGTCCATAAATTTGTAAGAAAGGAACAGGAAGAAAATACCCAAATATGAACTTATACATCTATACAATTCCCTAAAGCCAGTGAGGCTCCATTTTCTCCACAATTTCCTCTGCAGCCTCATCCCTATGCCCAGGTTTCAGGATGGTCCATGCATGTGCTGAGTTTTTGGTTCCATGATACACCATTCTTGCTCCCTCTTCATGACTCTCACAAGTTATTGCCTTTGTCTACAACACTATTTCTTCAACTCTCTGACTAATAATACTCATCCTTCAGGGCTCAGATTCTTCTGCCACTGGGAAGCCTTCTTGGATCCCCAACTCTGACCAAGCTTGTCATCCTCTGTGCCCTTATGGCACCCCATATTTCCCTGTTACAACACTTACCATCCAGCATTGTAATGACCTGTCCTCATCTGTTTCCCTCATTAGACCAAATTCCACAGTTAATGTTTCATTTCCTTCATTTTGTTCAGTGCTGGCACACATAGACCCTTAAGGAATGTTAGTAGAATTAACAAATGAAAATGAATAAACATATAAATAAGTTCATAGAGCAAGAAAAGACACAGAAGACACCAACTAGTTGAATTACACACAAAAAAATGACAAATCTGAACATTCACCTGGTTTTCTCATGTCTGTTCTCCAGTCCTCAGACTCAAGGTGGGTTGAGCTCACACATGGTGGTGGCCTCCTCCTGGACTATAATAGCAAGCTGTACATTTGCACCTGCTCCTTCAGACTGATGCCTGACCATGCAGGTCTTCTACTGAGTTTCTAGCTTTGGCTGAGGCCAAGGAGAAGTCCAGCTCCATCATCTTTCCTAATAAACAGGATTACACTGCTCCCTGTTGCCCCTTTTTTAATGTGACCCCAAATACGGTCTTCATACTGATATCCTCAACCTCTGTGAGGTGCATGAAGGATAAAATAGAGAGAGTCCAATCCAGAGATACAAACTCAATTGGTACAGTGATTGGGACATCACTTCAGTGTCACCAAAGACAAAAGTCACCCACTGCTCTTTAACATAAAGTCATTTCCCTTAATTATCAATATTTCAGCAGTCTCTTTTCACTAGAATGTGATTATAATCCCAACTGCTTCCTCATTATCAATCATTAACACAAAAAAGAGGTACTATTTTTAAACTGAACCGAAGATTTTTAGGTCCTCTATCTTCTTTTTTGATACTCTGCTCCCCAGTCCTCATAGCCTTCCCTTAAAGGTTTCTCCCTTGAGAAGAATCTCTACCAGCTCCTGTGGTTCTACAACTGGCCTACAAACCTACCAAGAAGAGGGATTATAAGGCTCAAGGCAGTGATTCCCAAAGTATGATCTTTGGACCACCTGGATCATAATCACCAGGGTGGGTATCCACAACTCAATGTAATAAACAAGATTATCTTGGGGTGGATCCCTTGAACGTCATCTTAAATCCCTCAGATGATTACTATACACACTCAACATTGAGATCCACAGGCTTGACTACTTCCAGTATTTCTAAGTATTTTAAAGAAAATAAGCTTCAGACTTCAAAGTAATGAATGTCTCTCTATATAGAGCTGAACTAAAGGTCACTTGCTTAACTATAGGAATCATCCTGGCTCAGGTAACCATCTATGGAGCAGATTCGCACTTTAAAATCAAGTGAATTAATGACACGATATGGAATTGAGAGCACACCAACTATGGAGGTTATTGACTCTGACATCTGACATAAGTTTAAACCTGAAGCCAGAATTTATGAGCTGCTTAGAGATGTTTTTAACTTCTATGAACTGAATGTTCTTGTGATAACAAACATAGTTGGAAGTCTATAGAACCTTCAGAGATTTGCTTGCCTGTGCGGTGGATATGCATGATTACCTGAAATACTGGAGCACTTAAGAGAAATATTAATGATGCTGAAGAATTCCTTCAAAGTTGAAGAATCTAGCTGTAGGTTGCATTTGAGTAACATCCAGAATTAATAAATTGGTGAGCAATGCCCTAGACACAATGGTACCAGATAAATATACTAGTAAAGAGATAGTATCTATTTCATGAGTAAAAAAATTTTGAAGTAATCTCAGGACATTTTTCTTCACAAACAAGCCATTATTTTCCTATAAAGACCATCTCTTTGCTAGCAAAAATTATATTTATTTCTTGATCTGGGTAATTTGCATCTATGGTGAAATTCCTCTGAGTGAACACTATATACAAGAATTGAACAGCATATTAGTTTCTATTGTATCAAACAAGGTGGTGATAATTTCCAAATGCAATCCTTTGACTGGAGGTTGGTTCTCACTTTGGGGAAAATATTGTAAATTCTTTTTACATGCTGAGAAAAGGCAGTCAATTCCTTCTTTCCCTATATACAGTTGTGTACTAAGATTCCAGAGAGAAAGAGAATCCCATCAAAGGGACACTTGACGTCCATCCACCTCTGATGCACCAAAAAGCTCCATCTTTAGTGAGCTGATGTGACAGTCTGCTAAGACTGAATCAGTATATGCCATCCCTCACTTCAGAAATGCCAGAAACCTCTACAGGAATGAGAGATTAAATTACTCCTTGTAGGCACAACCATATGGACAAAGGCGTATATTAGAGTCGTTAATTAAAATCTTTAGAAATAATACAGTATCAAGTATCAGATATTTCATAGACCCATACATTAATAAAAATAGACTTTTGCTTTTCCCAGAAGATGTTTAATTAAACAATAACAAGAAGAGCAAAAACCGGTATATAAGGTACATTATGTTGAAAGAAATGCTGGTCCTTGTTATTTTAGCTTAGATTCATTCTTTTTTATTCAGTAAAGATGTATTCATTGTTCCCTCATGCCTAATGCCATACTAAATATCAGTAGTTCAAAGAACAATAATACAATACTGACTTTGTCCCCACATAAGTTCAACTTCAATAGGGAGAAATAAACACATTAACAAATAATTATAACACACTGTGTGTTCATTGTCACAATATAGGAATGATTTTTTACATAAATCCTTGGAGTTCTCATAAAGATACAATTTGAGTTCAGTCTTGAAAAATTAGGGAAAGTGGGGGATGAGCCTTCACACAAGGGAAGCTTCAAGTGCAAAGTCAGAACTGACTGAGCAAACACAGTTTATTCAGGTGCTGGCTGGAAGGTCCACAGCTGCAGCACAGAACAGATGAAGAACAGTGTCAGGAAACAAGGCTGGAAAGGTATTTTATAGTCCTCTTGTGAAAGACAAAAAGGCACTGAAAAAGTCACCCATGACCCTTCACAAAATAAAACTATTTTTCAACAAACTATTTTTTAAAGTAATTACTTAAACATTTCTCAATAAAAGTGGATAATATGAAACTTTCCACCAAATATGATATATTTGTTGAAAAATAATACAATTTTATGACCACATACCCACAAGAAGCTTAAAATTCCACTTACAGAATCATAAACATTGTTTTTTGAAGTCACACGCAGTTCTGATAGTTCATAATTATAAGGAAATTAAACAGAAAGAAGACAAACTAGGTCAGCAATGTAGGGCACTAATCATCCGATTCTATTCAGTCTGTTTTAGAATTCTGAACACTAATTCTTCCAACATGTGAAATTAGAAGATTGGCTTCTTTCTAATCTTAGTGGAAAGAAAAATAAAAATATATTCAAATATTTGGAGCTAAAAATGGTGTGTAGGAAAACATAGGCAGAACACTCTATGACATAAATCACAGCAAGATCCTTTTTGACCCACCTTTGAGAGAAATGGAAATAAAAATAAAACTAAACAAATGGGACCTCATTAAACTTAAAAACTTTTGTGCAGCAAGGAAACCATAAACAAGATGAAAAGACAACCCTCTGAATGGGAGAAAATATTTGCAAATGAAGCAACTGACAAAGGATTAATCTCCAAAATATACAAGCAGCTCACGCAGCTCAATATCAAAAGAACAAACAACCCAATCCAAAAATGGGCAGAAGACCTAAATAGACATTTCTCCAAAGAATATATACAGATTGCCAACAAACACATGAAAGGATGCTCAACATCACTGATCATTAGAGAAATGCAAATCAAAACTACTATGAAGTATCACCTCACACCAGTCACAATGGCCATCATCAAAAAATGTACAAACAATAAATGCTGGAGAAGGTGTGCAGAAAAGGGAACAATCCTACACTGTTGGTGGGAATGTAAATTGATGCGGCCACTATGGAGAACAGTATGGAGGTTCCTTAGAAAACTAAAAATAGGAATACCATATGACCCAGCATCCCACTACTGGGCCAATACCCTGAGAAAACCACAATTCAAAAAGGGTCATGTACCACAATGTTCATTGCAGCACTAATTACAATAGCCAGGACATGGAAGCAGCCTATGTGTCCATCAACAGATGAATGGATAAAGAAGATGTGGCACATATATACAATGGAATATTACTAAGCCATAAAAGGAAATGAAATTGAATTATTTGTAGTGAGACAGACCTAGAGACTGTCATACAGAATGAAGTAAGTCAGAAAGAGAAAAACAAATACCATATGCTAACACATATATATGGAATCTAAAAAAATAAATGGTTCTGAAGAACCTAGGCACAGGACAGGAATAAAGACACATATGTTGAGAATGGACTTGAGGGCACGGAGAGGGGGAAGGGTAAGCTGGGACGAAGTGAGAGAAGTGACATGGACATATATACACTATCAAATGTAAAATAGATAGCTAGTGGGAAGCAGCCACATAGCACAGGGAGATCAGCTGAGTGCTTTGTGACCACCTAGAGGGGTGGGATAGGGAGGGTGGGAGGGAGACACAACAGGGAGGGGATATGGGGATATAAGTATACGTATAGCTGATTCACTTTGTTATACAGAAGAAACTAACACAACAATGCACAGCAATTATACTCCAATAAAATGTTAAAAAAGTGATATAATCCACATTGCTTATAATATAATGAGGAAAAGAGTTGAGAATTTACATCAAAATGCTAAACATATTAATAAAGGTATATACAAGATATACTGGGAGTATCAAAGAAAATCTTCCAGCCTCTTTGAAGGAAAGAAACGATTTCACATGAATAGGGAAGAGCCTGGTAAATTAATGGGGGAAGGAAATTTCAGGGCATCAGGACACTGTTTCAGAAAATACTCGTAAGGCATTTTACCATTTGATACTAAAGATATGGTATATCTCTTGTTTGTCCAAATATGATAAAACTCTGTTTTTGTGTAGTTGATATTTTTATTATTATTTATCACAAGGTACAAGTGTTGTTTTTTTTTAATTTTGTTATTTCCTTTTACTTTTGACAGGGGGATGTTAGAGCCATGCTTACCAATTATGGTGACAAGGTACGGTGTCAATTTGCTGTATACCTCCTAGAAAGTTAAGTTCCCTCTAAAGCATGATTTGACCACCAAATTGTATTTAGCAATTTTCTGTTTCATTGCCATTCATTTTATTCTTTGTGTTTCTGGCTGTTTTTTTTTCCCTGGATGCCAAGAGATACAATGATTAATACATAAAAAACTCTGTCTTGGTTAACAAAAGTAGAACATGACACTTGACAATACTAGGGCTTGACGGTTAACATCTGCCTGGGGATAGTCTAAAGCTATGTTGATTGAATCACAACTCAATCACATTTATATGCCAGAAATCATTTTTATAGCCTTCATAAACTTGTATTAACTACTTCAAGGCTAGAGACAGAACGAGATGATTCATTTCTACTGTTTGCCTACGGAAAATAACCATCTATGGATATCCTTTTACTTATTTTTTAAAAACATCTTTATTGGAGTATAATTGCTTTACAATGGTGTGTTACTATATGCTTTATAACAAAGTGAATCAGCTATACATATATATCCCCATATTTCCTCCCTCTTGCATCTCCCTCCCTCTGACCCCCCCTATCCCACCCCTCTAGGTGGTCACAAAGCATTGAGCTGATCTCCCTGTGCTATGCAGCTTCTTCCCACTAGCTATCTATTTTACATTTGGTAGTGTATGTATGTCCATGCCACTCTCTCACTTCGTCCCAGCTTACCTTTCCCCCTCCCGGTGTCCTCAAGACGATTCTATACATCTGCATTTTTATTCCTGTCCTGCCCCTAGGTTCTTCATGACTTGATTTGTGACCCAAGGTATGATCTATTCTGGAGAATATTCCATGAGCACTTGAGAAGAAAGTGTATTCTGCTGTTTTTGGATGGACTGTCCTATAAATTAAGTCCATCTTGTTTAATGTATCATTTAAAGCTTGTGTTTCCTTATTTATTTTCATTTTGGATGATCTGTCCATTGGTGAAAGTGGGGTGTTAAAGTCCTCTACTATTATTGTGTTACTGTGGATTTCCCCTTTTATGGCTGTTAAAATTTGCCTTATGTATTGAGGTGTTCCTATGTTGGGTGCATAAATATTTACAATTGTTATATCTTCTTGGATTGATCCCTTTATCATTATGTAGAGTCCTTCTCTGTCACTTGTAATAGTCTTTATTTTAAAGTCTATTTTGTCTGATATGAGAATTGCTACTCCAGCTTTCTTCTGATTTCCATTTGCAGGAAATATCTTTTTCCATCCCCTCACTTTCAGTCTGTATGTGTCTCTAGGTCTGAAGTGGGTCTTTTGTAGACAGCATATATACGGCTCTTGTTTTTGTATCCATTCAACCAATCTATGTCTTTTGGTTGGAGCATTTAATCCATTTACTTTTAAGGTAATTATCGATATGCATGTTCCTATTACCATTTTCTTAATTGTTTTTGGATTGTTATTGTAGTTCTTTTCCTTCTTTTGAAAATGCTAAAGAAGTTTCTTTAGCATTTGTTGTAAAGCTGGTTTGGTGGTGCTGAATTCTCTTAGCTTTTGCTTGTCTCTAAAGTTTTTAATTTCTCCCTTGAATCTGAAAGAGATCCTTGCTGGGCAGAGTAATCTTCGTTGTAGTTTTCCCCTTTCATCACTTTAAATATGTCCTGCCACTCCCTTCTGGCTTGCAGTTTCTCTGAAAGATCAGCTGTTAACCTTATGGGGATTCCTTTATGTGTTATTTGTTGATTTTCCCTTGCTGCTTTTAATATTTGTTCTTTGTATTTAATTTTTGATAGCTTGATTTATATGTGTCTTGCTGTGTTTCTCCTTGGATTTATCCTGTATGGGACTCTCTGTGCTTCCTGGACTTGATTGACTATTTCCTTTCCCATATTAGGGAAGTTTTCAACTATAATCTCTTTAAATATTTTCTCAGTCCCTTTCTTTTTCTCTTCTTCTTCTGGGACCCCTATAATTCAAATGTTGGTGCTTTTAATGTTGCCCCAGAGGTCTCTGAGAGTGTCCTCAGTTCTTTTCATTCTTTTTTCTTTATTCTGCTCTGCTGTAGTTATTTCCACTATTTTATCTTCCATGTCTCTTATCTGTTCTCTGCCTTAGTTTTTCTGCTATTGATTCCTTCTAGAGAATTTTTAATGTCATTTATTGTGTTGTTCACCCTTGTTTCTTTGCTGTTTAGCTCTCTGAGGTCCTTGTTAAACGTTTCTTGTATTTTCTCCATTCTATTTCCAAGATTTTGGATCATTTTTACTATCATTCCTCTGGTCGCCTCAAGCCAAACACCATATTTACTTATTTTTTAAATCAACATATTTTTGAGTGTACTTGACCTGTGAGAAGGAAATATTCATTATGACCTGTAAGTACAGGTTTTCATTAGCTATAGAACATATACTATGCTAGTTTTCTGAAAGGACATTTAGGCACCAAATACACAAATTAAGTACAGTTCTTGTCTGAAAATAAATAAATAAATAAATAAATAAATAAATAAATAAATAAAATTTTAATTAAAAAGGTGTGTAATTATTGAACCATTTCAGTAGATGTGAACAGTCTTCTATGTTCTGTCCCCCTTGGTATCATAGAGCACTTCAGTCCAGTATTCACAGATATTTTAGAAAAAACTAATCTTATAATAAAGCAGGTATACAGGATGTGCTCTCTCCTCTGCCCATCTTCCCTTCACCCATTCCACTTTAAGGCACTATCTTACTGCAAAAGAAGATTCTATAAAAGCCTCTACCAGTTGACTGAAGAGCAATATTTATTTTTTAGAAAAGGAATCTTTATTGAAGTAAAGAACAGATGTTATTCAAGGAAAGTGAGATTTTTGAATCTCCATCTTCCAAAATATGTTTTCATTTTGACCTTTTTAAAAAGCTTTTGTGACTATGTGTTCCCAGAATGCCTACCATTTTTAATTATCTCGATCACCACAACCATATGCTGTATTAGTCTTATGTACTAGGACGTTCAAACTTAGAATCTCGTATTCATATATGAAAAAAAAACTGCAGCACTGCATGAAAAATGAATCTATATGTTCTTGGATCATTTTTAGAAAATTTACATTAACACTATATATTTTTTCTCCCCTCTAAATGGGCAGTCATGGCCTATATGTTAAGTGTTAAAGTTCAGCAACAGAAAATATATGATTTTGGTGAGCAAATAACCTACAGATAACTTTTAAACATTTTGCTTGAAACTTCCTAAACAATTATTTTAGCCAGCTGCTTTGATCTCATACTGGAAAGCCTAAGACATATGAAATCATCAAGGATACTTATATTTCTAACCCCATTTTAAGAGTTCATCGTTGTGAATAAACCATTCCTAGGACTGAAATTATTTTTCCAATAGTATCACTATATTGAAAGTTTTAGTTTATGATTTAGTATCCTTAAATATTCAACATTTAAAACAGAAATGTAACACTTGGCAATATCACTAGCTCATATTATACTAACATTCCACTGAAAACAACTAGAAAAGATTAATAAAGTATTACAACTATACAGATGGATACAACTATACATTATATATGCATAAATATATGTAAATATACATATACATAATTAAATATTTGAAGAGCTACTGAGACAGATGAGCCTTGAGGTATCAGGATCTAAGAAAAGGGAAGGACAAGAAGTTGAGTCCAAACATCTGGTTGCTCTATCCTCCAACAGACATGTGCCAGATTTTAAGTAAAACCAAAAGATTAAGAAGCTGATTTTTTTTTTTTTTTTTTGGCGGGGGCAATTGTCAAAATTCTGCCCTTGGGCTACCCAGACCTTTCCAGTTCCTTCTTGTCTCATCTTAGTCCTGCCTTGATGTGGACTTGGGCTCAGCCCCCAAGTCAATTATGCCAAAATATTCAAGCCTCCTGTGAGAAGCAGATTATTTTAATATTCCATATGTAAGTGAGCTCATACAGAATTTTTCTTTCTCTGTTTGACTTATTTCATTTAGCATAATGCCCTCAAATTTTATCCATGTTGTTGTAAATGGTGTAATTTCTTTTTTATGGCTGAATAATATATATGTATACATATATACACATACATATGCATATATATCTCATTTTCTTTATCCATTCATCTGTCAATGGATATTTAGTTTGTTTTCATGTCTTGGCTATTGTGAATAATTCTTCAGTTAACATGAGGGTGCATATGTCTCTTCAAGATAGTGATTTCATTTCTTTCAAATATAAACAGAGAAGTGGGATTGCTGGATCATATAGTAGTTCTATTTTTAATTTCTTGAGGAACTTCTATACTGTTTTCCATAGTGGTTGTACCAATTTATATTCCCTCCAAAAATGCACAAGGATTTCCTTTTCTCCCCATCTTCACCAACACTGATCTCTTGTGTTTTTTATGACAACAATTCTAACAGATGTGAGTTGGTATCTCATTGTGGCTTTGATTTGCAGCTTCCTGATGATTAGTGACATTGCATATCTTTTCATGTACCTGTTGGTCATTTGTATGTCTTCTTTGGAAAAATGTCTATTCAGGTCCTCTGCACATTTTTTATCAGATTGTTTTTTATTTTTATTTTTTGCTATTGAGTTATATAAGTTCCGTATATATATTAGATATTAACCTTATATATGGCTTTTAAATACTTCCTCCCATTGAATGGGGTGCCTCTTCATTTTGTAGATTATTTCTTTTCTATGAAAAAGCTTTTTAGTTTGACATTATCCCACTAATTTATTGTTGTTTTTGTTGCTTCTGTTTTGGTGTCATATGCAAAAAATTATTGCCAAGACCAATGTCAAGGAGATTTTTCCCTATGTTTTCTTCTAGGAGTTTTACAATTTCAGGTCTTACATTTAAGTCTTTAATTCATTTCAAGTTAATTTTTGTGGGTGATGTAAGATACGGGTCTATTGTTTTGTATGTAAATAACCAGGTTTCCCAACGCCATTTATTGGAAAGATTATATTTTCTCCTTGATTATTCTTGGCTCCCTTGCCAAATATTAGTTGATCATATATGTGTGAGTTTATTTCTGGGCTCTTAATTATGTTACATTGGTCTTTTTTTATGCCAGTACCATATTGTTTTGATTGCTATAGCTATGTAGCACAGTTTGAAATCAGGAAGTGTGATGCCTATAGCTTTGTTCTTCTTTCCCAAGGTTGCTTTGGCTATTTGGGGTCTATTTTGGTTCCATTTTTTCTGTGAAAAAGTACCATTGGAATTTTGATAGGGATTGCATTGAATCTATAGATGGCTTTGAGTAGTATGGACATTTTAACAATATTAATTCTTCTGATGCATGAACACAGGATATCTTCCCACTCATTTGTGTCTTCTTCAGTTTCTTTCATGAACGTCTATAGTTTTCAATGTATAGGTTTTTAAATTCCTTGGTTAAATTTATTCCTAAATATTTTATTGTTTCTGATGCTATTGTAAAGGGATTGTTTATTTCTCTTTCAGAATTAATGTATAGAAATGCAACTGATTGCAACTGTTTTTTTGTATTTTGATTTTGTACTCTACAACTTCACTTATTTATTAAGTCTACCAGTGTTTTGGTGGAGCTTTAAGATTTTCTATATCAATAACTGTCATCAGCAAACAGAGACAATTATTTTACTTCTTCCATTCTTATTTGGATGCGTTTTCTTTCTTTTTCTTGTCTAACTGCCCTGGCTAGGACTTTCAGCACTATGTTGAAGAGGAGTGGTAAGAGTGGGCACCTTTGTCTTGTTCCTGATTTTAGAGAAAACACTTTTAGCTTTTCGTGGTTGACTACAATATTAGCAGTGCATTTGTCATATATGGCCTTTATGATGTTAGGTATGTTCCTCCTATACCCAATTTGTTGACAGCTTTATCATGAAAGAGTACACTGTATTGACGTTTGTCAAATGCTTTCTGTGCCTCTATCAAAAGTGTCATATAATTTAATCTTCACTCTATTAAAGTGGTATATCACATTTTTTAATTTCCATATGTTAAACCATCTTTTCATCACAATGGTAAAACCAACTTAATCATGGTACATGATAATTTTAATATGTGTTTAAATTTGGTTTGCTAGAATTGTATTGAGAATTTTTGCATCTGTATTCATAAGAGATATTAACCTATAGTTTTCTTTTTTTGTACTATCCTTACCTGGCTTTGGTATTAGGATAATACTGGCCTTGTAAAGTCAGTTTTGGAGTGTTCTCTTCTCTTTTATCTATTGGAAAAGTTTGAGAAGCATTAGAATGAATTCTTCTTTAATGTTAAGGCTGGTTTTAAAGAAAGTAAAGATTTCCTAGTTAAAAAAAAATCAAAGGACAACCTTTTTTATCTTTATGTGAAAGTCTTCTTTTAATAAATATAAAGAGGAAACTGCTCTCTACCTAACACCTTAAAAGAAACTTGAGTGATTGAAGATAAGAAGGCAAGGAAGTCTACAAAAGTTCTTGAGAACTTGGAAGAGTTGTAATCAATAAACTTTCTATCATCAGCACTTCAAAGTAAAACTGTGCATTACTGCTGCTTTAAGATGTATGTTTCACTTAGAAAGGTATAACCTTCAAGACTGAACCAGGAAGAAATAGAAAATATGAACAGAAAAATCACAAGTAATGAAATTGAAACTGTGATTAAAAATCTTCCAACAAAGTCCATGACCAGATGGCTTCACAGGTGAATCCTATCAAACATTTAGAGAAGAGCTAACGCCAATCCTTCTCAAACTCTTCCAAAAAAATTGCAGAGGAAGGAACACTCCAAAACTCATTCTATGAAGCCACCACCACCGTGATACCAAAACCAGACAAAGACACTAAAAAAAAAGAAAATTATAGACCAATATCACTGATGAATATAGATGCAAAAATCCTCAACAAAATATGAGCAAACAGAATTCAACAACACATTGAAAGGATCATACAACATGGTCAAGTGGGATTTATCCCAGGGATGCAAGGATTCTTCAATATACACAACTCAATCAATGTGATACACCATATTAACAGATTGAAGAATAAAAACAATATGATCATCTCAATAGATGCAGAAAAAGTTTTTGACAAAATTCAACATCAATTTATGATAAAAACTCTCCAAAAAGTGGGCATAGAGGGAAACTGCCTCAACATAATAAAGGCCACATATGACAAACCCACAGCAAACATCATTCCCAATGGTGAAAAACTGAAAGCATTTCCTCTAAGATCAGGAACAAGACAAGGAAGTCCACTCTCACCACTATTATTCAACAAAGTTTTGGAAGTCTTAGCCACAGCAATCAGAGAAGAAAAAGAAATAAAAAGAAACAAATTGGAAAAGAAGAAGTAAAATTGTCACTGTTTGCAGATGGCATGATAGTATACTTAGAAAATCCTAAAGATGTCACCAGAAAACTACTAGAGCTAATCAATGAATTTGGTAAATTTGCAGGATACAAATTATATTTGTATAACAACAAAAGTAATACACAGAAATTTCTTGCGTTCCTATACACTAACAACGAAAGATCAGAAAGAGAAATTAAGGAAACACTCCCATTCACCATTGCAACAAAAAGCATAAAATACCTAGGAATAAACCTACTTAAGGAGGTAAAAGACATGTACTCAGAAAACTATAAGACACTGATGAAAGAAATCAAAGATGATACAAACAGATGGAGAGATATACCGTGTTCTTGTATTGGAAGAATCAACATTGTGGAAATAACTATATTACCCAAAGTAGTCTACAGATTCAATGCAATCCCTATCATATTACCAATGGCATTTTTTTTATAGAACTAGAACAAAAAATCTTAAAATTTATATGGAGACACAAAAGACCCCAAATAGCCAAAGCAATCTTGAAGGGAAAACAAACAAACAAAAAAAAAAACAAACAAACAGAGCTGGAGGAATTAGAATCCCTGATTTCAGACTATACTGCAAAGCTACAATAATCAAGACAATATAGTACTGGCACAAAAACAGAAATATAGATCAATGGAACAGGATAGAAAGCCCAGAGATAAACTCACACACCTATGGTCAACTAATCTACAACAAAGAAAGCAAGGATATACAATGGAGAAAAGATAACCTCTTCAACAAGTGATGCTGGGAAAACTGGACAGCTACATGCAAAAGAATGAAATTAGAACACCCCCTAATACCATACATAAAAATAAACTCAAAATGGATTAAAGACCTAAATGTAAGACCAGACACTATAAAACTCTTAGAGGAAAACATAGGAAGAACACTGTTTGACATAAACCACAGCAAGATTTTTTTGACCCACCTCCTGGAGTAATGGAAATAAAAACGAAAATAAACAAATGTGACCTAATGAAATTTAAAAGCTTTTTCACAACAAAGGAAACTATAAAAAAGACAAAAAGACAACCCTCAGAATGGGAGAAAATATTTGCAAACCAATCAATAGACAAAGGATTAATCTCTAAATATACATAAACAGCTCATGAAACTCAATACCAAAAAAAAAACAAACAACCCAAGCAAAACATGGGCAGAAGACCTAAATAGACATTTCTCCAAAGAAGATATATAGATGTCCAAGAGGCTCATGAAAAGCTGCTCAACATCACTAATTATTAGAGCAATGCAAATCAAAACTACAATGAGGTATCACCTCACACCAGGTAGAATCGGCATCATCAGAAAATCTACAAACAACAAATACTGGAGAGGATGTGGAGAAAAGCGAACACTCTTGCACTGTTGGTGAAAATGTAAATTGATACAGCCACTATGGAGAACAGTATGGAGCTTCCTTAAAAAACTGAAAACAGAATTACCATATGACCCAGCAACCCCACTACTGGGCATATACCCTGAGAAAAACATAATTCAAAAAAAACACATGCACCCCAGTGTTCATTGCAGCACTATTTACAATAGCCAGGTCATGGAAGCAACCCAAATGCCCCTTGACAGATGAATGGATAAATAAGATTTGGTACATATATACAATGGAATATTACTTAGCCCTAAAAAGCAACAAAATTCAGTCATTTGTAGAGACATGGATGGACTTAGAGACTGTCATACAGAGTGAAGTAAATCAGAAACAGAAAAACAAATATTGTATATTAACGCATATAAGTGGAATCTAGAAAAATGGTACAGATGAACCGGCTTGCAAGTCAGAACTAGACACACAGATTTAGAGAACAAATGTATGAGCACCAAGGGAAGAAAGTGGGGCAGGGAGGTGGTCGGATGAATTGGGAGATTGGGATTGACATATATACACCAATATGTATAAAAAGATAACTAATAAGAACCTGTTGTATAAAAAAAATAAAATTCAAAAACATAAGAAAATAAATTTTAAAAACTGTATGGTTCAAAGTTATGAATACAGCAGTGACCATTCAACTCCCATTTCATTTGAATCCCTTACCACCTCATGGTTTTTTTTGTTAAATTGTCTCTTTTGTGATCTGAAAAAATATTATTTGGTGTATTTAAACTTTGTATATGTAATAATATACTATATATTTTTTTAATATATGTACCTCTTACCTCATTTCCATGCCAAGACTTAAGTGTACTTTAGAGTTCTAGTTGTTCAGACTGATAAAAATTGATGTTGAGGTTGGAAAGGAGAGATATTTTTTACATAAAGACATGATAAACTGATAAATGAAAAGGAAATGGAGAAGGTAGATGGAAGAGGAATAAAAGAGAGAAACGAGAATGTGTGTTTTTAGAAATTCAAAGATTGTATATGTCAACTGTATTTAAGGCTTAAAGTAAGAGCTCTGGTGTATACAACCTCAGAGCACTGTGAACATGATGGATGATGAGAGACCATGAGGTCAAGGCTGCATGATCTATATGCCTCTATTGCTTCCAAGAAGTCAGAGGAGGACAGAACATAAGCTAGGGTTGCAGAAAAAGACCTAATTTTTCTACCCAGAGAGGATGAGCAATAATAAGTTGCCCTATTTTTCCAAGTCATCAAGGTGAATTCAGATGTTAATTTCTTAACACAGTCTTCCTTGATGTTCAGATTAAAGATACCTTTTGTCCTTCACTCTACCTCCAGTACTTTATTTTCTAACTAGTTTAATAAATATAGTAGCTATAAATCTCAGTTCACAGACCCATTTTTTAACTTTAATTTTTTAAACTTTAAATCCAATATTTTTTAAAACTTTAGATATAATTTTAATGATTCCAGAGTTCTTAATCCACAAAGATGTTAAGAAAGTCTATCTCAAACAGTCCTGGAGCCCCTACCATCTCCGGACAGCTCCAGAATCCAGGATGTTAATTGGATTCCTAAAATGAAAAAGGAGGTTCTCACTCCCTACCTATCATGGGCATGACTGACATCTGTGGTTTCTACTCAGTGGTGGTTTGGTGGATCTCTTATCCCAGGCTATGGTTGAGATCCAGCCTCTAGGGTAACCTACCTAAGGGAAAAACCAACCAGAAGGGCTTGGATCCATGCTCTGTCTGGAGACCACTACTTAATTATCATTTTCTTTTAATTCTTGACAATTCTCCATTTCCCCTACCCCAACCTGATTCTCAAAGGTCTCCCCACTTCTCTATCCCTCCCCATTCTCCTCTCAGGATACCTATCACAATATCTTAAGTGGACCCTGACTTTTCCAAAATATGCATTTCCCCTTGGCATAGAGAGACCTATCTATCTATCTGAAAGAGGAAACTGGAAAAATGAACCAATTAGGTACCTCAGTTTTTTAGTCTTATCTATTCTTTTACTAAACAACTATTTTCTTCCCACAGGGTAAATTTACTTTTGATCCAGAGCCCATCCAGAACAAGATGGAACCCATTCTCTATCCTGAATTAAGAATAGTAACCCTAGCACTCATTCAAAAGCTGGCTGAGTCTATTTGCCCTAATTCTCCCAAGCACCAGGTATGTAAGCTTGGGTGCCAGACATGATTTTTGCCTTTCAAAACATCTATGTCCCCTTGGAGAAATTCTTTCTAACTCACACTAGCTACATTCCAACCAGGAGAGTTATTAAGTTATTAATTCAATAAATATTTATTGAGTACCTACTATGTACTAAGCACTGAGAACCTTCACCAATATTTTACTTCTATGTTACTATCTCTGGTAACCACGTTTTCTTTTGTGTGTTCCATCTTCCAGAAAACGTAAGTCCAAACCTCTTAATATTCTTCTGAAACCAGACAGGACTCTTTCTAGGTATATCATAGGGTCTGATCTTTGCTGAGACAACATTTCACCATGTGTACTCCAGACCATCAATAGCAATGTGATGGTTAATTATGTGTCAGCTTGGCTGGGTCATAATGCCCATAACTGTGCTCAAACACTCTTCTGGATGCTTCTGTAAAGGTGGTTTTGAAGGAGATTAACATTTAAATTGGTGCGCTTTGACTAAAGCAGATTGTTCTCTGTAATGTGATTGGGCCTCATCCAATCAGTTGAAGGCATGAATAGAACAGAGACTGACCTCCCTTGAGCAAGAAGGAATTCTGCCAGGAGACTGTCTTTGGATTTGGACTGCAACTCTTCCTTGGCTCTCCATCCTGCTGGCCCACTTTGCAGATTTTGGATTTGCCAAGCCTCCACAATCATGTAACCAATTTTTTAAAATCCGTGTATGTGTGTGTGTGTGTGTGTGTGTGCACGCACACACGCATGTGTGTGGTGTGTGTGTTTCTCTCTCTGTCTCTCTTTCTGTCTCTCCTATACATCTCTTGTTGGTTCTGATTCTCTGGAGAACCCTGACTAATACAGGTAGATAAGGCTTATTTGAGGTGCCAAGTCCAGATAACTTTGTGATTGACCATGATAGAGTTCTCCCCCAAACCCTGCAAAGTATCAAGTTTAGGCTTTTCATAGCTGTGATAATCCCCTTAGCCCCCAACACAGAAGTCCTAGGACGATCTAGAAACCATGTGTTTCTAGCTCTCTAGCCTAAGGAGTGGAACAACAAATTTTACTTCCTCCCCCTCTTTTATCAGCTTCATTAGTATTCAATAAATTATTCTACCACATAAAAACATGTGTTTTTTTCTTTACCACTAGAGTGTAAATTCCTCAAGAGCATGAATCATATGCTACACACACCAACACTGTAGCATCAATACACCTATGGCGAAGACCCACACATAGTAGGAGCTCCATAAATAGTTGTTAGAGGAGAGAGAATTGAGGAAACTGTTTTCTGAGACACTGGATGAGAAAGGTTGACATAATTTAACCCCAAGAACTAACCCAAGCATGAAGGTGTATCTGGTTTAATTTTGCATACCTTCTCTGAAAAATGACTTACCAACCAGAACTTCACACATTGCAGTTATAAGGATGAATTTTTTCATTGGCTCCAGTTCACATGGTTTAAATAGCATTTCATTTTGCTGTGAACTTTATTTTCATTTGAAACTCTACAAATGTGAGACGATTTGAATCAAACCAGATGCAAGCATTCAGAATGCCCTGCACGTTCCTTCAAGCCTGTTTCACTTGTGAAACAACTGAGTTTCACTTCACTTCAAGTAAACTCTCATCTGGAGTGCCACTTTCCTCTAAGGTCTTTCAAACTCCTCCACCATTACTAGATGTTTTGCCGGGTGGGATGGAGAGGGAATCAAATAGTCTTCCAGAAAAAGTTTTGCCCTTATTCCTTTTTTTTTTTTAATTTATTTTTTATTTTTTTATATTTTATTTATTTATTTTTGGCCGTGTTGGGTCTTCATTGCTGCACGCAGGCTTCAGTAGCTGTGGCACACAGCTCCGCAATTGTGGCTCATGGGCTCCAGAGCACAGGCTCCAGTAGTTGTGGCGCATGGACCCAGCCACTCCACGGCATGTGGGATCCTCCCGGACCAGGGCCCAAACCCATGTCCCCTGCATTGGCAGGCAGACTCCCAACCTCTGCACCACCAGGGAAGTCCCTGCCCTTATTCCTTAAAAAAAATTCCTTAAAAAATCCCCCCTTTGGCAATTGTAAAATAAAACAGAAATATAGGAGTAAGCACATTACATGTATGTGTAATGTTTGCATATTCAACTCACCAAGTGTCTTCTTAGTTCACTGTAGTTTATATGGACCTATAATAATAGGCCAGTTCAGGAATGATATCTGCCTTAACATTAACAGAAACGTGAGGACAAAGTTTTCCATTGTCTCATACCCTACTGTTTGGATATGTAAGCTTCTAACATGGTTGGCACACAAGAGACGAATGATACTTGCTCCAAATTCAACTTGGAACCTCAACCTAGCCTAAGGAAGATCTTTCTGCTTTTGCATTATAAGATTCACAGGCCTAGAAAACAAATGAATTTGCAGCTATAGCATGTCCTCCTCAACTATTCTCATTTTTCATTCAAACTCTACTTCGGAAGTCTTATATCTAACATAAATGACCAATGATGAGTGTTCACATGCCGGACTAGTGACAGATGATGTCATTTTTCATCCAAACACCAAAGTGTATGGCCTCTATTCAAGTGAGTTCTGCTACATTCCTTTTAGAAGCACCCACATTTCATATGTCCATCTTTATACACAAACAATAACCAAAGGATGGAAATATCTTTACACATCATCCACTTAGGGAAAATTATTTATTAAAAAAAAGTGAATGCAACAAGGAAAATTATGATATACATTGAAATATAGAAACATGGGAGAAAACAACATTTTAGATCTATGATGGAAAATCACACAGAAACACAATGAAGTGTAGTTCCTTTCTCATTTTTGCACTTCTGAATCACTGTTGTGGTTTAGGGAGGAGAGAGAAAGGCAGTGACTTACTGCAAGCTGATCTGGCAGCCCTGGGAGATCCACTGGATGACCTGGCTGGGTGCCACTGACAGTTCTGCTGGGATATTCAGAATACAGACTTTACAAAACTCATAATCCATATACTCAATGTCTACTATTGATACGTGCCAGATGCTTTGGAAGCCTTATTGATTTCCTCAACCATCCTTTATTTACCAAGTGTCATTATGCTCATTCTTCTTATGAAGAAACAAGTTTAGCAGAAGCAAGTAGGTTGCCCCCCAGAAGCAGAACCAATAAGTGACAGGTCAAGATTCAAATTTTAGAACTGGCCGACTCAAAAGTCCATGCTTTCTCCCACTGTTAAACCTAAAAGAACAGAGCACCAGGGCTCCTTTTTTTTCTTTTTAAATATCCCTACTCTACTGTATCTTTCTCAGTGATTCCAGATCTACACATTTCTTGGCCCACTCTAAATTAAAGATACTTAGTTTCTCATGTTTTAGTTATTGATCAAAGTAGTGAATTCTATTTAAGAAAAAAATAACATAAAGTTAGCTAGGTGTGGGAGGGTAGGCCTCTCTTATGGGTTGAATGGTGGCTCCCCCCAAAATACGTTGAAATCCTAACCCTCATACCTCAGAATGTAAGCTTACTTGCAAATAAAATCTTCATAAAGTTAATCAAGATAAAATGAGGTCCTTAAGGTAAGATCTATTCCAATATGATTTGTGTCCTTATAAAAAGGGAAATGTGGACACAGAGACAGGTAGAGGGAAGACAATGTGAAGACGCATCAGGAGGAGGTGACCATCTGACTGGAATGATGCATCTACAAGCCCAGGAACACCAGAACTTGCCAGAAAATCACCAGAAGCTAAGAGGAAGCAGGAAAAGATTCCTCTACAGTTTTCAGTGGCAGCAGAGCCCTGTAGACACTTTGATTTTGGACTTCTACCCTCCAGATCTGTGGAAGAATAAATTTCTGTTGTTTTGAGTCACTGAGGTGGTGGCACTCTGTTATGGCAGCCCTAGTAAGCCTCCAACAAATGAATCAAGAACTATAAAGCCTTGCTACTCTTAGTGTGATCCCGGAACCAGCAGCACCTGCCCCACCAGGGAAGACTGTGGAGCCCAGGCCAAACCGACAGATTCAGAATCTGCTTCTCACCAACGTCACCAGGTGATGTACATGCACATTCGTGGAGAAGCACTACTATAGAGAAGAGGGATTGCAAATGGAATAAACAGTAAATTTTTATGATCTGTAGCCAGAAAAAAAAGAAGAGGGAAAAATATTGCCAGATGGCATTTTTGAAATGCTGTTTCAGGACTTGAGGCTCCAGGAGGCGGGTGGAAGAGGGATATGTGTGCAGCTAGGCAGGAAGTGAATGTCTTCACCAGCAAAAGCCAAGAATATCCCTATGAAATATGCAGGGACCTGGAATGGCCAAGAAATACACAACAGGAGCAGACCCAGGATGACCTTGGGAAGGAAAAGCTGAAAGTATGTTCAAAATCAGAGGAAATCTAAGAGGTGAGTGTATGACAAAGGACAGAAGCAGAAGTACCATTGGCAGGCTCAGAGTAAAGCAGGTACATCTTTCTCTAATGTCTGAACAACCAGAGGGCTCCCAGGAGGCCTGGAACATAGCAAAACTCTTGGTTTTACAAAACCTTTTCATTAATTCCTATTAAGTAAATTTTGTCCTATTAACTAACTTCCCAAAAGTATGGAGTGAGGAGTGCTTCCCAAGGAGAAGCCCTAAACTGTCTAGCAGTTTCACCCAGGACCTCTGGGTCAGGGCTGGTGCTAGACTGGCTCCCTTCAAAGCACACAGGCCTGATTCAAGTTGGGGTCATTTGCTGAGTTGTGGGAACTTGTTCAACACACACAGGAAGATAAGGGACATAAAATAAGGGAGACATGATTGATCCCAGCTGAGATTTGGAGCAAGGGATGAAAATGCAAAGTGTCTGTTCCAGATGGCAAAAGTTCCAGAGTAGAAACTTCTCAATCTGAGTCTCGGCTTAGAGAGACCTCTGGAGTAGAGAAAATTGGAATTAAATGCCCAGAGGCTGAAAACAGGTTGATGAAGGTCTGAAGTTGGTAAACCTTACCAGCTGCTTCCTTCTAAGCAGATCCACATCCTGGTGATAAAATTCTTATCAGCCTAGTGGTAAATGGTCCATACAGTTTCAAATTGAGGGTTAAAGATTCTTTATTCTTTCCTTTTCCCATTTATGGACATCACATGCCCAAAATCAATATATTACAGCAACAAAAAAATTTTAATCTTTGGCTGGAAATAATCCAAATCTCTAGTTTTTCTCCAAATTCTTAATTTTAAGTCTCTCAAAGAATAGAACAACCCAATGAGTCATATACAGGCCTTTGTTTAACTCTGACAAAAATCAAATCATACATCCATTTTGAATTCTTCACTTTATAACAATTAAAATATTCACTAGAGATGAAAATTTTTAAATACACGTCAGTAGAAAATTTGTGACAGAATAAAATATCTGTTTTATACATAAAAGGGACTGCTGAAAACAGTTTTCTGCAATTATTCCATATGCGTTTACTTGGGATACTTAGTTGGGGTAATAACTAGGTGGGGTGGCCAAAAAAAATCTATTGAACTATTAAGATGAACATTCTAAATAGTTCACTTCAAGAACAAATGAGATTGGCATATCAGCCCTTAATAACCATAACACGGATTGTAAAACACTGAAAGGCAGAAAAGAAAATACTCTGGAAATGCTATTCTCCACCACCCTCCCCCACACATACACAGCCAAGATGCCTCCCATTTTTTTAAACACAGGAAACATTTGTGGGACAAATGTAGACTAAGAAGAACTGGATCATGCTCCCAAGTCAGCTGAATTTGAAATAAATCAGAAGCTAAGGACACTGATACCCTTGTCCTATTTCTTCCTCTCTGTTTGTCATTTTCAAGGCCCAATATTTAAAAACTGCAGCCTTCCATGACCTCTCCCTCTGAATTTCAATTTTTGTTTCCATTTATTGATATGCATTTTAATGCATATAAATAGATGTTGTGGACAAAAGAAGATGAATGTCTTCAGACACTGGGCCTGGGATCTTAACATTAAGATTATACTATTGGGCTTGCCTGGTGATGCAGTTGTTAAGACTCCACCTGCCAATTCAGGGGATATGGGTTTGAGCCCTGGTCCAGGAAGATCCCATATGCTGGGGAGCAACAAATCCCGTGCATCACAACAACTCAGCCTGTGCTCTAAAGCCCATGAGCTACATCTACTGAACCCGTGTGCCACAACTACTGAAGCCCACGCACCCAGAGCCCATGCACCGCAACAAGAGAAGCCACCGCAATGAGAAGCCTGCACACCTCAATGAAGAGTAACCCCCTCTCACAACAACTAGAGAAATCCCGCGTGCAGCAACAAAAACCCAACACAGCCAAAAATAAATAAATATTTTTAAATTAAAAAATAGATTATACTATTAATAGTTCACTTATGTTATTATTTGAAACAGTCTGATTCAAAGAGTACAAGAAGGTTGAAGATCAAATGATGCATTTTAAGTAGAAAACCTACAGTCAAAATGGTGAACAAGCATTGGTCGCGTCCCATCTTCATGCAGCAGCCCCACAAGGCGTCTGTGTGTACATGAGGGAATTCTATTCCTACCAACTCCTGGACTAAGAGCAGTCTCAGGATGGCCATTGGGTTTTTTTCAAAGTTTTTTTAATCAAGAGTTTGACCACTGCTCATGTGTATACACCACTGTTGAACTTTCATTTCCTAGGGAAACCCAGAATCATTCACTGTGTTGAAGGAACTTTTCTCAAAAAGGCCAAGATGAACCTAGTATTTGTCATAAAACAACTTTCCAAGCTGCCAACCTTGCCTTGGCTAAACACTCGTACATATCTGTGGGCTTATGACTTAACAGCATCTCATTCCATGGTCTCCAGACAATTGCAGTGAAGCAGGGAAAATGATGTCAGGCAAAGTCATGTGATGCATTTGTTTCATATGGACACAGTCATGGTAGAAGTAGACCTCTCACTCCAAATGGACTCTTCAGAGCAGACTGGGACATCACTCTCCTTGTCATTATAATGTGCAGCACATCATCATTGCTAAGCCGGTCCCCTCTCTCCCTCCCTCCTTCACTCTAAAGCAAGATTGTACATGTAACACTTTCACGAATGTTAAAAACAGAAATATGTTTTTCTGTGATTTTTGTTTTTTTGGCATTGCTTCATACCACCACTGATTCCTTCCTTCTCTTCAAACTTGATGAAATCATAATGATTCATAATCTTCAGTTAGAATGGTTGTGTGATACACTTAGGTAGGGGCAATAAGCCTATTATATTAAACAAAGAAATGGGTTTAAAAATAGTAGAATGATGGCATTCTTAACTAAATCTAATGTGTCAGAGACTCATACAAGACTTCAGTCCTATTTGACACAACTAAAATTAAGCCAGCATAAATGCCTCGAGCTTTGGAAATCACAGGTTTTCTTTTCCTGTAGAGGAACAAGAGGAATCAGGATGATGACTGTCACAGATATTTTGGATAAGAGGTGCGACTCTAACCTATGCATCTTCAAATTCTATGCAGCCAAGATGCTGACACTGAGGGCAAAATGACTGGAAACAAAAGGAATGAGAGATGATGAACTTGAAGTCAAATAATTTAATTTTAGTGAGTCATGTCAAGAGAAAACAGCATTTCAGAGGATCAAAAGGAAAGAAAAGGAATGTTGACAAGAGTCTATGGCCCAAATGAAGCAGAGAATTAATTACATCCTAAGAAGTAAAAGAAAATAAAGAAGTTGTCTAATTCAGTCTCTTCATTGTGCAGATAAGAAAATCGAGTAAGAAAAACACTGTGATCTACCTAAAGCCATTTGATTAAGAGCAAGAATAGAGATGGCACCTAAAGAACAACACTCCCAGTTCAGTTCTCTCTCTACCCTATGAAGGAAGATCCACACACATGAATAAAATTCTCCAAAAAAAAAAAAATTCTCCAAAAAAATTCTCCAGATTGCACCATTATAAAAATCTAATGATTATTGGGTTTCATCTATGAAAGCTACATCTTTCTCTATATTTAATTAGTAATATCCTAAAATAGATGAATTAACCTACTCACTGAGTTAATTTCATATTTTCAGGGTGTATATTTCAAATCTATTATTTACAGAGTGTTCTTTAAAAAATATAGAAATGTCCATAACACATACATATCAGGTTTGAACATCATTTTCTGTCATCCACCACAAAGTGAGACAGAAAAACACATATCCACTCTGTTAAGATGGTGCTACCAACATAAACGATCACAATTCTAGCTTCTATCTAACAACACTCAAATCCAAAACTGATTTTCCACCCCAGTTTCCCCCTTGATTATTCATCACCTGTCACAAAAGAAACATGTAACATTTCTTCTCTCTCAAGAACATCTTTGAACAGAGAACACAGTGTATCATACAAATATCACATTGACTACAATCTAACTGGAAACCATGTGGTCCTGACATTTGCTGCTGTCCCTTCTCTCTGCTAGCACCATATGCAAAATTTACAACCTGCCAGAGAGTACTCAACTTTGTCCAGGGACCCTCTGGTGGTGAGAAACCTCCTTGGGGATATAATTGTAGAGTTTTCGCAAAAGCAAATTTTTCATCTTGAAGAAGTTTGTCAGCACTCAGGCTGCGAGTATCCAGGCAACAGTGAGATGAAGCACAAGGTTGGTCACAGGGCTGGAGAGAAAAGATAGTAAGAATGTATAAATCAAATAAATGAGACCCATCATACATTTGACTAAGCTTAAGTACTGCTCTGACTGTAACACTGATTAGAAGAATTGTGAATAAAGAGAAAACTTAGCACCTTCTGGAGACTTACACTTTTTATTTCTCCTGACTGCCTGACACCCAGTTCCAGATCTATTCCTTTGCATCCTTGGTCACACTCAGAAATCTGTCCTTCTGCACCCACCACTCTGCTCAGTCTTCTCCAACCCACCTTCACCACAAGGCATCATGTCTCGTTGTTAGGAGAGAAATATTCATCTGAAAATGCAAGTGACTTGTAACCAGACTTAACAGGTTTGCCTTCCCAGAGGCATATTACATCTCTGAAAAGGAACATGTTGCTCCCCAAGAAATGAGTTTCGAGTGCTGGGATTTGGGCTGAGATGTCTGGGAGTTCAAAGGTCTTCACAGCACTTTGGAAATTTTACTAGATGTTTTTTTTTTTCCATAAACAGATACACTCAGCTCTAGGGTAGAGTTAGAATAATAGAAATCACATGAATTTAGGACATTTGGAACCCTGGTTCTGGTTCCCCAAAGTGAGAGTCAAGTAAATCATTTTACCTCTCCTCTTCCATATATTCTTCCTGCGGTACGCAGGCCTTTCACCGTTGTGGCCTCTCCCGCTGCGGAGCACAGGCTCTGGACGCGCAGGCTCAACGGCCATGGCTCACGGGCCCAGCCGCTCCGCGGCATGTGGGATCTTCCCAGACCGGGGCACGAACCCGTGTCCCCTGCATCGGCAGGCGGACTCTCAACCACTGCACCACCAGGGAAGCCCTGACTCTAACTTTTTAAAGGTTTCTTCTAAAGTAGGCATTGGCAAACTTTGTCTGTAAAAAGTCAGATAGTAAAATATTTTGGCTTTGCAGACCATACAGTCCCTTCAACTATGAAACCCTGCTATTGTAGGGGAAAAGCAGTGATAGGTGATACGTAAACAAATGGACATGGCTAGATTTGGCTCACAAGTTGTCTTTTGCCAATCCCTGTTCTGAAGACAAAGTGCCAAAATAGGGATATATGTTCATTACAAATATGAAAGAGCCAAGGCATCTGCTTTGAAATTAATCATTCATTCTTCCACCTCTTAGACTAAACAATATACTTGACGGTACCTGTTTCCTTGACTTTCATCTTAGCCTCCACATAAACTAGTTCTCTAACAAACAGCTCATATGCAAAGAGTAAAGATGATGTGCATTCTCACATAAGTGCAATCTATTCTCTACTCCAGGGTCCCATGCCTTGTGGGCAGGCCCGCCTGTTGTCAAAATGCCATTGGTAGCCCTGTGGAGGAGTGGCTTGCTGGTCAACACTTCTCACTTTCTCTCTCTGGGTAAGTGATAGAGAATAAGGCTCTGATGAAGGAAACAGGAGCTGATGACACAGGGTTTCTGATGCAAAGACTTCCAGACTGTGGCTCTCCCATTTTAGAGTAACTGAGTCCCTATCATCACATCCTGTATTTTGACCCTGCCAAATGCACGATTTCTAGGTGTTCTGATTATCCCTTTGGCTACCTGTTCTCTCCGTTACCCCTTGCCCTGTAGCCACCACTGCAGAACTTCTGTCATTGTCTTTGCTCTAGCCAGCAGGGGCAGTACCCACAAGGAAATATTAAACAGCAGCAGAATTATAATCCAAGTTATTTTTAGGTCACACTCCTCTGGAGTAGGTAGTGTCAAATCAGTGTGTCTACTTCAGCAACTCCTATACAACTGCATGTTAATTGTTAGGGTGTCTCCCACCTTCTGGTCTCTACCCTGCCCCCCTTGATCCTTCCAAACATTGGTTCCCGGCATAACCTGTCACCATGCTCAAATAGGAAAACACACAAACAAAAATAAAATTTAAAAATCTCTCCATCTCTACGTGTGTTACCATCATTAAGAGTCCACAATGCAGTATTATCTGGTATGTATCTCCCACAGGCTCAGATGTACAGCACTTTGCTTTCATTCACTTTAACCTTCTCTGTCTAAGAATCTGGATAAATGCTGGGGTGAAAGACCCACACAAGTAAATACAAAGCCGGGGTCCTTGTGCTGTGACTTCTCTCCCTGGGCAATGTGGATAACCAGGCTTGTAACTGTTCTACCTCCCGACCTAATCTTTCTCGAAGTTTCACCCATCTTTCCTCTCCAAACCCCTGCTGCTACCCAGACTTATTATCTATCACCTGGAACATTATCCTTCTAACTAATCTCTCTTGCATCTGTTTGCCCCATTTCACGTGTCCTCCACCATTAAGAATGTTTTAACTAAAGTGCCAACCTGTCCCTTCTTTCGCAAGTGTGTGGCCTGGGGACCACCATTATCAAAACAAGCAGGAGAACTAGTTTAAATGCATATTCCTGAGCTCCACCCTTGGAAATACTGAATCACAGTCTAAGGGTGGAGCTTAGCAATCTGCATATCTTCATTTCTTAACCCTTCTCCTTCCCAGCCTGTAATTGTCTTGTCTATTAAGTGTTAGAACCACTGGCTTAGAGGAGAAGATCCCATCTCCAAAGATAACCTGGCCTTTTACTGCATGTCCACAAAGTGTCAAACTGGTCCACTCACCCTTTCTCCTACCCTCACAGGTCCGGTGGTAATGTGATAGAGCTGGTCATCATGGTAGCTAAGTGTTTCTCCACGGTTTTTTTGGAAGCATAAGCTTGGACTCTCAGAGGTTCTGTTTGTCTTCTTGACTTTTGGAGGCGAGATTTTCCCTCCCACAAGCCCAGGGACTAGACTACAGCCCCCACCCCGTGCTTACACACAGCTTCCACCATGTGGGTGAAAGTTGTCTAATTGTGGGAGGACATGGAACTTGAGGCATGAGCTGTGTTCTTCCAGCTGCACCTCTGTTGGCATCCACTGGGAAAGCTGGTGGTGGGAGGACTGACTTCATCAAAACATTGCATCATCTATCTCGAAAGCTCCTCTGACAGCAGGGGCAGGGTCTGCATACCTGGGAACCAGGTTTGTGACTAGCTCAATACACATTTGCTGTATTAATGAATCATAGAAAGAAGCAATCAATCAAGAAAGGAACAAATAAATAAAAAGCCCAGACTCAGGGAGAGGGTGGGCTGGATACCTTAAAAGTCATTTTTGTTATGCACAACCATGATTTTTTTTAACATCTTTATTGGAGTATAATTGCTTTACAATGTTGTGTTAGTTTCTGCTGTATACAAGCATGATTTTTGACACAGTAATTCAACACATCTGCTTGTTGGTTTACTCTTTGGGAATGAGATTCTGGAAAAGATTGAGTATAAGAAATAGTATGAATTATACTCTCTTTCTGTGATTATTCCCTCTGCGATGTCACTATTAACCAAAGCCAATAAATAGTAAACTTCTCATTTATTCATTATTCCTACTGTTGAAATTATGACTATGCTCCAACACAACAGCTTCCCTCAATCATCATTTTGGACAAACAGAACATTCTTTAGAAGCATATGGATGTGTGGGTGTGGGTCTGTGGTGCGTGGTGTGGGGGAAGGATCATGAAGGCCTGGAAAAAATAATACTTTGAAACTCAAAAGGCAAATTGCACCTATTTCAGCAAATTGGAAATTGATGGTGTGTAACTCTGAAGGGCTTAGCAGTAGCTATTATTTCCATCCAGGCTATTATTAACCGGTAATATTTTCTCTAGTAAACATTCAATTACCATAGCAACAGGAGTCATGTCATGTGGACACAAGCACTCCCCGGCATTGCCAGAGAAACGGATGGTGTTTTAAATGAACTTTAGAAAATGTAAAGAGACTTGCCAAAAAATATTTTGGGAACACTAAATTCAATTTTTACTGGAGACAAAGGAAAGAAGAGAACTCTGATAAAGTGGAAACTTCACAAACTCCACTTCTGTTATACTGCACCTGGAACCTTCTCAGCAAGCACAGAAGTGTCTTTCCTCCTGTCTGAGCCAAACCCTCTGCTGTGCCCTAGGGGTCATCTCATGTCCCCTTCTCATGCACTTACTTGCAAAGTCAAATACAGCTTCTAAATCTTCTAGCTTCAGTCTCTTCCCCCACTATGTCTCCCCATGGATATCCTTTAAATTATCATTTGTATAGACAGGCAACGTGCCTGAAAAACATAGCAAATTGTAAGAGTACAGCACAATAAACTATTTCAAAGTGAACTAAAAACACACCTATGTACCCACTGCACAGTCAAGAAATAGAATACAGCAGTACCCAGAAAGTCTATATATACTCTAGTCTATATATTAGTCCCATGGCCTGAAAGGTAACTGCTAGGAGTTAATTTTCCTTGTGTTTGAAATTTATATAAATTGGCATTCATATTACACACTCTGTAGCATCCAACTTCATCCACTCAAAAATATAGGCAGTAGAATCATCCATATTGTTGCATGGAAGAAAAGTATATCCATTTCATTGCTCTATTAGTTTCCTACAGCTGCTGTAACCACAAAGTACGTTGCTTAACAGCAGTTTGTTGTCTCATAATTTTGGGAGCTAGATATCCAAGATCGAGGTATCAGCAGTGCTAATTCCTTGTAAAGGAAAATCTGTTCCATGCTCGTCTCTCGGCTTCTGGTGGTTTGCCGGCAATCGTTGGCACTTCCGGTCTTGTAGGTGTATCATTTTGTTCTCTGCCTTCATGTTCGCATGGCATTCTCCCTGTTTGTATCTGTCTCTCTTCACAAGGCATTCTTTTTATAAGGTCACCAGTCATATTGGATTAGAGACCCAACCTACTTCAGTGTGACTTCATCTTAAATAATTATATCTGCAATGATCTGATTTCCAAATAAGGTCACATTCTAAGGCTCTGAGGATTAGGACTCCAACATGTGAATTTGGAGGAGAACACAATTAAAGCCTTAACAAGTGCTATAAATTATTCCATTGTATAAATATATCACAGTTTATTTATTCATTCTACTGTTGTTGGATATTGTGTAATACCTAATTTGGGCTACTCTACAATGAGACCAGGGTCGATCCTTGACAAAATCAAAGAGCATGAAGTTTGCCTTTGACATTGCTTATTTCTTTGTGATGGGCATCCCACTGTATATTTTCCTCCCTTCTCAATGTCTTTTTTCTCTACAGATTCTATCCTGTTCCAGCTGCTTAACAATGAATAACAATAAGGTTTGCTGATTTGGTCTTCAGAAGTTACACCTCTGCCCAAATTTCCCTGTAGAAGGAGGTTCCAGAAG
This sequence comes from Phocoena phocoena, assembly GCF_963924675.1. Classification (NCBI taxonomy): domain Eukaryota; kingdom Metazoa; phylum Chordata; class Mammalia; order Artiodactyla; family Phocoenidae; genus Phocoena; species Phocoena phocoena. The sequence continues at coordinate 130,387,672 of NC_089222.1, forward strand.
ACCAGAAATCATTTAAACTGAATGGAATGCCTCTCTAGACTTGAACTTCAGAATGTGTGAAATATTCAGAGGAGGACTGGCATGATTTTTCCCAAATCAAACAGAAAACTCATGGAGACTTTCATTACACAATAGGACCCACACATAGTGTGCTAATAGATACCATGTGATAAAATGATAACAGGTACATCATTACTGCCTCAATAATGCTGCACAGAAAACATCCACTTCGACTATCCATAGCTTAGAACAACAATTATTTATTCTCACAGAACTGAGTGTCAGCTACAGTTTGGCTGAGCCAGGCTGGACTCCTGATCCAAGCTGCAGGATAGGTTCAAGTCTGCTCAACATTTTTTTTTCCCTGTGGTCCAAATTTCAGAGGCAAGAAAGGCAAGGTTAGTGTGCAAAAATATTTCAAGCCTCTGTTCAATTCAACGTCTCAACCTCACCTCAATTCAACATCTAATTGACTAAGGTAAGTACCATGACCAAGTAAACAGAAGTGGGGCAAGGAGGTATATTCCTCCATGGAGAGGAGGAGAGTGAATATTTGCTAAATAGTAAGGTAATCCACCACAGAAAAGATGAGAAATTTCTATGTTTAGATGACATAAGGTAGAGATAGAGACAAGCTAAAATTATTTGCCTCTGACTTGATAATTTTCTCAGATTAGCTAAGGACTTCTTAGGCTGAATATCTTTCCTGATATTCAAGATATAATGGTGAGCTGACAAGATACAATGGTGATTGCATTAGTTTGCTAAGGCTGCCATAACAGATACCATAGACTGGGTGGCTTAAACAATAGAAATTTACTGTCTCACAATTCTGGAGGCTAGAAGTCCAAGATGAAGTTGTTGACAGGGTTGTTTCTTCTGAGTCCTCTTTCTTGGCTGGTAGATAACTGTCTTCTTCCTATGTACTCACATGGTCTTACTTCAGTGTGTGTCTGTGACCAAATTTCCTCTACCTATAAGGACACCAATCATATTGGACTAGGGCCTACCCTAATGACCTCATCTAAACTTAATTACTTCTTTAAAGACCTTATTTCCAAATACCATTACATTCTGAGGTACCAGAAGTTAGGATTTCAACATATGAATTTGGGAGGGACATAACTCAGCCATAACAGTTGCCAAGAGCATAGGCTCTGGAATCAAAGAGAAGTGGATTTGAATCATGCATCCACCACTTGCTAACTGGATGACCAACTTTTCCAAACTCTCCAAACCCCAGCTGTCCCATCTCTAAAACTGGAGATCATAATATCTCCTTGCAGATTGCTTTGCCATTTCTTTTAGGAGTAAATGAGATAAAACACATAAATTACTGTCACAGTATCTGACACAGTATTATAAAACTCACAGATAATTACAGCTGCTGTTATATAACATTTAACATATAATGTATTATATAACATACGACCAATTTATAAAATTATGTAATATAAAAATCCCCTTTTATCCCAATGAAAACAAGATACCTTCATTTGTAGGCCAGAAACAACCCCTAAATAATTTTATACATTTTTATAACAACATGTTCTTTTTAATTTAAAAAAAAACCCACTTTCTTAGTCTTTCCCTACAAAGGTCTTCTGAGCCAGGTTTGCACATTATTTTGCAGCTGAAGAATGTGGAGCACATGGAAGTTTAGTGATTTGACTGGCAACATGGAGTTAGTGGAAGATAAGCTACTACAAGAATCCAGTCGTTCTCTACAAGCTTGGCTCACAGATCTCAACTGAACTGACTTTACTCCTTTCTTTGCTTTGATGATCATACACAGTTTGATTGGAAAGTTACACTATAATTTCACAGTGATTACATGCCCCTGAAGATCATTTTGTAAGTAAATGTTTTGAAACCAAAGATAATCATTGTTATGTGACCATAACCCTTTTTCTTATGCCATATTCTCCACCAAGAATTTAACCAAGCTAAAGTTACACTTCGGAGTCTCAGTAGCCTGCTCTGGGCTCTGTTCTGCAGTTCTGGAACTACAATGTCGTCAGGCTATCTGGAGATGCATTACTATTTTCTGGCCTCTGGGATAACCTCTATCCTTTCCACTTAAGCACAAATACAAAGAAAGCTGCCACAGTGCTCTCAACACGAGAGCTCTCAAACACAGCACGCTAAGATGAATCAGAACACAGGCCTTACATAAGTCGTTCAAAAGTGGAACATCCTGTCCAGAAGCTCTGAAATGTGCTCCCAATATCTGGACATACCAAAGGTCCTCCTCCCTTTTTAGAAACTTCCTAATTGCTTGGCCACATTGTCTCCAGGAACATTTCCAGGTTTGAGAATTCTGTACTCTAGGTTGGTAGCTCAGAGCTACCTCTACCTAATAACTCCAGAGGGTAGCTCAGAATTGTAGCATCCTGAGTTCTCTATTGACAAATAAAGCAATAAACTACAGTATTGGGTAATAGGGACCCCTGTTCTAGGTAGTCTATCTTTCCTGCATTTTCAAACCTGCCTGAAATTTTATAACGAGTGATAAAAATTTAGATTGTACCCATTTATAGACCTACAGAGTGAATAAGCAATTCTTTACCGATAAGATTATCCTTCTGGCTCATAAGTCCCAGAGTAAAGAGCAAAAGAGAAGTATCTTGACAATTACATCTGCCTTTGGCATTGGACAATAAATTATATTTATCAGCTACCATTTTTCCAGAGTCACAAGAGAAAATGTGACACTTTTTTAAGATAATAACTAAAAAGGCTTACAGTTTACATTCCTTCAGTCTCTGTCACTTAGTTCTTAGAACCCTGTCTCACTCTTCTGTTGTCATGTGGTAAAACTCATCTGGAACACATAATGTTTATATTGATTTGCCTTTTTATTCCATTTTCACTGTTTGGTGTAAAAGCAAAGGCTTTCTGGACTTAATAATGTTTTTCACTCATTTCGTGGCAATGATTTTTAGAAACAGAAATGATAGCAGTTTCCATATTCACAGTTCCCAATAAACTTGTCATCAAAAGTTCTCAAAGAGCTCTCATTAATCACTTTTAGTCATTTCTTCCATGCAAATGAAGAGGGCTAGAAATGATTTGAGCTGTGCTTGCAGTGGATTCCATGGCAAAATCTGAAATAATATTGCTTTTTTTTTTTCAAAGAATTGAAGATGTCCCTCTATAATTCCTAGATACTGATAACACTAGGGAATCTGGCTTTCCTGACGACAGGAAAATAAAGAGAATGCACCTCCTGTTTGAAGCGGGAAAAACAAGAAAAAAAAAAACAACAAAGCACCTTCTTTAGAACAGTCTTAGGAAAACATATAAGTTAAGTTTAACAGTTTGTATTGTGCTCATTTGAATCCAATGGATATTGTTTTGAACATTGAACTACTGAAATCGAGATAAACAATGGAGAGGATCAAAATTAAAAGTTAAATCCTTGCATGTGTGTGGATGTGTGTCTCTGTGTGTGTTTTCTTCAAATGGGCAAACCAGCTTGTACTTTCTTTCATCTGAAACCTGCTTTGGCAAGGATTGCCTTTCCAGAACTTCGGATAAACTATTTAGGTGGGATTTCTGGATTGGTTGCTGGAAATACAATCCCAATCGGCTCCCTGATTTCCTGTGTAACCTGGAGAGCTGTACCCTGTTTCCTCATCAGTAACTTTATTAAATGTGGTTGGGGGTGAGGGCGGAGCGGTGGGAAAGTCACACGGAGATCAAGAGGGCAAAGGGAGAAACACAAGGGATCACTTTTTTTAAGAGCAGTAACGTAGATTGCCTGAATATCTCATCAAGCCTTCATGGGCCACACATTTCTGCTGGGAGAGTTCATTATAAAAAGCAAGAAAGAGAAAAGATTTTGTAGGTACATCTATATATCCCAAAACTATTATAGTTCTTTAAACTTAGGCTATGGATAAGATATAGAATGAAGGTGGAGTGGTATATGTTTCTACATATCCACGACCCTCTCTCCCCAACTAAAGCCACTAAACCATCAGATTTGCAAGCAGAGAAGAGTGAGAATGTTATTTAAGTCAGTTTAGCTTTCTTAATGTGACTGTGAAACAGTGGTTTTCAACCCTGAGTGGGCATCAGAATCTCATCTAAATCTTTCAAAAAATATAAATGTTTGGCTCCTCACTTACACTACTGAATCAGAATTTCTGAAATACTCATAAGTCCCCACAGGTAATTTTGAGAAGCAGCCAAAATTGGGAAATATGTAGGCCTGAATGATTCTGATTTTTTTGGAACTCATAAAGAACATTCTAATCACTGATTGCTATTTTTCCTTACTCATTTTAAAAACATTAATTAGACATAGTCTGAATTAAGCACTTGAGTTTGTATTGAATAGTTACAATAGGTACTTTCCTGCCTAACACTGTCCAAAAAAGTTATTTGTATTTCAAATTCCTACCACCCCACCATGTAGATCAGCAGAATCTTAGCCCTTGAAAATATCTTTCCCTGGGTCAAGGTTTCTCAGCCATGGCACTATTGACATTTTAAGTTGGATGATTCTGTTGTGAGGGACTGCCCTGTGCATGATGGGATGTTTAGCAGCAACCCTGGCCTCTGTCTACTAGGTGCAGTACAACACATTCTCCCCCAGTTTTGACAAACAAAAATGTCTCCTTCATTGCCAAGTGTCCCCTAGAGGGCAGAATCAGCACCAGCTGAGAGCCACTGATTTGTCTGAATGGAGGAAACACACAGCAATAACATTAGATAAAATATTTCTCACCCATCAAGCTTTCCTTGACTTGGGTCTTTCAGAACAATCAGGGGATCTTCCTGATGCTCTGGCATCAATGGAACAGGTTCTCCCTACTGCTACGACCACTTGTTGCATCCTTTAACCACCTCTACTCTACTATCCCTGCTGTCTCTACCATGGAGAGGTAATTACTAACCATTAATCACTGCTCCATTCCACCATCTCTAGGGGCAATCATGGCACTGCTAAAGGCTATTCTCCTTCCACAGACCTCTCCTGTGAAGCTATCCCCTCCAAGTTAAGTCCATCTCAAAGAATTAACTGCTAGAGGCTCTAGACATCAGGCATCACTGTGACCTTGGCACAGTAATTTTTTTTAACATCTTTATTGGAGTATAATTGCTCTATGATGGTGTGTTAGTTTCTGCTTTATAACAAAGTGAATCAGCTATACATATACATATATCCCCATATCTCTTCCCTCTTGCGTCTCCCTCTCTCCCACCCTCCCTATCCCACCCCTCTAGGTGGTCACAAAGCACAGAGCTGATCTCCCTGTGCTATGCGGCTTCTTCCCACCAGCTATCTACTTTACATTTGGTAGTGTATATATGTACATGTCACTCTCTCACTTCGTCCCAGCTTACCCTTCCCCCTTCCCCTGTCCTCAAGTCCATTCTCTAGTAGGTCTGTGTCTTTATTGGCACAGTAATTTGATGGACCCTGAAAAAGAGTGAATTCTCTTCCTTCTGAGGCATAATAACTATGTTTAATTATTTGTCATTGTACTTTTTCATTTCTTTTACCATATTCTTCCCTGAATAACTGAAGTAGCAGGGAGGGCTTTCTTTATACAATCCTGGACAGATATAGTCTGAAACAAAGTTACTTGAAGCACTGGATAGGTTTTGTAAGTCAATAGTAGAAGCAAATGTCATGAAAGCCAAGATGGTACATATGCCCATTCTGGGACTCAAATTACATCCAAAGGATAAGAAGGTAAATGGGAAAGTGAAAATCTTGAGCTGACAAAATTTAAATACTAAATTGATAAATGTAAAGGCAGAGTAATTATTTCAACTTAAATTGGAAATTTGGGTTTTCCTTGACAGTGGCAAGGAAGCTGTTATTTTTAGGCTTGGGTATAGAAAAGTTATTTTAAAAAACATATTTCTGCAGGTGTGAATCTGTAAATGTTTAATGACAACCCCTACACTATATTCACCCTGGACAAAAGCCTCTGAACTCCCCAAATGATCTTCCCACTTCTGCTTGAGCCAACAGTTTTTCCATTTCCCCCTCACTGGAAAAGCAAACTCAATTCTATGGCAATAGTTTTTTTGTCCAAAAGATTGGTAATATCATGTAAAACTTTTGAGTTCACAAAGTGCTTTCTTGTCCATTATCTCAACAATTATCTTCATTTTTCAAATAAGAATCAGGCAAAGAAAGATGAAGTAACTTGCTCAAAGTTAATAAATGACAATTCTCAGACTACCATGTTGATCTGCTGATTTAAACACTGTGTACTGTACAATGTAGCCTGGTAGCTAAATATTCCAAAGTGCTTTCGGTTGACAGGAAATAAATTTTATGAGTATCTTAGATTATAAAATAATTGAAGCAGAGGACCACCTTCCATGTTTGTTGATTTGCATCATTTGGTACATAACAAAACAATATTGCAAAGGGCACAGATGGAAATGAGATCCTTGCAATGTTATGACAGCATCTTGGCTGGCTTCTTAACAATCTATTTTATTTTATGTAGGCACCACTTTCTCTTGTCAGATCCCTGGCTTGACTTCCTTTTCATTCTGTGCTGTTTTTGCTGCTGCGGATCTCTGGGATAAGTCTCATCACGTACTGAAAGCCTGTGTCCTGGAATGGTTTGTCTTACAGCCCATATACTGACTATTCAAACCTCCCTGACCCCTTCCTCTAAAGGTCAGTACATAATGGAATCATTGTCGCTCATGCTCAGATGCAAATACTGTGTTCAGTTTTATATTCCATTCTAATGAATACGGTGAATACATATCATTCCTCTTCCTGTCTACACCCTTCCCAAGGATCTATAAAAAGGGAGGGGACAGGTGGGGTTTTCCCTTTTTTTAATCAGGTTTCCTGGAGTTTTCTATTGTTTCAACTGGGAATAGTCTACTAATAAGCAATTAATATTCTGAATTTATCATCTTATCACAGAAATTTCCAAATCCTTTCTGATAAATAGAAATCATTTTCCAAATGTTCTCAAGGGAAGCAGGAACATCCCTAACTACTAGTCTCCTGGTACAAGAACATTTGGTCATCCTAGTTCACAATCCTGATACAAAAATTTTCACCCAGTATAAAAGGCAACTGCTTAATATTAGTTATGACTAGGAAAATTTAGGGACAAAATACCATTAGTGATGCATTTTATTAACTGGATATTATTCTCATTCCTTCACTGCTGCCTATTTATGGAAACTTATGGGTAGGTGAATTATGCTAGTTACAACTATTAGAAAAACAAATTCTCTAAATAAAATTCTCAGTAAATTGGGTAGAAGGAGAGAAGAGAGAGAGGAGAAGGGGAATGTGAAAGATAAGAAGCCCATAATTATCATCAGTACAGAGTGAATTATTACAGCTATAGATTTGGCTTCTCTTAAACTCTGGAAGCTTGGCAAAAAGATCTAAAACTGCAGGGTTTTTCCAATGAATGTGTAAATATAGTATGAACTGTCATTTCTATAAAAGCCCTTTGAGATTGTATGAGACTGTATTTTTGGCTGTTTAAGGCAATTTCATCTTATTCCATGACTACCACCAGCTGAGGCTTCTTCCTTTGCCTCCTCCATAACCAAAGGTCTACCTGACATCTCTGCTTAATGGTTCACTGGTACCAGAACCTCATATATCCCAACTGAAGCAATGCCTTTAAGTAAAATGGAACAAGCATCTGAAATTCCTAAACTTGACATATTTTATGTCTATTAAAAAATATGTTTGACAGGTGAATACAAAATAGAATATGCTAGGGACTTCCCTGGCCGTCCAGTTGTTAAGACTTTGGGCTTCCAATGCAGGGGGCGTGGGTCTGATCCCTGGTTGGGGACTGAGATTCCACATGCTGCAGATGAAAAAAAAAAGTAGAATATGCTACTATAAAAACCTAAATTAACTATATGGGAATGAGAACATTAATACCTTAGTTAGTATTATTCCAGTGTTTACTTGCTTTTTTGATTCTCCTAAAGGAATGGGTAATTATTAGGCTAAAAAATTGATGCTATTAAGTACCTTTATTATAATCATAATGTGTTCCTCTGACACCATTTTCCCCTAAAACTACTGTGTGTCTTCCCTCCTTCTTCCTATCCTTATTTGCTTACTTATTACCCTTCATTTTATTTACTTTATTATTTAGGATCTTTAAGGCTCAATTAATTAAAAATATATGATCAACTATCTAAACAAACTTCTTTATTTTCAAAAACAAATATGGATTACCAGCCATTTAAAAATCAAAATATTCAATATATCAGAAAATAGACATTACTACAAGTGGGCTTATTTTTGCTTATTTGTAACACTTGGTTACTGTTCTAATCTAACAGTTCATAGAGATAATCTTTACTTTAAGCAATCCCATAATGCTGTTAATGGTTTTATTTTTTACACTTGACCCATCCATAAAAGTACCTACATGACATTATAATTTAGCATTATTAGTGGTTAAATTCCAAGCTAAAACACTCAATTAGAATGAGACCTCTGATTCTTGAATCAATGATTTTCGTATGTTCTATTTTTAGAATGTATAAGTTATGTAGTCTGTGGTGTGTCCAATAGGGTGAACATGATGAAATGTATAAAACCTTACAAGTAAGAATGAGGCCCATTAGTCAAATTGTGCTTTTATTCTGTAAAGGCATTACATCATGAGTCATTTAGAGGAAAGGGTAGAGTTTCCTCTTGAATTCATTACAGCATGAAAAGTAACATTTAGAAGGTAGAGTATACAAAATGAAATTGTACCTCTCAGGTATATGTATTTTTCCCATGAGAAAGTACACCTTCTATTTAAAAAGAGACCAACAGTATTCTTTCTCTAATTCTTAATGTAAAAATAACTGGAAACCTATGAGCTCATTAGTAAAATCTCTAGGACTCCTGATGCCAAAAAGAGGGAGTGAAAATCAAGGCCATACAAATATATAGCAGAGATATTGTTTCATTTAGGGTAATAGTATATGTAGATTTTTTAACTTGAGTCTAGAAATTTTTCTAGCAACAAAAAAATCCAGTCAAAACATATTTCTTGAAGAGCGCTGGGTAAATAAAATGGATGGCTTCTCTCACATTCTTATCTTATGATTTACCAACTTAATATTCAGGAATTTCCAAAATATATATCCTTGATTAAACATTGAAACACCTGAAAATTAAAATTTTAATGTAATTTTCTGTGACCTAAATTTATGTCTAAACTCTTTCTTTCTTGCAATAGTTATTTTTTTAAAAGATGGCAACAAGAAGGCCATAATATAAAAAGCTAGTGGGTATCAGTTCTCTTCTCTTCTAACCAATATCCTAGCCTCTCAGTTTTCTCATTGTAAATGGAGAATTTTACAAATCCTTACCTATTTTACAATGTTACTATGAGAATAAATTCAAGTGACGTATGTGAAAGAATTAGAAACCTGAGCTATATCAGGATCATGTAATGAATAGTTGAGAGAATTTAAACATATTTAACCTGGAGAAGAGATGACTTGGGTTGCATGGAATAGATGTCAACAAATATTTCAAGGATTAATCCATGGAAGCAAGATTAGAACTACTCAATATTACCTTCAACACACACACACACACACACACACACACACACGCGTGAATGCACACACAAACTAATAGCTATATATTAACAGAGAAATGGGTTGGAGTCAATGGAAAGGAAGACATTTCTAAAGAACTTTGAGAAGTATGAGTTTCCCTACACCGGAGGTGTTCAAATATAAGTTAATAGACATCAAACGTTATTATAGGAGCTGAAGAGAAAGTTAATTTACCAAAGGGCAACTGGACTATATGATCTTTATGTCTCTTCCAGAGTTAAGAACCTAGAATCTTGAAATGTATAGAGCATAAACATATAGAGTTACTACTGATCTTGTTATTTTTAATGTTCTTTGCATAAGTGCCCAAACTACCTGAAGTGTGGACTTTTTCACAGGGACAGTATTTTTTTTTTTTTTTTTTTTTTTGCGGTACGCGGGCCTCTCACTGCCGTGGCCTCTCCCGCTGCGGAGCCCAGGCTCCGGACGCGCAGGCCCAGCGGCCATGGCCCACGGGCCCAGCCGCTCCGCGGCATGCGGGATCCTCCCGGACCGGGGCACGAACCCGCGTCCCCTGCATCGGCAGGCGGACTCTCAACCACTGCGCCACCAGGGAAGCCCGGGACAGTATTTTTATACCTTCATCATCTCCATATGAAGGAGAAACTAAGCAAGCAGAAGTGCTAGAAATGTTAGTAGGAGCAAACCACCAAGTACGTAAATACATATGTAACAGGCTGGAAAACTGGGCAGGGAGGAAACTCACAAGAGAAGGATAAGGGCTTACCTAATGACATTGCTTTGCCCTGGGATTAGCTCTGTGCCTGCAAAAAAATGAAGAAATAAATAGGTCACTTATATGGCTTGGGTTTAACCAAATTGATAGGATCAGTGATGTTGAAGTCTTTGTATCTAACTGTGAATAGATAAAACTTGTGTAAAAAAAAATCATTTAAAGTGATTTAAATCACTTTAAATCATTTAAATTATTATAAAGAATAAAATTGGTAATCACTAAATTAAATAAATTGCATATAGATTAGTTAATTCAGGCCCTAACCTTTCTTTTCCTCAATATCATTGTTCCTTGTTGTTGTTTTTCCATGAATTACCCAGATAATTTCCTTAAAGCTCTATATCTTTGCCTTTCTGCAAACACCCTGGGTGAGCTGTGAACACAATGCTAACACTCCAGCAGTGTTCTGAAGAACTTTGGCAACATCTAGCCTTTTGCTGGGAGGCCTGGAACTGCCTCTTAGCCCAATTTTAATATCAAATTCAAAATATACTCAATATTAAATCAAAGGGACATAAAAGTTTATTTAATAAACATGTTAGGGTGTCGTGCTAGAAGTTGGAGCCATGAAGATAAACATCACCAACAATGAGATCTTGTCATTCAACAGACCCATTTCAATCTCTCCAGGTCCCACCTTAAAATATATATGTACACATATTCAGGAGTCTCAGATGAATCCTTCATAAGGTACTTGTGTACCTTATTATAAAGAAATTTCACAAATATGGTAAACATTTATCCTAAAAGCCCTTTAAATAGAGTACCATGCTGACCCATAAATTTTAGTCTAGATCAAATGGCAATTTTATAAAGTTTTTTATAATAAAGGCATATATATATAACCCTCTAAATGAAACTTATTTCAAGTATTATTTCTTAAATTAGCTTTTAACTATAAATAGTTGAAAAATCAATTTTAGATAAATATGGCAATAGAGTTAAGCTGTGGCTTGCCTGAAAACTCAGATATTACTGTTCAAATATCTCACCAGAAATGGAAACTCAGTGAAATCTAAAGTTCTCGAAATGTTCAAAAGTCATCCTATTATATAAACAGCAATAATTCATTCCTTAATCTTTTTTTTCTTTTTAGCCACTAGAGTCCACTAAAATAGTTATCCATGTTACAAATCATTTCAGCAGAAAGAAAAGCTCAGAAAATTAAACATATTTAACTGTCTAGAAACCATCAACTAAACAAGAAGTTCAAACTAAAATTTTGAACTTATAAGATGATAACAATTATATGTGCTTTATTCAAATCAGAAAATATCAATTTGTAGCAACTAAATAGAGTCCATATGAAGGAAGAGATGTAAAAATTCACCTCTTTCCTGGTAGCTCAAAATAAAAATGGAAATACAAAAATGTTTGAACTTGGATGAGACACAACAACAGGCAAGAACAACTTGTACAGAATTTTTCGTTGCCCTTGTTTCATCTTCTTCCTCTCTCCTTTATTAATCTTGATTCTCTTAATATGGGGAAGAAGGGCAGTAAGATGGGAGTTGGGGTGAGTAGACAGAATTGCTGGGAAGGAAAATAACATGGGCACCTTCTTCTAAGAACTGGGTCTTTTCAATTTATAATTCCCCAGGGTCTAATATAGTTCTTATAACAAAACAGACATACAATAAATATACATAATGGAATTAATGTTTTCTTCCAATCTTTGAGTTTCATTTCTCCTCCTTTCTTCTCCTCATTCTTCTTTCCTTTCACCTCCTTCTCACACCATTACCCGATTTAAGCATATGTCTTTCAAAAGCATAGCCTACCTCCCAGATACCTTTTCTAGATGAATTCAAGCTCCTAGATAAAATTGGAAGGCCATAAAAATATCAATATCTGGAGATAAAAATAACTAAAAGGGTAAGTACTCTTTTAGTTCAGAGCCAGGCAGGAAAATTCTTGCCCTATCCATCATGGTCTGCCCAATCCCATTAATTTCTTGGTCTGGTTTTGCTAGGGGATAAAATCTGGTTATGCTGACGTAAAACACTCAATTTGCTGGTACACCGACCACCTGAGTCAGAATCACCTGGCATCCTTATTAAATATACAAATCCCAGGGTCTCATCCCAGACCTGTTCCATAAGAACTCTCTGGGGAGCAGAGACATGGATATTTGCCTTTTTCTTGAGCTCCCAAAGTGATTTCTCAATGCAAAATATAGTTTGAAAAACACCATTCTAGAACATCTGACCCAATTTCTAACTTCCTAGAACTTAGGTTTTCTCCACATTTTCCTCAAGAAGATTTTTATTCATTCATTCACTATTTATTAAAGGCCTGGTTCAGACTTCCAGATTCACAAAGAAAATTAGCCTGAGTTTAAATATGTTAAGTGTCTTTAACCTCCTACAGAAAAGTACCTGCTTAATCAAGGAATTAATATATTCTTCAGATCATGGATTTTTAACTTTATTAATCAAAATTTAATTAATTTTTCCTTTAGAATAAATTTCTAATGGCAAAAGCAATTTCTTAAATGTTTCATTTGAATCCACCATTATGAATATCAATGGCTCCATAAGAAAGGTTATAAACATGGTACATTAATAAAGAGTGAGGGACTTCCCTGGCAGTCTAGCAGTTAAAACTCTGCTCTTCCACTAAAGAGGTCACGGGTTCGATTCCCCCTGGTGGGGGAACTAAGATCCTGCATGCCATGCGGTGCAGCAGCCCCCCAAAAATAAATAAATAAATAATGAATGGCTTATTTGAATCAATATTGATACAGAGGATTCCCTTTGGGGTGGGATAGGGAAGGTGGGAGGGAGACACAAGAGAGAGGAGATATGGGGATATATGTATATGTATAGCTGATTCACTTTGTTATACAGCAGAAACTAACACAGTATTGTAAAGCAATTATACTCCAATAAAGATGTTAAAAAAATAATGATACAGATCTAATTTGGAAGCATAATTTCCATCACACCTTCCAGCATGATGGCCTTCATGGGTGTTACACCTGTGTAGTTACACGGGGTCTCACTCTCAGAAGAGGCCCAGCACTTGGTTTAATATACTGCTATTGCCTTCTTGAAATTATTAATAATCCAAACTTTGAACCTGAGTTGTGTAAGCTGAGCCCACTGGGACCATGAAGGATGTGCATGAGCAGAGGAGATACAACCCACTGGAAAGCAGCCAGCACATGTGTGGGCTTAGGAGGTGAGCTCAGCCCATCACTGCTGGAGGTGGGTAGCGTGGCGCATCTGGACTGGCTAATCATTGTGCACACCTGGGGTAACTCTGGGCTCCTCAGGGCTTCCAGGAGCAGCCATGGTAAGATCGGGACCCACATTGGCATTGACAGTGGCAGCAATAGCAGCAGTGACAGCAGTGGCTGCAGCCCTGGAGGAAAGGAGGGCCTCCCATGGGGGAAGGACCCTCAGTGGGAAAGCAGTTGGTCTGACCCTGCCTGGAGCTCATCCTCACAGCATCTGCACAGCTATTAACTCTCTGGACTAGCACAGGGACAGAAACTTCCAGTACACAAGCAATAAACTTTGTCAGTAAATTATTACAAAGTCAAAGTGGACATTGCAATAAGACATATCAGGGAGCTATTAGATTTGTCAGAGTTTAGAGCCTCTCATTTTGAAAATGGCTGCAACATTGCAAAGCAGGTATCTGCAGGCTTCGGAAGGGAAATTTAAAGACCATCACATTTCATGTAAAAGATGTAGTATTATTATTTTATTCTGGCACAGAAATACTGTATTTTGTATTTGCAAGTTTATGCTGTTATACATTTATCACTATTACTCCTATTTCATTTTATAAATAACAGAATATTTTTTAAGGAAAAAGCTGTATATTTTACTCTTTCAACTGAACTTTGTAAATTTTCTTTTTTGAATGAGGGACCCTGCATTTTCACTTTCAATTATGTCCTGAAAATGACATAGACATCCCTGCCTGAGAGGAAAAGGCCTTTGAGGCCATTTTACAATTGGGAGGACTAAAATCCGGGAGGGTTAAATAGCTTGGCCATCATCCCAAAGCCAGCTAAGGAGAGTCGGTTCCTAGACTTAGAATTTGAGAAGATAGAGCCTTGAGCCCATCAAGAACCCACCTAGAACCCATCTAATTATGAGAAGGAAAGACTCAGGAGTACTTGTCTGGTTAATAATAACCACAGGGAAACAGAGGAGCAGCCAACGGTACACAGTCACCAGGGACAGCAGAGGAAACTAAAAAATAAGCATGCTCTCAGTGCCTGGCATCCAGCAGAGAAAGGAGTCCTCAGATTCAGCAGAAACTATTTGTCTTTTTCTTCTCAGTGAAAACCTGCACTCTTTGGTGATTGCCTGTGGGCACCAGCCAAAATCCCTGTGCATTTTAAGTAACTGAGGCCTATTTTGTATACCATCACTTCCAAAATTGTAAGGTGCACACTGATCACCTGGGGATCATGTCAAAATGCAGATTTGGATTTGGGAGATCTCAAGTGGAACCCAGGAATTTTCCTTTTTAAGCAGCTCCCAGGTGCTGCTGCTGTTGCTTGTCTAGCCATCATGTTTTGAGAGAAAAAGTTAGAGAGGCCACTTCACCCTAGAGCAGTGCAAATGTGATAGTGTGTACTTACTATGGTGCCATGTCAGTTGTGAAAATACTGACATAATTCCATAGAGATTAATAAAGAGCCATTGACCAAGGTCCACTCTCCCTGGTAATCCAGCTTCTCTCTAGGCCTCCCCAGGAGCCAGCAACAATTGGCAGATTCCACTGGGGCCCTCCAGAGTGTATTCAGAGCTGCCAGAATTCATTCTGATGGGTCAGTGACAGGCTGATCAGTTGTTCACTGTTCCAACTGTCACTCTGGGAAAGGGATCCCATTAAATAAGTGTTAGATGACCCTGTGGAAAGAGTTCAAGACTTGCTGCAGTATAGACCCCTGCTTATCTTTCCCCAAACTTATTCAACTACTGGTCCTTTTTGGACAAATGTTGATCTAGCCCACCCCACTCATCTTGCTCATGAGAAAACTGAGAATTAGAAAGTTAAGATTATTCACCCAAAGTCCAACAGCTAGGGAGAAGCCAATGCAGGGTCAGAAAACACTTCTCACTCCCAAATGTCATGCCCTGTTGAATTTTCCTAAGATAAAAGATGATTTAGTCTGACTCCCATAGACTGGTGACAATCTATAAAGTTGATATTGTGAATCAGTTAAACTATTTGAATTAATGTTACTTAATATACAGCGCCATTTCTTTAACTTCAAACTCTTAGCCTTGAAATATATTTTTATCGGAGCTTTAAAGATATTATAGGAAAATTCTCCTGTATCTAAAAATTTTAGGTCATACTGTTCAAAATGCCTCATTGCAGATGCAGAATTGAACTAAAGTGACTTGCTTAACATTACATAGCTATTTAGTGACAAATCCAAGACCAGGACCCAGATCTCTTTACTCTCCCTACAGCACTCACTCCTCACAACCACAACTGCATTCACTTTTATTTTTTAAGGCAAGTATCTGCGTGAATGACCAGTTTAGCACAACGCAAGCTGCCGCGTAGCCAGTGTAATCATGTAACCTGACTACAAGTTTACATTTCTCCAGGACAGGTCTGAACAACCACATCTGAGAAGTGAGGGGAGCTTAGCAATGATGTACTACTGTAGGCTTGAGGAAACTGCCCTCTACTGGGATGCAGAGGGTCATCCCTTAACTGTACCTAAAGGAACAGTTTTTGAAAAACGGGGACTGAATCATTGAGTTCCCTGAGGTTCAATGAGAAATAAAGGGAATAGGTGGAGATATCAGTAGATGGAAGTAAAATGTCTGGCCATGTGCCTTGATAGAAAATTATTTTCCAGCTGCAATCATATTCACTTTTACAAGGGCATGTGCAATTGTAATACCCACTGTCCAGCATCTGGCTTCTCCAGCATGGCCTAAGGGCATATCTGTTACTGGGCTGGATACTCTCTTGTGAGAAATCTGGGAGCTACATTCCCTGCTTCACATCCACCCCAAACCACGAGGACACAGTGGTTACCTTTGTGTTACCAGATAAGATTACAGAAGGAATTAGAGAGGTGCCTGTGATTCCGTTTAAGGCCAACGTAATTGCTACAACCTCGTCATTGAAGGGCTTTGCGGAGGAAATAAACATCATCAGGTTGCAAGGGTGATTTTCCTGTCCAATCCTGAAAAGGAACTGCCCTCAATAAATCATCTTCCTAATGGAAATGACAGAATTATTCTCCCAGGAGGGGTCAACCAGGAGGACTGCACAAACCACACGTCCCTCTCAAGGGTAATAGGAAGGAAACGCACAGCCATCGCTGCCTGGGAGGATCTAAGGCTTCCTAGGGACTGTTCATATCTCTCCCTCTGAGGTCACTTTTAATGCCTTTTACAAGTCATTGTTTACATATAAAGATAGAACTCCTCTTAGTAAGTAGGCTGTATGTGTTTTGTTGGTTTTTTTTTTAAACTGTCTCTGTGGTTAATCACAGAGGAAAGGGAAAAAAAGACCATCATGTATTTTAAGTAAAAAGGAAAGGTGTAAAATTAATGTAAAGTAACTTTGTATTAATGATGCCAGCAAAAATTAAATAATATTGGGGGAAAAAGTCAACTGGTAACAGTGGTAGCTTTTGTGTAAGATTGTATGTGATTATCTTTCCTTCTGTGTGTTTTTTTAATTTTAAAATTTTCTATGCTTTAAAATTGGATTTTAAGATACTTGTTATTTAAATTCATTTATTCTATAATCCGTAACTTAAAGTAAGGGTTGGGCTGCATACAAATATTAGAATCTACTTTTTGAAATGGAACAGAAAGATATGGATACTGTAATGGAATTATAAAACCAGAACTAATAATTCACTTTCTTCATTAACTGCATTAGTTTAAGAATTTGTAATGAGCTTTGTAAATGGCATTAGGCAAAGAAACTTCAGCTCATTCTTTCTGAAATGAAATTGTTAAAACTCAAGTTTTCTTTTCCAATCAAAATGTTAGGAAATGCCACTCCCAATCTGACTGAGCAGTCAGGCTTTTGATTTCTGAGAAATTCTTGCCCAGCTCACCAGAGAATGAAAGGTCAGCTTTGAGGAAGTTTCTGGAACATGAAGAATCTCAGTGAAATTGGCTGGAATTTTTTGAGTGGCGAAAAAAATATCCCTTCAATAAAGCATGGTATATGGGAGTTAAGATCACAGTTTTATCAAATTCAACCTAGGCATTTAGTCAGATCCTTTGAAACTTTTTCCCATGATTAAAATTCTTATTTGTTGCATTTTTGGCATGAAGACTAAGTGATTTGGCGCACTGGCCCAAACAGCATAGATTTTTTTTGTTGTTTTTGTTACAACAAATTAGAGGAAACTTTTTTTTTTTTAAACATTCACCGTGAATAGCCAGTTTGGGAGGGAAAAAAATCACAATTTGTTATATGGTTTTTTTTTGCATTTTTAACTCTTTTCCCAAAGATTCCCATGATAAATTCTATAGAGAACTTGAATAGAGCAGTTCTCCAACTATGGCCCAAGGAATCCTAGGGGTCCCCAAGACCCTTTTAGAGAGTCTAAAATTTCCTCCCCCTTCCATCTAAAGATCTGCATAGAGTCATATCATAATAGATTCAGTGCCGATGTAGATAAGAGAGTTTAACGTCTATTAATCCAGATAAAAAGATTTGTGAAAAATTTTAAATAATGCCACTTTCTCAATGTTCTATTTTGAATAATATAGTTATTTTTCACAAATATATGTCATTTATGTTAAAAATTTTTATTATTGCTTTTTATTACTTTTGTTTATTACTGTTATTTGTAATGTAGTAATAAAGATTTTTAATTTTTCCATTTTAATTTATAATACAGTAAATATTGATAGCTATAACCAACCTAAATCAAAGGTCTTTGGGATCTTCAATGATTTTAAGAATATGAAGCGTTCCTGAGATCAAAAAGTTTGACAATGGCTATAATAGATACATTCCTTCTAGAACAAGCTCAGAAAGGAGGCTAGAGGTTGAGAGAACACATGGAATAGAGCTATGCTCTTCTGGCTGAGGCCATCCTCAATCAGCTGGCCCACTATTTGTATAAGCCCAGCCAAGGGCAGATGTATTTGGCCTAGATTAAAAGATACCCAGCCAAACTGTAAATTTCTGAGAACTAATAATTTTTGTTTTGAGCTAATAAGTTTTGGGGTGGTTTCCTGTTCAACATTATTTTTGCAATAAATAACGATTTGTTCCTCCTCTCATTTCTGCAGAGAATTCACCATATATTTACAATGAATCCCATACATTTATGCTTCATTACATATTTTCCTATATTGTGAAGTGATGTCTCTAAACTGCTTGAAGGAGGAGAAAGATCAAGATAGCAGAGTGGAAAGACGGTGAGCTCACCTCCCCCAAAAACACATCAAAAATACATCTAGGGGCTTCCCTGGTGGCACAGTGGTTGGGAATCCGCCTGCCAATGCAGGGTACACGGGTTCAAGCCCTGGTCCGGGAAGATCCCACATGCTGCGGAGCAACTAAGCCCATGCGCCACAACTGCTGAGCCTGCATTCTAGAGCCCACGAGCCACAACTATTGAGCCTGCGTGCCTAGAGCCCATGCTCTACAACAAAGACAAGCCACCACAATGAGAAGCCTGCACACCACGACGAAGAGTAGCCCCCGCTCTCCGCAACTAGAGAAAGCCCGCACACAGCAGCGAAGACCCAATGCAGCCAAAAATAAATAAATAAATTTATAAAAAAAAAAAAAAAAAAAAAAAAAAAAAAAATACATCTACATGTGGAGCAACTCTCACTGGAAACAAGACTGGCAGGAAAGCTCTTCTACAACAATGGCTGTAAAGAAGGACCCACGTGGAGTCGAGTAAGAAGGGTAGAGAAGCAATCAGATTGAGACCCACATCCATGGAAGTGGTGGGTGGCTATCACAGGCTCAGAGATCCTCCCTGGGGAGTGAATGGTTCAAGCCACATATTGGGCACCACAGCCATGGGGTTCAACACTGGGAAGAGGAGTCCACTTAGCTGGTTTGAAAACAACTATAAGAAAGTGAGACTCTGCTCATACATGCAAGAGTGTATGTACATGTTTGCTTACTCCCAGGAAGAGCGTGGAGGGAGCAGATTGAAAATTGCCTGAAGCTCTGACTGGCTCGCTGGGACCACACCAGCCTGCAGCCCAGCTCACACCAGATGCCTGCTTCAGCCTCTCTTGCTCCAGCATTGCTTTCCACTAGGCTGGATGCTGCCATTCCCAAAGAGGGTATGCATATACATAGAGGAAATGAAACCTGCTTGGATCCAACCCTCAGGACTTTTGCTTCAACCATTTGGGCCCCAACCACCTCATAAGGCAGTGACTGTCACTGAGCACAGGATAAGCCTCAGTTCACACCTGGATCTGGCTCTAGCCATACCTCACATCAAGATGACAGCTGTCAGCACACCCAGGGATAAGACATGACCCATGCTCACTTAAGATCCTGCTCTCCCACCAAAGTCACTGGCCACATACAGACCGCATAGGGATGCTCCCACAAAGTACACCCATTCAAGACCAGGACAGGTAACTCTTTCACCTAATTTCATAGAGGCAAAAAAATTTAAACAAATGAGAAGATAGAAGAATGTTTCAAACAAGAGAATGAGAAAAAACCCTGAAAAAACCCTAACAAAACAGAGATAAATAATTTACTAAATAAAGAGTTCAAAGCAGTAGTAATAAAAATGCTAACGAACTCGGGAAAAGAATAAATGAACACAGTGAGAACTTTAACAAGGAACTAGAAAATACAAAAAAGAAACAGAACTAAAAAACACAATAACTGAAATGAATAATACTCTAGAAGAAATTAACAGCAGACTAGGTGATATAGAAAAATGCATAAGCAGTCTGGAAGATAGAATAGTGGAAATCAACCAATCAGAGCAGCAAAAAGTAAAACAGTTTTTTTTTTTTTTTAATGAGGATAGTTTAAGGGACCTCTGAGGCAATATCAAACATACTAATATTCACATGATAGGGATCTCAGAAGGAGAAGAGAGAGAGAAAGGGGCCAAAAATATATTTGATTAAATTATGGCTGAAAACTTCCTAAGCCTGAAGAAGAAAAGATGTATATACAGATAGAGAAAGTACAGAGAGTCAAAAACAAGATAAATCCAAACAGATCCACACCAAGATATATAATAATAAAAATGGCAAAAATTAAAGATAGAGAATTCTAAAGGCAGCAAGAGAAAAACAAAGAGTAACATGGGAACACCCATAAGGCTATCAGCTGATTTTCCTGCAGACACTTTGCAGGTCAGAAGGGAGTGGCATGATATACTTAAAGGCCTGAAAGGGAAAAACCTACAGCCTGGGATACTCTACCCAGCAAGGTTATCATTCAGAATTGAGGGACAATAAAGAACTCCTCAGACAAGCAAAAACTAAAAGAGTTTATCGATACTAAACTGACCCCAAAAGAAATGTTAAAGGTTCTTCCCTAATAGAAGAGAAAAAGCTACAAGAAATAAAAATTTATAGGAAAGAAAAAGAATCCCATTAGTAAAAGTAAAAATTGCAAAAATCAACTATACTCGAATAAACAGTTAAGGGATAAACATGAAGGTGTGAAATATGACATCAAAACGACAAAATGCGGGGGGGGGAATAAAAAATGTAGATCTTTTAGAACATGTTTGAACTTAAATGACTATCAGTCTAAAATAAGTATATATAATTATAAATCAACATATATGAACCCGATGGTAATGACAAATCAAAAATCTACAACAGTTACACAGAAACAAAAGAGAAAGCAATACAATCGTATTGCTAAAGAAAATCATCAAACAGTAGAAGAGACTAAAAGAAGAAAAAAGAAACTGAAAAGAACTACAAAAACAACCAGAAAACAAGTAAGAAAATAGCAATAAGTATATACCTATGAATCACTTTAAATGTCAATGGACTCCATATGAATGACCCAGCAATTCCACTCCTGGGTATACATCTGAAACAAACAAAAACACAAATTTGAAAAATACATGCATCCCAATGTTCATAGCAACATTATTTAAGATTGCTCAGATATGGAATCAACCTAAGTGTCCATCAACAGATGAATGGATAAAGAAGATGTGGTATATATATATACAATGGAATACTACTCAGCCATAAAAAAATGAAATTTTGCCATTTGCAGCAACATGGATGGACTTGGAAGGCATTATGCTGAGTGAAATAAGTCAGACAGAGAAAGAAAAATACTGTATGATAGCACATATGTGGAATCTGAAAAATACAACGAACTACTGAATATAACGAAACAGACTCACAGATATTGAGAACAAGTTACTAGTTACCAGTGGGGAGAAGGAAAAGGGAGTGGCAATATAAGGGTAGCAGATTAAGAGGTGCAAACTGTTAGGTATAAAATAAGCTACAAGGAAGTATTTCACAACATGGGGAATATAGCCAATATTTTATAATAACAATAAATGGAATATAACCTTTAAAAATTATGAATCATTATATTGTACCTTGAAACTTATTACACATCAACTATAATTCAATAAAAAAGTCAGTGCAGGGCTTCTCTGGTGGTGTAGTAGTTGAGAGTCTGCCTGCCAATGCAGGGGACACGGGTTCGTGCCCCAGTCTGGGAAGATCCCACATGCCACGGAGTGGCTGGGCCCGTGAGCCTTGGCCGCTGAGCCTGTGCATCCAGAGCCTCTGCTCCACAACGGGAGAGGCCACAACAGTGAGAGGCCCGTGTACCACAAAAATAAAAAAAAATAAAGTCAGTGCACCAAATGCTCCAATCAAAAGGCATAGGGTGGCTGATTGGATAAAAAAAAAAAAGAGACCCATCTATATGCTACAAACAAGAGACTCACTTGAGAGCTAAAGACACACATAAACTGAAAGTCAGGGGATATAAAAAGGTATTCCATGAAAATATAAATGAAAAGAAAACTGGGTTAGCAATACTCACAGCAGACAAAATGAACTTTAAAATGAAATTTGTAACAAGAGAAGAAATATATAACAAAGAAGGGCATTATATAATGATAAAGGATAAATACAAGAAGAGGATGTAGTACTCGTTAATATATATTCATCAATAAAAGAGCACCTAAATATACAAAGCAAATATTAACAGATATAAAGGTAGAAATTGAGGGAAAAGTTGACTGTAATGCAATATTAGTAGGGGACTTTAACAACACCCCACTTACATCAGTGGACCGATTATCCAGAAAGAAAATCAATAAGGAAACAGTGGCCTTAAATGACATATTAGACCAGTTGGACTTAATAGATAACTATGGGATATTCCATTCAAAAACATCAGAATACACATTCCTTTCAAGTGTATACAGAAAGTTCTCCAAGGTAGATCACATTCCAGGCCACAAAACAAGTCTCAACAAATTTAAGAGGATAGAAATTATATTAAGCATCTTTTCTGACCATAAAGGAATGAAACTAGAAATCAATTTCAGGAAGAAAAATAGGGAAAACACAAACACATGGATATTAAACAATATGCTACTGAAGAAAACCAGTGGATCAATGATGAAATCAAAAAAGAAATCAGAAAATACCTCAAGACAAATGAAAGTAAAAACACAACTTCCAAAATCCGTGGGACACAGTAAAAGCAGTTCTCAGAGGGAACTTTATAACAATAGAGGCCTATGTCAAGAAACAAGAAAAATCTCAAACAATCTAGCATACAATCTAAAGGAGTTAGAAAAAGAAGAACAAAATCCAAAGTCAGAAGAAGGAAGAAAATAATAAAGATCAAAGAGGAAATAAATAAAATAGAGACCAAAAAACTAACAGAAAATAATCAATGAAACCAAGAGCTGGTTTTTTGAAAAGATAAACAGAATTGATATCTTTAGCCTGGTTCACCAGGAAAAAATAGAGAGGACACAAATAAAAAAAATAAGAAAATAAACCAAATAAATTGCAATAATCTATATCACAGAGATACAAAAAATCATAAGAGAATACTACAAACAGTTATATATGAACATATTGGGCAAGCTAGAAGAAATTAATAAATTGGGATGAGTAAATTCCCAAAATCATTCTACAAGGCCATCATTATGCTGATATAAAAACAAGACAAAGATTCTATAAAAAGAAGAATATTAGAGGCCAATATCTCTGATGAATATAAATGCAAAAATTCTCAACATAATATTAGCAAACTGAATTCAACAATATATTTAAAAGATCATACACCAAGATCAAGTGGGATTTATTCCAGGGATGCAAGCATAGTTCAATATCTGCAAATCAATCAATATGATACACCACATCAACAAAATGAAGTATAAAAATCACATGATCATCTCAATAAACACAGAAAAAGGATTTGACAAAATTCAATACCCATTCATGATAAAAACTCTTATCAAAGTTGGTGTACAGGAAATATATCTCAACATAATAAAGGTCATATATGTCAAACCCACAGATAACATCATACTCAATGGTGAAAAGCTGAAAGCTTTTTCTCTAAAATCAGGAACAAGACAAAAATGCCCTCTCTTGTCACTTCTATTTAACACAGTTTTAGAAGTCCTAGACACAGCAATCAAACAAGAAAAAGAAATAAAAGGATCCAAATTGGAAGGGAAGAAGTAAAACTCACTATTTACAGATTACATGATACTATATATAGTATACCTAAAGTCCCTGCCAAAAAACTATTAGAACTAATAAATGAATTCAGTAAAATTTCAAGTCACAAGATTTGTATACAGAAATGTTTTGTTTTTCCACAGACTAAACAGGAATGGACTTAACCAAGGAGGTGAAAGACCTATGCTTGGAAAACTACAAAATATTGATCAAGGAAATTGAAGATAATATAAAGAAATAGAAAGATATCCCATGTACATGAATTGGAAGGATTAATATTATTAAAATATCCATACTGCCCAAAGTAATCTAGATTTAATGCAATCTTAATTGAAATACCCATGACATTTTTCACAGAACTAGAGCAAATAATTCTAACATTTATATGGAACTACAAAAGACCCCAAATAACCAAAGTTACAATGATATATTGCACAGTACAGGGAATAAAGCCAATATTTTATAAAAACTTTAAATGGAATATAATCTATAAAAATATTAAATCACTATGTTGTACACATGAAACTAATATAATATTGTAAATCAACTATACTTTATTTTCTTAATAAAATAAAAAAATTAAACTACTTGAGGGAATATATCTTAGCTTTTCTTTTGTGGTTCAGTAAATGTTTAATTAGTTCATGGAATATTTGGGAACATGAAATTTCTAGACAGAGAAGGATGCTTTAAAATTCCTTATTTCTTACCTCACCCTCTTTTTCCCCCCTAATGTCAAAAGAGAAAGAACTTCCCTTTTGAGGAATTAGTTTATCTTTCCTGTATTTTTTTTTTTCTCCAAGGTTCAACCTCAGTGAGCCCCAGAACTCAATGAACATAAAACAGCCTGATCATACAGCATACAACAATGGCCTGATCTGCCAGAAGAGAGCATTTTCAATTTAATAGTTTTCACATTCCCATTATCGAAATGCTAGAACTCTGTAATCTGCTTTCTCCATTACTTTTGCTATTGCTATTATTTGGGGAACTGTTCAAAAGAAAAGTGAGGAGGAGAGGAGCCAAGATGGCAGAGTAGAAGGACGTGCTCTCACTCCCTCTTGTGAGAACACCAGAATCACAACTAGCTGCTGGACAATCATTGACAGGAAGACACTGGAACTCACCAAAAAAGATACCCCACATCCAAAGAGAAAGGAGAAGCCATAATGACACAGTAGGAGGGGCGCAATCACAGTAAAATCAAATCCCATAACTGCTGGGTGGGTGACTCACAGACGGGAGAACACTTACACCACAGAAGTCCACACACTGGAGTGAAGGTTCT
The DNA here is from genome assembly GCF_963924675.1 of Phocoena phocoena. NCBI lineage: Eukaryota > Metazoa > Chordata > Mammalia > Artiodactyla > Phocoenidae > Phocoena > Phocoena phocoena. The sequence goes on from NC_089222.1 coordinate 130,412,948, forward strand.
GAGCCTCACGTCAGGCTTCCCAACCTGAGGGTCCAGCAACGGGAGGAGGAATTCCTAGAGAATAAGACGGTGAAGCCTAGTGGGAGTGGATTGCAGGACTTCGACAGGACTGGGGGAAACAGAGACTCTATTCTTGGAGAGCACACACAAAGTAGTGTGTGCATGGGGACCCAGGGGCAGGAGCAGTGACACCAGGGAAGACTGAACCAGATCTACCTGCTAGTGTTGGAGGGTCTCCTGCAGAGACGGGAGGAGGTGGGGGAGGCTGTGGCTCACCGTGGGGACAAGGACACTGGCAGCAGAAGTTCAGGGAAGTATTCCTTGGCATGAGCCCTCCCAGAGTCTGTCATTAGCCCCACCAAAGACCCCAGGTAGGCTCCAGTGTTGGGTTGCCTCAGGCCAAACAACCAACTGGGAGGGAACCCAGGCCCACCCATCAACAGTCAAGTGGATTAAAGTTTTACTGAGCTCTGCCCACCAGAGTAACACCCAGATCTACCCACCATCAGTCCCTCCCATCAAGCCTCATAGATAGCCTCATCCACCAGAGGGCAGACAGCAAAAGCAAGAAGAACTACAATCCTGGAACCTGTGGAACAAAAACCACATTCACAGAAAGATAGACAAAATTAAAAGGCAGAGGGTATGTACCAGATGAAGGAACAAGATAAAACCCCAGGAAAAAAACTAAGTGAAGTGGAGGTAGGCAACCTTCCAGAAAAAGAATTCAGAATAATGATAGTGAAGATGATCCAGGACCTCGGAAAAACAATGGAGGCAAAGATAGCAAAGATGAAGAAATGTTTAACATAGAGAAGATGCAAGAAATGTTTAACACAGACCTAGAGGAATTAAAGAACAAACAAACATAGATGAGCAATACAATAACTGAAATGAAAACTAGAAGGAATCAATAGCAGAATAACTGAGGCAGAAGAACGAATAAGTGACCTGGAAGATAGAATAGTGGAAGTCACTGCTGTGGAACAGAATAAAGAAAAAAGAATGAAAAGAAATGAAGACAGCCTAAGGGACCACTAGGACAACATTAAGTGCAACAATATTCGCATTATAGGGGTCCCAGAAGGAGAAGAGAGAGAGAAAGGACCTGAGAAAATATTTGAAGAGATTATAGTTGAAAACTTCCCTAACATGGGAAAGGAAATATCTACCTAAGTCCAGGAAGCGCAGTGAGTCCCACAGAGGAAAAACCCAAGGAGCAACATGCTGAGACACATACTAATCAAACTGGCAAAGATTGAAGACAAAGAAAAATTGTTGAAAGCAGAAAGGGAAAAATGAAAACTAACATACAAGAGAATTCCCATAAGGTTAACAGCTGATTTCTCAGCAGAAACTCTACAAGCCAGAAGGGAGTGGCATGATATACTTAAACTGATGAAAGGGAAAAACGTACAACCAAGATTACTATACCCAGCAAGGATCTCATTCAGATTTGATGGAGAAATCAAAAGCTTTACAGACAAGCAAAAGCTAAGAAAATTCAGCACCACCAAACCAGCTCTACAACAAATGCTAAAGGATCTTCTCGGAGTGGGAAACAAAAGAAGAAAAGGGCCTACAAAAACAAGTCCAAAACAATTAAGAAAATGGTCACAGGAACATACATATCGATAATTACCTTAAACGTGAATGGATTAAATGCTCCAACCAAAAGACACAGGCTTGCTGAATGGATACATAAACAAGACCCATATATATGCTGTCTACAAGAGACCCACTTCAGACATAGAAACACATACAGACTGAAAGTGAGGGGATGGAAAATGATATTCCATGCAAATGGAAAACAAAAGGAAGCTGGAGTAGCTATACTCATATCAGATAAAATAGACTTTAAAATAAAGAATGTTACAAGAGATAAGAAAGGACAGAACATAATGATGAAGGGATCAATCCAAGAAGAAGATATAACAATTATAAATATATATACACCCAACATAGGAGCATCTCAATACATAAGGCAACTGCTAACAGCTATAAAAGAGGAAATCGACAGTAACAAAATAATAGTGGGGGACTTTATCACCTCACTTACACCAATGGACAGATCATCCAAAATGAAAATAAATAAGGAAACAGAAGCTTTAAATAACAAAATAGACCATATAGATTTAATTGATATTTATAGGACATTCCATCCAAAAACAGCAAATTACACTTTCTTCTCAAGTGCACATGGAACATTATCCAGGCGAGATAACATCTTGGGTCACAAATCAAGCCTCAGTAAATTTAAGAAAATTGAAATCATATCAAGCATCTCTTCTGACCACAACACTATGAGATTAGAAATGAATTACAGGGGAAAAAATGTAAAAAGCACAAACACATGGAAGCTAAATAGTACATTACTAAATAACCAAGAGATCACTGAAGAAATCAAAGAGGAAATTTTAAAATACCTAGAGACAAATGACAATGAAAATACGATGATCCAAAACATATAGGATGCAGCAAAAGCAGTTCTAAGAGATAAGTTTATAGCTATACAAGCCTACCTCAAGAAATAAGAAAAATCTAAAATAAACAATCTAACCTTATACCTAAAGTAACTAGAGAAAGAAGAACAAACAAAACCCAAAGTTAGCAGAACAAAAGAAATCATAAAGATCAGAGCAGAAATAAATGAAATAGAAACAAAGAAAAAAATAGCAAAGATCAATAAAACTAAAAGCTGGTTCTTTGAGAAGATAAACAAAATTGATAAGCCATTAGCCAGAATCACCAAGAAAAAGAGGGAGAGGACTCAAATCAATAAAATTAGAAATGAAAAAGGAGAAGTTACAACAGACACCGCAGAAATACACAGCATCTTAAGAGACACCTACAAGCACCTCTATGCGAATAAACAGGACAACCTGGAAGAAATGGACAAATTCTTAGAAAGGTATAACCTTCCAAGACTGAACCAGGAAGAAACAGAAATTATCAACAGACCAATCACAAGTAATGAAATTGAAACTGTGATTAAAAATCTTCCAACAAATAAAAAGTCCAGGACCAGATGGCTTCACAGGTGAATTCTCTCAAACATTTAGAGAAAAGCTAACATCCATTCTTCTCAAACTCTTCCAAAAAATTTCAGAGGAAGGAACACTCCCAAATTCATTCTATGAGGCCACCATCACCCTGATACCAAAACCAGACAAAGATACTACAGAAAAAGAAAATTATAGACCAATATCACTGATGAATATAGATGCAAAAATCCTAAACAAAATACGAGCAAACAGAATCCAACAACACATTGAAAGAATCATACACCATGATCAAGAGGGATTTATCCCAGGGATGCAAGGATTATTCAATATACACAAGTCAATCAATGTGATACGCCATATTAACAAATTGAATAATAAAAACCATATGATCATCTCAACAGATGCAGAAAAATTTGACAAAATTCAACACCTATTTATGATAAAAATTCTCTAGAAAGTGGGCATAGAGGGAACCTACCTCAACATAATAAAGGCCATATATGACAAACCCACAGCAAACATCATTCTCAATGGTGAAAATCTGAAAGCATTTCTTCTAAGATCGGGAATGAGACAAGGATATCCACTCTCACCACTATTATTCAACATAGTTTTGGAAGTTCTAGCCATGGCAATCAGAGAAGAAAAAGAAATAAAAGGAATACAAATTGGAAAAGAAGAAGTAAAACTGTCACTCTTTGCAGATGACATGATACTATACATAGAGAATCCTAAAAATGCCACCAGAAAACTGCTATAGCTAATCAATGAATTTGGTAAAGTTGCAGGATACAAAATTAATGCACAGGAATCTCTTGCATTTCTATACACTAATGATGAGAAAACTGAAAAAGAAATTATGGAAACACTCCCATTTACAATTGCAACAAAAAGAATAAAATACCTAGGAATAACCCTACCTAGGGAGACAAAATACCTGTATGCAGAAAACTATAAGACACTGATGAATGAAATTAAAGTTGATACCAACATATGGAGAGATATACCATGTTTTTGGATTGGAAGAATCAATATTATGAAAATGACTATACTACCCAAAACAATCTACAGATTCAATGCAATCCCTATCAAATCACCAATGGCATTTTTTACAGAACTAGAACAAATCATCTTAAAGTTTGTATGGAAACAGAAAAGACCCTGAATAGCCAATGCAATATTGAAGGAAAAAAACGGAGCTGGAGAAATCAGACTCCCTGACTTCAGACTATACTACAAAGCTACAGTAATCAAGACAATATGGTACTGGCACAGAAACAGAAACATAGATCAATGGAACAAGATAGAAAGCCTAGAGATAAACCCACGCACATATGGTCACCTTTTTTTTGATAAAGGAGGCAAGAATATACAATGGAGAAAACAATAAGTGGAGCTCTTCAATAAGTGGAGTTGGGAAAACTGGACAGCTACATGTAAAAGAATGAAATTAGAACACTTCCTAACACCATACACAAAAATAAACTCAAAATGGATTCAAGACCTAAATGTAAGACTCAGACACTATAAAACCCTTAGAGGAAAACATAGGAAGAACACACTTTGACATATGTTACAGCAAAATCTTTTTTGATCCACCTCCTAGAGTAATGGAAATAAAACAGAAATAAACAAATGGGACCTAATGAAACTTCAAAGCTTTTGCACAGCAAAGGAAACCATAAACAAGATGATAAGACAACCCTCAGTATGGGAGAAAATATTTGCAAATGAATCAACGGACAAAGGATTAATCTCCAAAATATATAAAGAGCTCATGCAGCTCAATATTAAAGAAACAAACAACCCAATCCAAAAATGGGCAAAAGACCTAAATAGAAATTTCTCCAAAGACACACAGATAGCCAGGAAGCACATGAAAAGCTGCTCAACATCACTAATTATTAGAAAAATGTAAATCAAATCTCCAATGAGGTATCACCTCACACCAGTTAGAATGGGCATCATCAGAAAATCTACAAACAACAAATGCTGGAGAGGGTGTGGAGAAAAGGGAACACCCTTGCACTGTTTGTGGGAATGTAAATTGATACAGCCACTATGGAGCACAGTATGGAGGTTCCTTAAAAACTAAAAATAGAATTACCATATGATCCAGTAATCCCAGTACTGGGTATGTACCCAGAAAAAAACATAATTCAAAAAGACACATGCACCCCAATGTTCATTGCAGCCCTATTACAATAGCCAGGTCATGGAAGCAACCTAAATGCCCATCGACAAACGAATGGATAAAGAAGTGTGGTACATACATACAATGGAATATTACTCAGCCATAAAAAGGAACGAAACTGAGTTATTTGTTGAGATGTACATGGATATAAAGACTGTCATACAGAATGAAGTCAGAGAAGAGAAAAACAAATATTGTATATTAATGCATGTATGTGGAACCTAGAAAAATGGTACAGATGAACCGGTTTGCAGGGCATAAGTTAAGACACATATGTAGAGAACACACGTGTGGACACCAGGGGGGAAAACCACGGTGGGGTGGGGATAGTGGTATGCTGAATTTGGCGATTGGGATTGACATGTATACACTGATGTGTATGAAATTGATGACTAATTAAGAACCTGCAGTATAAACAAACAAAAACAACATATACTAAACTTTCTTTGGGTTATTTGTATGGAAATATGTTAATATAAATGTTTCAGACATTACATGAAATTTCTAAAAAAAAAAAAAAAAAAAAAGTGAGTCATGCCTGAAGAGAGATTGGATCCTGCTCTGTGGTAACCTCAAAAACAATCCCTAAATGCCTGATCATCTCTGCCATATGTCCCCTGAAACCTTGTATTCTGAGAAGCCCAAGTCAAAGATGTGAAGCTTGTGTTCCAGATCCTCACATTTCCTTTACTGTCTCTCTCTTTCCTCAACCTCCTAGGAACTCAAGGCCTCCATTCTTTTTCTGACTGACAAAAGCCCTACAATAAACCACCTATTTTCCCTTCAAAAGGTTCCATACTCCAAAAGTTACTTGCTTTCTTCCCCGACTGAGTCCTTACCAATATCACCACTCTCACTAAAGCGTCCTTTACCTCACTGTAATATCTGGTAGAAGATTTCTACTAAAGTAATTAACGTGAATGAGCATTAGATTAATAAATTAACTTGAACAAGTGTTCGCATAAAGGAGACACTTGTTAAAAAATTATACCAGTGATGATGATATTATGTGTGGCAGAGTTTGCTATATGCTTACCATAATATTCTGTTCTATTTTCCTTCCTGGGAACACAGCCTACTTCATATCCAAGGTTACTTTGGAAGCTGCCTATTGAAGAACTTGCATTTACCAAGTTCCCTGAATTACTGTGTGGAGGAGGGCATCTTGCTAACCTGTTAACTGTTAATATGCACTACACAGAAACTTTGACTTTGTTTATATTCAAAAATATTGGGGTTAATTTGTATAACAGCTATAGTTACCATAAGTAATACACCATTCTTTTTTTGTCAACTCACACACACACACTATATTTTATTTTTACAAGAGATAAATAAGCTGACACCAAGCATTGTAAATGGATGGCCACAACAAAAGCAACAATGATTGCAAAGTAATACACCATTCTTTTTTTCATAATGTGACCTATCATTTTCATGGCACTTTATGTCCATTCATTCACAAACAGAAGTACCAAACTTTTTCCCTATAAGGCCAAATAGTAAATATTTTAGGCACTGTAAGCCATAGGATCTCTGTTGTGACTGTTCAACTCTGTCACTGTAGCATGAAACAAGCCACAGACAATCCATCAAACAACCAGGCATGGCTGTGTTCCAAAACAACTTTATTTACAAAAAGAGGAGAAATGCTGGATTTAGTCCATGGTATACTTTGTCAACCCCTCTGATAAATGATAGGTAATCAAAAGTCGAACAACAGTCCCTTCACAAAAGAAACTAGAAACTTAGCTTTCAGGGTGCTTGATTTGGGCTGGAACTTCTAAGATAGTTTCACACTCTGATCTGGTGTCTCACCCATTGTGACTGAAACATCTGGGGGCTGACTGAGCCCAAGCTTCTTTACACAGATCTCTAGAGGTCAACAACGGAAGCTGCAATCCTTAAGACCTTA